>NW_020523604.1:925000-1290061 GCF_003368295.1 Carassius auratus
AATTCATAACGCAGCGATTTTCGGTGCTATAAGTCCATCATCCCGATCCGCCCGTGCAGCGACCACTGTCTGCGGGAGAGGGAACAATGAAGCTGCTTCGCGGGTCGGTCTCTCTTCGGAGAGTAGAGACTTCAGTTCAGCATATATCTCACAACATTATTTCATAGCCAGTATACTTTAAGACTTACTTACATACATACCTACTTTATGTATTTATTTATTTATTTATTTAGTAGTGGTTCTAGGACATTAACTGAAATGTAACACCATGGATAGATCCAATAGATCTCATCACCAATGGTTAGCTCAGGGCAACTACAGTAAAAAAAGAGAGAGAGAGAGGACGAAAAAGGGGTTTGTTATAAAAAATTCTGATAATACTAAAACCAATAGTCTATGTAAATAACCATTGTTGTGTGTTTGTTTGTTTACAACCATGCAAAGCTCCTCACCGACGTTGTTAGATTCGTGTAACTTTTATAAAGTAAGCTATTTGTTGTTTAATAAAACATAAATAACCTACACAAATGTAGAAGCTATACATATGCCAGGGTTTGTTTATCTGAATCTAAATTTATGAACGTTTACTGCCGAAGTTTTTACAGCAGTTTCCATAGTTTTATTTAAAAAACAGGGCTGTGTTAACTGTGTTAACCAAGGCATGAACTGAAGGGGGTGCGGGGGTTGTGGTATCCTCCGGCTGGAAAACAAAAATGATAAAAAGCATTCCCCCAGTGAAACCACCACCCCCCTTACCATCCCCTTTAGATTAATAATGTTGTGTATTATGTCAAATTTATCATGCAAATTCAATGTTAAAAGTATCTACTTATAATAATTCACGAACTAAACAACGGCGATTGGCCGATCTGAACTCTACAAGCTGAATCAAGTTCCCGTCATTTTTCATGCAAAGCAACTTCTTAAGTTCTTTAAAAATAAGACAACAAATGGTAAAATCTTTCATTGATTAGACAAAATGCCATTGTAATTCAACCAATGAAAGAAAAAATTACTATTTTGAGTTTTTATGATTTTATGTTCATTGCACAAAGAATGGACTTTTCTGAATATCAGCATATAAATATGTTAATAATTTTTATACAACCATGTATAGCAACGCGGTGTTACATTCTTTGAATGAATCTGTTTTTGAACGAATCATGTGAGCTAGTGATTCAACGGTCCATTCACTGGTTTCAGACGTTTTGAACGAATCGTTTGATTTGAATGATTCAATAAATAATTTATTAAAACAGGGATCTGCTGACACCTACTGGCGGTTTTACGGTCATCTTAATTTATCATGACGTCCAACCAGCCAAGGTGCCAGCACAAAACACATTCAGCAAAATATTGTTCAATTAGCAGTACTGAACCAAATTCCTCTATTTCAGGCCCTAGAAGGAAAATAAAGCTTAAAAATAATACACAGTTTGAATGAGTCCATTGAGAAGTGGAAGACAGAGGTAACACTACAGTCTATTGTCCAGCAGATGGAGACATCACCTAAATGATGAACAATGTTGCTAAAACGTCAATCCTCATCGGTACGAGCTTATTTTGTACAGTACCGTTATAATGGGTACTTTGAGGGAATATAGACAATGATTTAAACTGACAGTAATGATAACCCTCTGAACACCCATATGTCCATAAACCACTTAAATCTCCTTGGTATATTATCACACCACATTTTGACCCATTTCAATGGATTTGTTGAATATGAATTAGCAACACTACTATTTATTTATTTATTTTCCCTTAATTTTTGTATTTTTTTTATTTGCTACTGTTTGAATAAGCAAAACTACTACGAAAAAAGTTTTGTCATCAAATATTCAAGATATGGGGGAATAAAAACAAAACAAAAACAATAGTCATTGAAAATCCATATTGATCAGCCAGTAGTCTGGGTGTGATGTGTTCCCTTCAGTGTTTCTGGCTACTACAGCCTTGCCTCACTCCAAATATGACATTATTGTGTTCAAGTGTGTGTGTGTGTGTAACTTGCTTGTTCATGCTTGACAATCCATGTACTAATTTAAACTTTTTGAGGACTTTCCAAAAGAGAAACAACTCTCATTATGCCCGTCTGCTCTAACTGAATACCAGCCCCCTAAATAATCAGCTGTACGCCGTCCAGCTCCTGGTTTCCCCAGTCCAGCTTTTCAGCCTCATGGCTGGTGGTCATGGCCTGGATGAGGGGTGGGCTGGCCTGGCTTTAGCGGTCGCCGCTCCCATCACAGATTGATGAATTGATTGCAGCATTGCTGCCAGTGAGTCTGTGCCCTGGGCGAGGGCGCCCCGGTTACGGGAGGGAATCCCAGCTATGGCACCCGCCATGGTGCCGCTATTATGAGCGGCCTGCAGGAGGCCATTGGGACTGGCGACCCAGGGAGCAGCCCTGACCCACATACTGCTGTCACGCCCCTGGAGACACACACTGTGAGGGCAGGCGGGGAGGTGTGTGGGATTTGCCACAGAATAAGGGGGTGTGAGGTACTGGGCATCTTGCTAAACAAACAGACTTGTCTTCTTATTATTTCTAGGCTTTTCTGAGCCTAAGAGCTGTAAGTGTTCACACAGAGCGGATGAAGTGCTTGGAGTACGCTCTATGAAATTTTCACAAACCACACAAAGATAAGATTTATAATATTCTGTGGTGTCTGATAAAGTTATCAGAATGCAGAAACAAATTGTATAATTGCACACCAAACAGCTGAATGACTGAAGCGACTTTTCTGGAAGAAGAAAAAAGATCCCAGAATGGAAGCAATTACAGTAGATGAACTTTGTCAGGCATGTGGGTTCATTTTTGTTATGAAGACTTGGTTGGTTTTGAAAATCTTGTGTGGTTTTGTTGTGTTATTTGCTACTTTTCCCAGGCTGTAAGTTTTACTTTAATTAAATTGATTCAGTGTTGTTATTGTAAGCTAAAACTAAACTGTTAAAATCATCATACATTTTTTGATTTATATATTATATATAAAAAAATTAGAAAAATATTTAAAGAACGTAAAAAATAAGACATTTCATCTTGGGAATCAGCTGAAATCATTTTAAGCACTTAACTAAAACTTAAATAGACATTTAAAAAAGCATGAACTAATAAAAATGGCAAATGCACATGACAAATTTATTAAACTAAAATGAACACAAACACTTTGAAGGTAATGATTTGATAAAATATTTAGTTTTGTTTAAAAAAGACAAGTAGAGGGGACTATTTGGTAGTATTTAATATATCGTAATTATTTGACCATACTTTAATATTCTTTAGTGTAATAACTGAAAAAGCATCGATGTAATGTTATTTCTAGTATTATTTATGTACTAATATAGTATTTGTTAATATTTTGAATTAGTTTTAACTAGCTTAATTATTTAAGCTTAATAATCATTTTTAGTACTTATTTCAGTTAGCTGCTAGACAAAATTTCTAAATTATTTGAATGAACAAAAATTGTGTTTAACAGTTTATATTTTATTTAACTAGAATAAAACTAATGTGTAGTGTGATTTTCAGATTTTCAAAGTTGAAAAAAAAAAACATCTAAAAATAATTTTAGGCAACATGATTTTAATGTTTACAGAATGAACAGTTTTTTCCCCATAGTATTTCAATGCAAGGAACATAGATACAAATGTATGGACACAGGACTACAATAAATAATAGATATTCACATTAAATTATCAGATAAAGTAAGTGCATACTTTATTAAGCATGTAATATACACACACACACACTTCATTCATGAGAATACTAGCAACCATAAATATTTGAGTCTATTAGTAGACTATTAGAGACTTTAAAGTCTCTTCGACACTCTTTCCAGTCTAATCTTGTTTAGCTCCTCAGATCTTCCCATGCAACACTAGCAAAAAAAAAATCACTAACGTGAATGCAATGACACAATCAATGAGCGATGTCTACACAGCACGACACAAGAGCAGCGGATACAGTCGGTGAAACAAACACATTTAGCTCCACAACAGAACAGAAGCTTGTGTAGTGAACATTATCAGCACAAAAGAAACAGTTCTTGTACACAAAACAATGTGCTATTTAATAGTCGCAAACTACGCATGCCAAGACAAGACATCCTCTATCTATTTACATACAACAGCACTAACCAAAGCTTGCTCAGCGACCTGTGCAGAGACACTGGTGAATACATGCAATAAGAGCATAATCACTGACAGTCATGAAGTCTGGCTGATATGCTAATAATAAATCACAATGCATATTTAATTTTCAGTAGCAAAACAACACCACTGTAGCAAAAAACACGTTTCTTCATTGTTTTCTGAATAACACTTCACTTGATTTTATTTAAATATTTCAGGAAACTGAATCAACAAGTTTCTCATCTATCAGTGCAGTTAATATAGTTTAAATGACCTGCATTTAAGAGTGTCTCCCAAAGTATTAATATAAGTAAAAGCTTTTCATTCACTCCCTGTTAATGTCTTTTATACATTTACAGTGTAGAGACACAGCAAACTGAGATGTTTGAATCACACGAGAATAGGAAAACATGTCTATCTTCACTAGTAAATATGAATGTGAATCATGGGTGCTTCCCCAATCATCTCACGGATCTGTTAAGTGGGACATAGTGAGGGGTTACGCTGTTTGAAATGACCCGGCTCCTGTTGGTCTCAGCTTGTAAACAGAATGAAAGAAACTTGGAAACCACTAGTGCTCCCTGATGAGCTGTCACTCAGGTGTCTCCTCGCCCACACCAGTTACTCTTAGATCCAGTCTGCCTCATTTCTTGTTCTTGAGCTGGTTGGCCAGCCAGTCCAGACCCTCATATAAACCGTCTCCGCTGGTGGCACAAGTGGCCTGGATGTACCAGTTGCGATGGCGCAGGGAGTGAAGACCCAGCTTATCTGTGATTTCTGCAGCATTCATGGCATTTGGCAAATCCTGGAGAGGGAGACAGAAACAGACACAACTACATATCTTACTGTTTATATACATACTGCATGCCCTCATCATTGAGGATTTCCCATAGTTCCTGAACTCATTTTCCTGGAACCAGAGTCTATAAATCCTGCATGCACTAAAATCCTCCATTTCTCTGGAGATCTTTTGCCTACTGACCTACTGCTTCTCACTAAGATACGGCAGCTGCACATCATCAGATCAGAGAGACCTTCAGCGGGTGGTCAAAACTGCTCAACACATCAGTGGCAGACCTCAACAACCACTGCCGGCAATGAGTTCTTCAAATCATCAGAGAGCCCATCCAGGCCCAAAAATAGCCTGCTTTCACCTCTGCCATCTGGAAGTCGAGGCAAAAACATACAAACTAGACTGAGGAACATTTTCTGTCTTATAGACGTTGCCTGGCTGACTTATCAGATAGATCTTTTTCAGTTAGAGTTCAAAAATAGACCTAATCTACTGCATCTCTCACCTGTGGGGTTCCCCAGGGTTCAGTTTTGGGCCCATTGCTTTTTTTCTTTGTATTGCCTCTTGGGCAATTGATAAGCACTTTTTCAAGGTACATGTTATCATTGCAGATGATATTCAACTTTATATCTCTTTTAAACTCCATGAGATTACAAAATTATCTCTTCTTTTAAGTTGTATAAATGCTATACAAGTCTGGATGGAAAACAATTACCTCCTTTCAATCTTTTATAACTAATGAACTACAACCATAGATTCCATTACAGCAGCTATGTTTCCAACAAATTGACACATATATGACAGAAACAGATGTATAAACTAGGGCTGATTTGAAATTGGTAGACAGCAGATGCAATGTTTACATCAATGAACTGTTTCTGATTTGAAGAACACTTTAGACACATGAGGAAGCTCTTGCCTGCTTGTTGGCAAAAACGAGGAGTACAGCGTCTCTAAGTTCATCCTCAGCCAGCATCCTCATCAGCTCTTCTCTGGCCTCATTCACTCTCTCACGGTCATTGCTGTCCACCACAAAGATCAGACCTTCAAAATACATGAGAGGCAGTAATTAATAAGAGGGAAAATAAAGACCCTTGTGGACCTCAATATGAGATCTTAATTCATTAATTCTAATTTCAATGCTACATTAGTTAAGATTAAAGTTCGAATGATGTAACTTGACAAGTACAGTTTTCTCTTCTGTGTTGATGTTTTCCCTTTTTAAATAAGTTTGGGGTAAGTAAATTTTTTATATATTTAATCAGCAAGGGCACCTCGATTAAAAGTGACAGTAACAACATTTATAGTATTACAAGAAATTTATATTTCTAATAAATGTTATTTTTAAACTTTCTATACATCAAATCATTCTGAAAAAAGTATCAGTTCCCACAAAAATAAACAGCACATCTGTTTTTAATACTGAAAATAATAAGAAATGTTTCATGAGCAGCGAATCAGCATATTAGAATGAATTCTGAAGGATCACATGATATGTAAAGTAATGGCTGCTAAAAAAAAAAATCAGCTCTACCATCACAGGAATTAATTACATTTTTGAATGTATTACCACAGAAAACAGCTATTTTGTATTGTAATAATATTTTAAAAATGTAAGTATTTTACTGTAATTCTGTAATTAATGGCTATTTATGGCTATTTTGTTTGACATAAAATCCTGTTTGTGTTTTTAAAGTCAATGAGTGTGCCTGTGTGTATGAGTCTTTTCTCACCTTGTGTGTTCTGGAAGTAGTGACGCCAAAGTGGTCGGATTTTGTCCTGGCCACCAACATCCCACACTGTAAAACTGATATTTTTGTACTCAACAGTCTCCACGTTAAAACCTAGTAAAAGAAAACACAATGGCACAGAAATTACACAGAGGCCAGACTCGTAAAACGTGACAATCCGGACCTTTGTCTCTATGTAAAAGGGAAATACTACAATAATAATCAAGGGAATTAAACATTTAAAGTAAAAAAATGTGCTTCACCAATAGTAGGAATGGTAGTCACTATCTCTCCCAGCTTCAGTTTGTACAAGATTGTGGTCTTCCCAGCTGCATCCAACCCGACCATCAAAATACGCATCTCCTTTTTCCCAATAAGACTCTTCAAAAGGTTGCCAAAAATGTTCCCCATGATAGCTGGTTAGCCTTTACCAATATAAAAAGAGAACATCTATGGTCATTTTTTTTTAATTGACACACCCAACTGTTAAAACACTGACCCTTTCAAAAAGAGCACTTGCTATTGTACTCTGTAACTTCTTAATTCATTACAAATATGCCATTGCTTCTCTTTTAAAATATTCTATAAACCCTTCTGGTATTTTAATGATTAAATACATCTATGATCTTTACAGTGTTTTTATTTTTCACAGAAAGCACTACCTTTCAGAGTATGCTACATGATGATACAAACTGACAAAATTTCATATTTTAACACAGCAGTACAGAAAAACAATATGCACATTTTACTAATAAAGCTTACATTGCATTTGGAAAAACATAGAAGATACTACAACCTGCAAAACACATGTAAACCTTAAAAAGAGCCAAGGCACAGGACAATATCAGTGATATCATGTTAATGTAAGGTCATCTTGTTCTAGCTGTACAAAGTTAGAGTTAGTCTGCAAATTCATCTCAGATGATTCATAACTGTCATCATGCACTGATTAAATAAATGTGTACAGAACATTGAGTCAGGAACAATATACTTACACACATACACAAATCAGTCAGTAATATAAAATACAAATCTACTGGACTTCCAAGTCCAGTATGATGATCACTTTCCATAATACTAAATTTGAAACACCTATATTAGAATAATTAATGAAGTATTGCTTCATTTTAGGTGCTTACTGACAGAATGAGATGTGTCCGTGGACAGATTCATGAGATGTGACACTGTAAGGAAGAAAGATTCCTCATCCTCCATAAAATGGTGATGACATCTACATCATCAGTATAGTATGCAAAAAAGAAAATCTGAGACTGTTGATTTACATTCATTTAAATCCAACAGAACTAGGTTACTGAAGCCTAGAACTGATCACATTCAGCTTTCAGAATCAGCCTGCTTTAACACACTGGGAAGTGGGGAAAAAATCCATTAGGATCAAAAAAAAAAAAAAAAAAAAAAAAACCTGATATGACAAATGATTTCTAATGTCAGCCTACACATATGTGGGCTGCTAATGAATACGCAGGAGATGATCGCATCCCGTTCATAAGACAGAAATGCCTTCTCACGATAAACCGGCGCCTGTCACATCAGATAGTGATTCTGTTTAAACGTCAAACACCTTTCATTTTTGTCACGACGTAAAGATACCATCAGCAGCAAGAGCCGGCCTGCATATTGACAAATTATAAATTGATCCGCTATTTAATGTCAATAATATTTAACATATATCAACACGCCAACAACATCTAATCTATTTTAGGCGAAATTACACCATATTTTTTCACGCTTTGCAATATCCCTACTCACCTCGGAGACCAACACCGGATAATTTATTTCACGCAAGTCACCCCGCTCTCGCGAGACCAGTTGAATAGGCAAGAGAGTGTTAAAGATCTCGCGATACCATCGAAGCGCATCCTGTAGTTACTACATACAGTGTAGTATGTGCATTCAAAATGTCAATGAATAAAACCCATGCAGGCAGTGGTCTGTGTGAATCAGATTGTGAGATCTCTAGAAATTAACAACATTATTACGTGTTTACCCACAATATATACCTAGCTTTGATTTGTCTAAAAATTCATAATGGATTTATAATAAATGTAAGTACACACAATATAGCCTAGAAAATGTTAATATAGGCTAGGCTACACACACACACACACACACAGACAGGAAAGTAGTTTAAACGTTTTTGTGTTACATATTTATATTTCAGTTTTTATGAAGTTTAATATACATTGCAATCTAAGCTTTGAGTTATTGTCTGAATACAAGTGATATCAATGTCATAAGTTTGTAAAAACTTAAAAACTCTGAATAAATTAAATAAAAAAATGCAATAAATTAAAAATGTTCATAAGAACATTCTCTAAATCATATAAAATTGGAAATGTTGTTACTCTGGTAAAGTTGGCAGACATAATTGTTGACACAAAATTGTGGTACATGTTTAGTCTCATATCTCAATGATCAGTGAACATTTTTGAAGAAGTTAATGTGTATAATGTGATAATTTACGACTGAAGGAACTGTTGCTGGAAGTGTTTGGAAGCACATTTCCATATTGTGATTAATTATTCAGCTATGACTGAACCTAATGAATAAGTAACCTGCTAGATGCTGCCAAATTACAGAACTTGGCAGCAACTAACTGATTTCTTCAGGCTGCCAAAATATTCAGTAGTTGCATGCCAGATTATCAGTAGTGAAGCAAAAGATCACTCTGTACAGAGTAAAGACTGTATTGTTAAACAGAATACTACAAGAAATCATGACATGCAAAAATCGAAAGGCTCTAATAATTAAAGTAGGGCTTATTTATAACATGGTGCTCAATGCTCATTTTCATGCATCAGTATATTAAGTAAAATGCATGTTTATATTATATTTTAAACAGCACACAGTGCCTGCCCAGACCTCGTCCAGATGCAAAGGAAATTCTGTCCCCGTGTCACTTCACACGGTCCACCGTGTGTCAGTGGCTTTATGATCGATGTGTTTATCAATTCAGTGGTTAGGAAAAGAGAGAGGGAGTGGAGCAGATGCTTGCAGCTGCACACCAGATTACAGGGTGGAGTGCTGTATGGGGGGGGGGGGTGCTGTGTTTGTGTGCACTGGGAGTTTTGGGGGTTATGGGGTGGGCAGAAGAGGATACAGTCAGTAGGGGTGGGAGCAGAGAGCTGGGCCTGGGGGGTGGGAGTTATAATTTAAAGGAGCCTCTCCTCTGAAGTGTTTGCCAAAGTGCACCCCAGCAAACACAGTCATAAGTCGGGTTGGTTAGGCTTGCAGAACTAATGAGGGCTTGCACATTTAGGCAATGGCTTTGATGTTCTGGGTAGCTGGCTCCTTGTTTTTTCTTTCCCTTTCTCGTTTTCTCTCTATCCCACATCAAAAATGGAAGGGGAAGCTGGACAAGGAGCCCAGAAGCAGATGTTTCCAGCTGTTTTTCTTTCCCTTTTCCTTCTCTTTTGATGTACCTAAGTATGTGCAATTTTTATTCACATATTTCCATATCCGCTAACATCAATGTCTCATGTCTGTCTCATCTATCTATCTATAGATCTATCTATACTGTATATCCAGCCATCCATCCGTCCATCCGTCCATCCATCTCTACATCTATCTATCTATCTTTATATTAGCTAACTGAAATTTTTTTTCAGATGACCCAGTATTAGTTCTGTGCCCTTCTGTCTTAACTGTGGCAGTGTCTGGTTGTCATTATTCTTGATGTTGTCAGTATGTTGCTTTGTATGTGTGATTGGCTGCACCGCATTTTGATGGGGGAGGTGGGGAAGTGGGGGGGGGGGTGTCTATGGCCGTCCAATTTCTCTGTCTCACACATGGGAGGAACAGCGACAGGAAATTCCCTCGCGCAGCAGCTCCAGGGTGAAATGATAAAGGAATAAAGAAATGCAAACCAGATATCCAGCGCTTTATCATTCCCCACCACTCTTTTCTTTTTCTCTTCTGCTCCCATCTTTTTGCCAGAGGAAATACCACGTGAAGCAAGTTTGATAAAGCCAGCAGACCGTGGGTGGTCACTTCACTCAATCCACAGCCGCCACAGCACATCCTCATTACAGAGTCTCGCGAGGAAACATACAGAAAAACTCATTTATTCCTATTATGTTTGTGATTGTTGTGCACTCAAAGAACTCAGACAGAGTGAGACATCAGAAGTGCGCCTGTATTTAGTTAGGAAATCACACAGTGCTCCAGTCTCTGACAGTTGCAGATGCAGATTCACAGACAAGGACAAACAGTACTCAGTAGCACATGGTGCAACTTTGGACATCTGATCCATATAAGACCGGATCATACCTCAATCTGCTTATAAAACTCTTTATGAAAACCTATCCCTGTTGCCCATTATAAGAGGTCAGATTCAGTAAAAAAAAAAAACCTTCAGAAGAGAAGAATTATATCTAGTACACTGATCTATGACCCCTCCTCTGTTCTAGAAGGTCTTTCCTGGTTCTAAAGCCTACACGCATGATAAACCAAGTAAGGTTTCTTAACCAAAAATTGAGGCGTTCTTGTAACACATTACAATGATAAAAGTCTCCTTAAGAATGCAAAAGGCAGCAATACATGAAAGTTAATTTATCAAATAATTTGATTCCCTAAGCACTGATTGCTCAATAGTACAATTCAAAACTTGCATACATCAGATTCACTGTAATATGATTGTAATGGCAACTGTTTAAATACAGTTTAACTCCGAACTTGAGAGTATGAATGTCTTCCCATTCTTGCATCAAAGGCATCTGGCATCCAATATCGTTCAGCAGTATGAGATGAGATGTGACTGTTTTTAATCAGCTGCAAAAAATCCACGGGAGGCACAAGTGTTCTACAGTCATTCCTTCACTCTCTCCATCTCCGTTCTCTGATTGGTCTGTCTCTACAAAGGTTAGATTGGGGTTATAAAGCATATCAACTTCACAATTGTCCTGGTTTTCATAAAAACCAACTAAACTCAGACCCCACATTCTCAGTCGATGGCCAAGATTCGCTCCAGACTTGGGAGAGTTTCTCTACAACATCTTATGAAACCTCATAAAAGGCACTGAGATGTTCCCTTCAATTATCAGAGCCATTGATTCTTCATGATCGATGCGGGCAAAAAGATCAGAATACTGCAAGATGCAGTGTTTCAGAAACCT
The DNA here is from genome assembly GCF_003368295.1 of Carassius auratus. Taxonomy (NCBI): domain Eukaryota; kingdom Metazoa; phylum Chordata; class Actinopteri; order Cypriniformes; family Cyprinidae; genus Carassius; species Carassius auratus. Next base: position 936,790 of record NW_020523604.1, read on the forward strand.
CAGCCCTACTAGGATGGTATTTCACCATCAAGAACGATTACAACATAAACTTCTCAAACATTTTGCCAAGGTAAGGAATATACATTAAGTGCACTTTTTAAATGAAAAAAAAAAAAAGGTAGACCATAGCAGTGCCGATAATTCTCAGGAATAATTTGTTCCTGCTGTTATGCCTTGTTTTTTGGAGGAGTGCAGATGGCGTTCAGGCCATTTGCTTGGTTGTGGAGGCTGAAGATTCCAAGCAGGGAAAAAAAGACAAATGACATGAGTCACCTCCTCCTCAATCTCTGACTTGGCATTTTGAACATAACAGCAACACAATGTAAATGGATCCCAGATGATGAAGGTTAAAGAAGGAGAGAAATGGATAAACAGACACACTCTAGGAGAGCAAAACACACAGGCAGTCACAGGTTGTTGTCTCTTGGTTCCAAAAAAGAAATGGGGATATGGATCAAAATGGGTTTGTTACTTGCACACATTAACCCATTCCGTGACCCTGCACTCCTCACAGAGCACATAGCAGCACCAGTGGAAGCGGCAGTTACACCGTTCGCTCCGTGCCTGTTTGAGGATGTTGTGTCCTCGGCCGCAGCACAGCGACCCACAACCATCCATGCTGGGGCTGCTCTTGTTGCAGATGCGGCCCTGCGTGCCCGGCGAATCCACAGCTGGCTCGCGATCGCAGAAGTCGGGCGACTTCTCGAAGTACACTAACTCACGGGAAATGTTCCGCCGCCGGCCTCTGAGCTGATCCGAGCTGGGGCTCTCAACAGTTCGAGAGTTGAATACTCCGTTGTTCTTGTTCTGAGAGTTTATGAAGATGGCAGTCAGAAACTTCTCCCGTAGCAATGATCCCACGAGCCGGAATTCAGGAGAAACATACCAGCAGGTCTTGAACTGGCAGCTGCCTGATGTGCCATGACACTTGCACTTTCTTCTCATGTTGTCAGTAACTACCTGTTAAGGTCAAACACATAATGAAAAGAATGTGGTATATCTATATATCTATCTATCTTTCTATCATCTATGAGGTAGCTAACTAAAAAAGTGGGTCAATGACATAAAAATACCCACATCAAAGGAAAATGAATTTATTTATTATTTCAAATCTAATAAAAAAATCATGCTCCATATTCTTGTACCCATGTTGGTTTCATATTGTTTTGAAAAATAAAAAACAAATAATTTTCAATAAAAGTTTCAATTTAATGGCTGTTAGTTAAAAAAAAACATATATACATGATATTGTACAGAGCTTAATCATAATTTTCAAAAATGTACAAAAAAAGGAAAAAAAAATATTTTTTTTTCATATATTTTGAATGAATAATTCATAAATATCATTACATTTGGGAAGTCGCACCCCATGTGATAGAAGTTGTATCACCAAACATTTTTGTACTTTGTCCCTCCAAATAAATAAATAAAATGAAACGAAATAAAAACAAATTTTAACTTAAAATAATTAAAACAATTACATAAAAAGTATATATAAGGTGTATACAATTTACTTAATAAATTGAATTTGCTTTGTAATAAATGAATAGACCAATAATTTTGGACCAATGAGATTTTGATGTGGGTGGGGCTAACCTGTGCATGTCTGCATAATTGAAAACCAACCAGGTGATTAATTAAAAACAAACTCCAGTGCACAGGGAAAATTGTGTTTTATCATGTCACACCTGTTTAAGACATGGTTGTCATTGTTTGAAAGTTTCAATTCAGATTATTAGAAAAGGTTATGATATTTGAACATATGAAACCACACCTGTCTGCCCACTCTATTATTATGAATCCGCATCCGAGCGTGTATATCACGAGGAGATCCTCTGGAATCCAACCAATCCCTAGAGAACCGTACGCCAAGACGGACATCGTGACTGCAGCCTCCCCACTCCCAGGTGTCCTGCAGCGGCGTGGCCTCATCCGGCAGTGGTTTGAGGAGACTGATGGGGTGGGATGAGTGCAGATTGGCCGGCCTGCCGTGAAGTGAACCTAACTCAGGTGTGTTCTCTCCTGCACCTGCTACAGACACCCCACTCCTCTGGAAAGTCTGAAGCTGGAGCTGGGTTAACTTGAGGCGGATTTTGTCATCATCCAGGCGACGTTTAGCTTCGCAGCCACACCCGCGCAACTTACCGAGGCTGCAGGCCGAAGCCACCGAGTGCACGACACCTGCAGCCAGCAGCGACAGCGAGAAGGCACTCTCTCGGAAACCTGGGATGAAAGAAAGCACTTTTAAAGCTGCCAGCAGAGTAAACCGAGCCTTCAGAAAGTGAAGTGCTCACGAGCCAGCTGGTGAGATAATTATCTATAATGATCTTTATCTAAAATCTCATAAAAGATGTTTTCCATGGTGCAAATGCGTTAAACAATGACTCAACGCTGATATTTTCCCTCTTTGGCCAATGTAGCATTTCAATGCCCGGATTATGAGTGTATTGGCTCTCTACAACTTCAACTTCAGCACTTCCCATGCCCCTTTTGCCATCAACTCACCCCTGTTGAGAATGGCACTCTGATGGGGCAACTTGCCATGGTTCTCCAGGGAGGAGCAGTTCCAGCGCTGGTCTCTGAGCTGGTGCTGGCATTCGTGAATAGCAACCTGAATGCCCTGCAGAGCAGAGGCTGTGACATCAGGGCTGCGCACACACAAACGCATCTGTTTTTTGGTCAGGCCTGCCAGTCGTAAACACACTGCGTTGGGGGTAAGCACTGGCTCTCCTGCCACCTTCAGGCCAAGGATGTCATTGCCCAGTACCCTGAGAAAGGAGAAAATTAATTTTATAGCAGTGATATCATTATGAAGTAACACCGCATGCAGTAAATATTGCAGAAGGCTGGTGTTACTTAGCATCACATGTGGTCTTTTTTAAATGACTCACATATGTGAAGAAATTATGACAATGAATTCAGCCATTAACGAGAAGCAGGAAAATATTTTATCGGGAATGGATGCTTTTAATTTCAAACAATATAATCAATACGTTTACTGGAACAGCATAGAAAAAAAATTGATAAATTCTATTGCTTTTTATATCAGAAGTTGTGCGATTAAGTGCCCTGACACTCAAACAAGGCTGTGACCTTGCAGGAGGCATACATAAAACTTCCATGAATATTCAAACGCCCTGCTTTCTATCAGTGTCTTGGCATGCCTCAGGATAATCTGATGAGAAAATGACTATATGGAAAAGATTTGTGCGCAATACTATATCCAAATCATAACACGCTGATGTTAATAAATACATTATGCCCATCAACAGTTTCGAGAAGTGAGAGAACATCCATAACCACACGGTTACAATAACATTAAAATGGTTTCTGGTAACAATTAACAGAATAAATACTAGTAACTATTTAATTAGTATTAGTAGGAGGTAATTGTTACCTGTTTAACTAGTGAACCCAGTACCAGCAACAGTTAGAATACATGCTGGTTAGTATCTGAACAACAGATTCCCATCTTCAATGCCAAACCTGCAGTTTGTTACCAGTAACACTTGTCTAGCAGCAAAGGAATGAGTACTAGTATGTGATGATTAAGTAGCCTTCTATTGACTGAAAAGAGACACTTATTGGGATACATAATAATAGTAAAAACAAGTAGGCTACTGATAACATTAAAAGATGCTTATTCGTTTTAGATACAAGTGGTTTACCAGCTTACTAGTTTTAGATATTAGCAGCCATGGCGCAAAACTGTAAATCTCTCTCTCTCTCTCTCTCAAAAAAAAAGTAAAGTTATAATTAAATAGACTAATATTAACAAATGAATAATTTGAGGGTATTACACATAGGCTAATCATTTATTTGAATCACTGGTTTTACAAAACAAACAGTCCATTTAGGCTACTCCAACAGTTCTCATGAACGCGCTTCTACCTTTCTACTTACGTGAACGCAGGTGACAGAAGCGCTGCAGTCATGATCAGGACTCGTCCCAAATACTGTCTGTGGGGTAACTCCATTGCGCTGGAAGCTTTTCTCGACGGGACATTAAAACACCTGTGGGATCGCTTTAGAGAGCAACTGTAAATGAGTTCAATTGTTTGTGTGAGGAGCTGGGAGTTGAGCAAGCAGCATTTGATGAAGCTTGGGACGGGAGCGTGTATGTCACTGAGGAGAAGGAGAGGAGGAGGAGGAGGGGGCGCCGTCAGGGTGGGCAAACATCGCCTGAGGCGCTTGTTTTTAAACACGATGAAAAAGTAGCAAGGTCCGTCAAACTTTCTTGTCATAAAAAACTTCATGTCATAATCGTGACCTCCACCAATAGTGGTCATATTTGACGAGGAATAAATCAGTTTCAGTAGAAGCCTAAACCAATACTGTCTCATAGGGGAGTCGATATTGACAACAAGGGCATTGACTAAATTTGGATCTTTTTCATATCAAGTGCACTAAGAAACACGTGACTAACAATATTACCAGTTTTCAGTGTAGCCTATCTAGCCTTTTTTTAGGCATCTATAGGCATTATTTGTGTCTAAGTAACCATATGACATGCAAAATCGACAAATCGACCAAGCTATTTTTGACTCAAAAAATTACATGCATTAGCTATATTTTTATGTTTTATTTTATTTTATTAATAGTATATAGTATAGGCTACTTGCGCCATTACATTAATGCAAAATTGTTTTACGATGGATTTTTAACGATTTGTTTATTTTTGAGGTGTTGTAGTGGCCTTCTGACGAGCTTTTTTATCCATATTACGCCATTTATCGGTAGAATATAAAAAAAACGATAACTGATAAGAAAATAATAAATAAGGATGACAGACAGACGACAGACAAACAAACAAATAAATATGCGTAGGCCTATACGGTTATTTCGGCCAAAATAAATCTATCTAGATTTAAAAATGTATGTAAGACTAAAGTGACAATCTGTAATAATTAACCATTTTAAATATAATTACTGATGAATAAAATCGGATTTTGAAGTAGGCTATTAATTATTAATTCATGAATAATTCTGAATCAGATGAAAAGCCAGCTATGCAGTTCATTTTCACTGACCAAAACAAAATGCCTCTCTGTTGAATTGCTGTATAACTTACTTATCATTTGCAGTGCGTGCATTCTTTGTAGGCTATTTATTTGTTAATCTAATTTTCTTGTTGTCTGTTTCTGTCTATTAAAGTAGGCCTATTATCTGACCTGTCTGCACTGCAGAACTTGTGACTAGACACTTTGCTCCCCCGTGAACGTTTATGTGAACTATGAGCTAAAATAAACTTAAAGTCATTCATATAGGCTACAATACGCAGGGTAGCAGCAGGCAAGCGTGCGCTTCTTCTTGAACAAAGCGAGGTGCGTGCGCGTTCATGTGCTCGCCCATCCTCCCACTCAGAATCAGTTCAACAGTTCACCGTGCAGCCTATAGTGACGTTTCACTTTAATTAAGCCAACATTCATCATTTCCCCCGACATTCTTAATGAGAAGTCTTAGCTGACTGTTGCTGCAGATAGCCTAGAGCACTCCTGGAAAATAGACTTATTTCGTTTGTTTGTCTATACACGTCTGAGTTTGTGCGTATAATTAGTCCCATAACTGACCATGATGGAGAGGTTGTTGTCAGGGCTCATTGAAAGTGATACGCAATTACATAGTGGGCCAACAAATTATGCATAATGCACATAATAAGTTTGTTCAATAGACAAGCTGTTAGTGTTTTTTTCCTTTTTTTATTCATGTAGCTGCAACGTAGACATGAGGGCACGATAAGAAGACTTTAGTAGGCTACTGATAAATGTATGAATAAACCAGAATATTTGAGGCATTAGCAGTTTACAAGATTAAAGGATTATCGTGCTGGTGGTCAGCTATGCACTATGCACAGCAGGTGAAAAAAACTCTTTAACTGACCCAAGAACGAGCATCTCGCTTATTATCTTTATTAATATTACTATTAACAGTAGTATAACTAGGATTAGTGTCATGAAATTGACTAAAATCCTCCCTTAACCACCCTTAACACCGAATCCTTACGACAGTTCTTGGTTTTTGGGCTAATCACCTTCTATTCTCGAAGATCAATTCTCGTATTGGAGCTAATCACCTCTATTCCTCTCCTTAAGCTCTGGCAACGAAAAGTGCATTAGCATTTTGCCATGGCGTGTATATCTAAGTGGCTTAAAAAGTGATTTGAAGTTGATTTGTATATAAAAGGCGTCCCTTTAACCGGATTGCCGCTAATCTGCGCCACATCGCATGAGTGTTTCAGGAAAACCTGTTTAAGATCCTTCAAGAGTATAAGATCAGGCTAAGCCCAGAAAAGCAGCCCTCATTAAATACCACTAACAAAAGCGCACTTCCTTCAGTTAGCCATTTACTTCAATCCCTCAGAGAAAAAAAAAGTGTTCTCTCTCCTTTTCTCTCCGATTCTTTCATTGCGACTTCAAACACCTTATATGTGCTCAAAATATGCCGATTTAATATTTGCCAAAGGCTCGTAATTCTTTGAGCAGACGATGCCATAAATGTATGGAGTCAAAACTGACAGCAAAATACTTTTAGATTCGTGCCTTTACTGACCACATGCGATCAAGGGAGGTCTGCAGTCCAGATGGTATACAGTTTTATCTAGACTCTTTCTACTTTGGTGTCACAATTTCAAGTCAGACGTGTTGAGTTATTTATCTATAACGATTTCTTATTTATTCGTTCTCTAAAATGCCAAAAATGGCAAGAATAGCTTATAACAATTGTTGGAACGACTTGCAACATCAGTGAAACTTCTTAGAAATTAGTTAAAGGGGTTAAATTACCATTAGAAGCTGTAAGACTGTAAAAATAAATACATTTATGAAATAGATTTTCAGGTTAAAGATATGTAACGCTGTCTTTTAATGTTCCTATAAAACGTTTGCTATATACTTTGTTTTAATTAATTATTTTTAAAATGAAGTGATGATATGATGGAATAATTATTGTGAATGAAATCAATTGGATTACCATAATAAATCCACATCCAAAATGTTAATTCCCCACCAATTGCTGTTCTAACCGTATAGTTACAACCCAACAGATTTAAACAGTTTGGGGATGAATTATGGATTTTAACTTGTGGCAGACAATTATGTAAATATATCGAAATTTGAGAGACACACAACACCCAAGAGACGTTGAGTTACAGACTTTGAAATCAAAATGTGTTACTACATGGTCAAGCTCCATTTAAAACTAGAAACCGAAGCAGCATTAAGTGCTGTCTAGTGTCTTTAATATTCTCCTTTTCATTTAACCCAGATTTTTCACCATAATTATAGCATGACGTTTCCATTTGATGTGCTTTATTTATAGGCGAAGCAGTACAAATGGGTGAGTGCAGAGGACAAGCATGGACATCTATAAAAAACAATACGCGCAAGAGGGAGGAGACGCAGTTAAGGGAGTAATACATGCAAGCACTCCGGGTAAAAAGACCAGTTTAGATGTTTTATATTCCCCTCTTACTGTAACCGTGTCGCGACATCATCCACGCAGAGGGAACTGAAGACAGAAGTGGCGCGCGCGCACACACCCACTGCAATGACAAGGAATAAATCTGCTCTGCGTCTACGGAAGACTCCTGAAGGAACTGCATTTTCGCTTGAATGTATCCGAGGAATCTCTGGACGAGGATTACAAAATGATATGTAATTTAAAGCGCCTATAACAGATCCTTTCTTCATCTCCTCTCCTTTATGTCGGGTTTTGCCTCCTGTATTCATTGTGCCCAATGAGAAGAATTAAGCTATCCGTCCATTCAGTTCCACTCAAAAGGAGGGAGGAAAAAGAAACAGAGGGAGATGAGAGCAGCAAATCCCTTTTTTATTCATCTTGTAGCGTTCAATAAGTGAACAATGTGTCGCCTATCAGTCACCAAGGGGATCAGGTCTACGGGACTGTCCCACGCGCTCAGTGCTGTGAGCAGAGCATCACTAACACACAGACTGTAAGAGCAGCAGCAGCAGCAGCAGCGGCACTGGCACTGGCATCACATCCAGGACCCTTTCTGTGACTTCTACGCTGATTTTATGAATAAACTTTGACCCACGCTGTCAGTCGCACTGGAATGTGGAGTGGTAAGTGTCTTGTCTTGCAACAAACTCGAAATTTATTTACTTTTAATAATGTTTAAATAAAGCCGCAGCCGTAAGAAGCATCTTATGAAAACATATAGGCACTTTATGGTTCGTGAGTTGCTGTAAGATTCTCTGGAGACTTAAGTCATTTGGAGACTTCTTTGGAAAAGCGTATTCGTGTTCTTTAAGGCATGAGACGGTTTTCGAAAAATCTAGAAAATAACAAGTTATTTAAAAAGTGATTTTATTTTTATTCTCATTATCAAATATAGTTTTTTTTTTAATGTAGGCTGATATATGTTTTGTGACATTTGTTATTTTTGTTGAGAGGTATATCTACGATTACAGACTTGTTTACTAACCGTATTTTGATACTAACTTAAAACATACACATCACACAAAATTAAAAATGTCCTTGCATTAAAAGCTCAAACATAAATATCAATCCTTATTTCTGTGTACTATCCTAATGATTTCCCTATCGTCTTTAATTTAATAATTGTCAAGATGCTCACTAGCTCCTCTAATATAGAAAGTTATTGACGACATGGCTCATTTTTTTGCAGGAATTTGATTTGAGCTTAACTGGTTAACTTTGTCCTTCCAGATATCATGCGGGTCCTCGCGTTGCTCCTCGCAGTCAAAGCGGCATGTGTCCTCCTGGTCTCCTCTCTCACTGGCACAGTGGCGGTGAACAACAGCGGCCGGTGGTGGTAAGATACAGCACTCCCTATAATATATACTAGGCTATGACATTTAGTAAGTTACATATAGTACATTATTGCTAGAATGTCAACAACTGGAGCTTTTTCTTTAGTAAGCATGGTGCACAATATCTGTGATCAATAACTAGTTCAAAGTCTCCTAGATCTTTAGTGCATATAGCAGTACAGTTTAAACGACCAAACCTGTTAGACAAGCTACAGATTTATAATGTCATTTAGTTATTGGAGTGAATGTTATTTACTTTTTTTATTAGTAAACAATTGCACTGCATATGCGGAGCTGTATAGTATACTGTAATTTATAGCTTACCTTTATTTAAAACAACAACAACAACATTATATTAGGCATACTGATATAATTAAGTAGTGCGAATTTATGTTTAAGTAGAGAAGTCAAACTCTGTTCCCAAATAAATCAATGCAATCTCATTTAGCCTGTTTACGCGGAGCTGCTGCTTGCGCACCCGCGCGCGCACGCACTCTCTCCCTCTCAGCTTCTCTCTGTCATTTTGACAGTGCGGCTTGAACACGGGACAAGATTTTTCAACCCAATGTGGGATAAATTAAATGCGGATTTATTTTATGGCTGGGAGCAGTTCCTTTCCAGGTCGTTTTCAGGGTCGAATTCATGTAATGTGCTGAGCATTCCGGAGTAGGTAAAAGACACGACTTATAAGCCAAAGCTGTGCTTGTGTGTCATGACGTTGAAAAGAGAATAAAAAAAGATACATTCTAATGCATATTTGTCATAATAACGGCGAAAGGAGAATTAAAAGTGATACATCTAATACTCTAAGAAGAAAGGTTTTGTAATTTCTTTAATCAATTATTTAGTTATTTCTTTAATAAATTATATTATATGCTTACCTGATTTTATACCATAGCCTATATATTAAATACACGTGTTATTCAGAGGAATTATACAATTCCGCATCTGACTGGTTCTTTGAAAAATGTTGTATTTATCAATTTTTCAGATTAGATTTTGGTTCATTGGACATGCCTTGGACCTGTTGCAGCATACTACCGCACTTGTATTGAGAAATATGCATGCATTGGTTTATGTTCAATATTACATCATTAACATTTTACATTAATTACATTTACATTAAAATTTTTGCACATCAAATGTCTGTGATTCTTATCTCGAAAACTAAAAAAATGACAAGAAAACAGCCTAAAGCCCCAAAATCTTGAATGATTCGCATCTCATTCCAGTCAGATGTGAAAACTATCTTTTCCAACTTTCCAAAGTCAACCTTTCTGTTTCTCCACCAGGGGTATTGTGAATGTGGCATCCTCAGGCAATCTCCTCACCAACTCCAAGAACGTGCAGTTGGTGTTGGACCCCAGCCTGGCGTTGCTAAGTCGTCGTCAGAGAAAACTAATCCGGCAAAACCCAGGCATCTTGCATGCCATTGCAGCCGGCTTGCATACAGCCATCAAGGAATGCAAATGGCAGTTTCGTAACCGTCGTTGGAACTGTCCAACCACCCACAGCCCCAACGTCTTTGGCAAAATTGTCAACCGAGGTGAGCATGGCTTCTCGCAGTGATATTGTGAGAGCTTTGAACAATGCACACTATTCATATCTCATACAGTGAAACTGGAGAATATGGAATTACACATTAATATTTTCTGAGACACAGCATTATAGAGATTCTAAGTTGTGCTTATTGTTTTGTTAGGTTGCCGTGAGACTGCATTTGTGTTTGCCATCACAAGTGCCGGTGTTACTCACGCCGTGGCTCGGTCTTGCTCTGAGGGAGCCATTGAGTCCTGCACCTGTGACTACCGGCGCCGGGGTCCTGGAGGGCCAGACTGGCACTGGGGAGGCTGCAGCGACAATGTGGAATTTGGCAGGATGTTCGGGCGAGAGTTTGTAGATTCCAGTGAGAGGGGCAGAGATCTTCGGTATCTGACCAACCTGCACAACAATGACGCAGGGAGAATGGTAAGAGGCAATCAAAAACCATTTGTCTCCTCCAAATGCAGATGACATGAATAGATCTACAGCGTGCCCCAAAGTACAGATGGAAAGCTGCTAAAATAACATTTTATCAGATTAAAATGGTTATTTTTATCATGTTTATTCAGTTAATGAATTATAACCAATTAACTTTACCAATTAAATACTAATAAACTAATCCAAATAAGTATATTTGTGAAGAAGTTGAAGAACCTTATATCCAAAAAGGGTATGTGTTAAGAACAGAAATACAAGTGTATAAATTATTTTGCACAATATATTTAAATTATCATTACTCTCCCTACAGACAGTCGCATCTGAGATGCAACAAGAGTGCAAGTGTCATGGGATGTCTGGGTCCTGCACTGTGCGAACATGCTGGATGAGACTACCCAGCTTCCGTGTAGTGGGAGACTTCCTGAAGGACCGTTTCGACGGTGCGTCCCGAGTCGTGTACGCCAACAAAGGCAGCAACCGTGCATCCCATCGAGCTGACCCCCGCCACCTAGAACCAGAGAACCCAGCACATAAACTCCCTTCGACCCGGGACCTCGTGTATTTTGAAAAGTCACCCAACTTCTGTTCCTACAACGGCAAAACAGGCACACATGGCACTTCGGGACGTACCTGCAACAGTTCATCGCCGGCGCTGGATGGGTGCGAGCTGCTGTGCTGTGGACGGGGATACAAAACTCGAATGGAGCAGGTCACAGAAAGATGCCACTGTACTTTCCATTGGTGCTGTCATGTGAGCTGCCTCAACTGCACCAGTACACAGACTGTCCATCAGTGTCTATGATCAACAAACAGAACGAACTGGAGGCAAAGAACCCAAACTGGGTATTGAAACTGTGGCCACTGGGGTATCTGGAGGTTATATAGGAATGAATAAACATGTTAAGCATAAAAACTGGAGAAAAGAGATAAGATAGCACAATTAAAAGGGACTAAAGATTTTGTTGGCTGAATAGGCAAGTATATTCAATGTATTAACTACTGAGAAAAGTTCAAAAGTACATGTGCAGGACTCTTGGCTGATGGCAGTCAGAAAAACACGATAGTTTGGTGATGTAGGGCTTCAAATCAAACGAAATAGGTTGAGAACCACTATGCGCAATTCACATGTAGACACAGTTTAAAATTCAGCATGCTGAAGCACTAGTCCTGAGACTTGAGTTTGTCTTCTCTTCTCCTGATCGCCATCTCTGGTGCTCTGGAAGCTAGAAAGTAGTAACTGGACACAGTTTGACAGATGTTCCTGTGGTGAGAGAACCACAAGCATGCTCTCTCATAAACCAGTGCAAAACTCTAACAAGAGGGCGGTTCTTGAAAATATTTTAGCGTTTTGTTTTCTTTAGCTGCAGTCCTACTCGTCTCACATAAAACTGTGTGAAGTGCTTCTCAAGGGATGGGGCTTCCTTTTCCGATTACTATGTAGCGGAATCCCGAACTCGGCCCAACCTCTCGTGATTTCCCATTCGGACCTGCCACACTTCCCGTCATTGCTTTGAGTCTCCTGCCATTTTTTTTAATACCATTTATGATTATGTGGTACACCATGTTATTGTACTGATGGAAAAGTATTGGGAAAAGAAAATTAAGATTGACCCTAGATTGACTCGTCAATTCGGCTATTTTTTTTGTCGGAAGCTGTCTACATCGATTACGCACAAGTTCATACTAGTTATAAAAAAAAAAAGTGTGTAAAGATAATCCTGTAAATGCCCTGCTACCTAGTTTACAGTGGACAAACAGTTCACATTTATGTTTTTGAAAGAGCCACAATTATGGAAATTGTATTTTGTATATCAGCTAACAAAACCAAAATGTTGTAAATATTATAAATAGATATGATCTATATATTTATGCTGCAACTTGCAATGTGAGAAAATGATTTGATCTGAAAGTGGGGTGAATACACTATCATTATTCCAGCCAGTTGTGTGCTAACTTATGCGATGATAGGCCACATATATCTCAGAGACATGATTACTTTGTCAAATGCCTGTTTTGCTTGTCTCTTGACACTTGTGTTTTACATGCACTGAACATCATCTTTTAATATTGTGAATGAAAAGTATTTATTATTGTATGATGGCTTTTTTAGAGAAGAAATGCTGATAAGAGGAAATATTTAGCTCAGTTTAGAAGAGTTGTTTTCATATAGAGTGATAGCACAATAAAGTTTATATTTTCATTATTTGTTTTCAGAGAACCACTCATTTCCTAACAGCGCTCACAGTTTGTGTACAATAACAGGTTTGTCTTTCCGTATGTTCCACAGCGTATTCGCCTCAGTTTAATTTGCGATCCATCAATCATTTCTCAGAACCGCAAACTGATATGACAGGGTATGTCTAAAGCACTTAACCTAAAATCAACAATGTGACTGTGCAAGTATATCCGTTCCTCTAAACATCATTCCCACCACTAAAAGCACGAGAGCAGCCCTCTTCTTCGAACAGTCATGCACCCTAAATCCACAGTAACCGCTGAGGGAATTTGGGCTTTGGCGTAACACAGCGTTAAATCTGTGTGTTTTCATGACACTAGAGGTTTTGCTTCACTTAATATCAGAAACAAAATAAAGAAATGGTATTAGAAATAATGACAGGCTGCGTTGCCCCCACCCTGCTGGCGAGGCCGGTGCAACCACAAGAGTTTGGATGAAGGCAGACGATTCTCTCTCTCACCCACCGCAACATATTGCAGGGCCACTGAAGGTCAGCAAGACAGAGCGCTGGGGCGCTGCATCGCAGTCGTCATCACATCCACATCCCAGAGCTGAACTGTGAGCAGCCATTACACCAGTCTAAAGTGTCACATGATCCTTTCGAAATTATTTTAATATGCTGATTTGATGCTCAGGGGACATTTATTCTTATTATCAATGTTAAAAATGGGTATCTTGCATAACATTCTAAGGATTTGGGGTTTAGATAAAAAAATATATATATATTATATTATATATATATTTATTAACCAAGGATCCACTGAATTGATCAAAAGTGACAGTTAGGATATCAACAGTTTTCAAAAATATTGAGCATGAAGTCTTAATGATATTAACAACGATTATTAATTGTGCACCAACAATAACTGAAAATCAGCATATTAGAATTATTTAATTTCTGAAACATTATGTGACACTGAACATTGGATCAGTGGCTCTTGAAAAATCTGCCTTTTCATCAAATGAATAAATTCTATTTTAAATGTCCATAATATAATAATATATAATAATAATAATAATTACAATATTACTGTTTCATATATATATATATATATATATATGCATTCTATTAGCAAATAAATACTGCATTTTTTGATCAGATAAATAATGTCTTTATAAAAGCACTTCAATTATTCCAAAATTTTGACTTTGTACTTACACGGGGCAAAAATAAAGCACATTTTACACACACACAAAAAAAAAAACTTTACAACAAAATACCTTTGAAAACCATAGTTTTGTGGGCTGTGCTCCGACATTGTGTAGTAGCGCCTCCAACGGCCTGACTTTGAATCTGAAACCAACATCCAATCACTATCCTATTACCTCTTGTCTCTTTTCAACTGTCCTAACCAGTACAATTCAACATGTCCAACAGATAACCTGAAATGCTTCCCTACTTGAAAGTGAAATGATAATGAATAAAACAGAAATCGGGATCATAAACCAATCTTCGATCTTACAGGAAGTTTCTGTATAGATGCATATGCAGTATGCAAAATAACTAAAAACTAAGGCAAAACAGTGCAAGAATGCAGAGCATTAATTAAAACGGGAAAGATATAGTTCAAATAAGAAGAAAAGGATAGAAAAGAGGGATAAAGAAGCAAAGTCAGACTGCATTCCCAGGCACTGGTGGGTTGAAGGAGGCGGAGGGTGGAGGGCTACTGTCATTGTGGGAGTGCTGAAGAGTCACTGATAATTAGCTCAATTAGTGACAAAGGCAGTGTAATAAATACCGACTTAGTGTCTGGGTCCCTGCTGTCCACTCTCTACACGGCCTGTGATGCAGCCAGGGACTGACGGACAATTCATTAAACCGACAAAATACCCCACCGTCCAGGCGTGACGCTGCGAGTTAGCCCCCTACAGGCCCGGCCCATTGTTCTAATTGTCTGGGTTGGAGTCGCTTTCTTGCCATCTCCTCCTCGCCCCCTCCTTCGTCCCCTTCTTTCAAAAAACCCAAGGAGTTAATGCCCCTACCTAACTCTGTAAGTAGGTGATCAGCAGGTTGGGAGAAAGAAAAAATGGAAAGAGTTACTCCGGAGGGAGGGGTACGGTGGGATTAGGGTCCGAGGGTTGCCCGGGAGTGTGAAGACCGGCCCCGATCGGAATGTCGTAGAGATGAGTCCAGAAGCTCGGATGCGGGACAAAGCGAGAGTTAATTAGGAAAGATTGAAGGAGTTGGCGACAATGGGCCGCCACCCGAGTCGAGATGAAATTGCTTCCGCGGATTATTGGGGAGTGAGTGTGTGGGTTGCGGAGATGTGAGGGGTTTGAGCAGCCTTGGATTGATGGCTGCCCCTCTGGTTAGGGAATAGGAGACAGGGGAGGCTGACCGGCTGTTCCCACAGTCTGTTCTGCAGCAGCCACCTTTGACACACGGGCCTGCCAGGCGGCAAGCAGGGAGGGAGGCTGGGAAAGGGAGGAATCTCGAAACACAAGAGCTCTTAAAAGAAATAAATTCATTTCGCTTTCCATGCCAATAAGGATCATGATGCACGTATGCAAACGACAGAGTCCCAAAAGTGCAAATTCTGAGTCACCGATTATGATAGACGCAAAACCACTAGCTGAAAACTCATTAACGCTGTACATCTCTATTTAGTAATGTGGTCGAGAGATTTTATGAATTACAGTTTCCCTTAATTGGAGCACTCTGCTCTTTTTCCAAAACGGAGCAATAAAGTTTTAATTCAATAAGTGCCCTTGAGGGTCTCTGAAGAGCTTCAAGAAACTTAACCTTCCAGTTGTGGTTTGAAGCTAATAGAATAATGGCTCAAAATTAAATCACTTGATAAAAATCCAAAACAAAACCTCACTGGGTTGGACCGAGTAAGAGCTTGGCCGAGCAATGTTGTTGCAGACCGACTACTTTCCATCCGAGGAAAGAAAAGAGGCTCTTTAAACTCATGGGAACTGTACAGCGAACAGGTACAGGATATCTGGACCATTTTTTGTTTCTGATATCTGAAAAGAATAACCCGACGAGCAGCTTTCCCAAAATTTGTTGGAGATAGAATAATGGCAAAAAATTGAAAACACTTGATAAAAATCCAAAACAAAACTTGGGTTGGACCGAGTAAGAGTTGTGCGAAGCAAACTTGTAGAATGATTTCTTTAAATTCGAAGAAAAAAAAAAGTCACTTTAAGCTTTAAATCCAAATATTACAGAAGGCTGTTCCCTCTTCAAGCTCAGGGCCTGTGGAAAGGGTTGAGATGCAGGCTGCCGGGCAAAATGGACTAAAGAAAGTATATGGAATGTGAGCAAAGTTCGGGTCACTGTGCTGAATAGAGCACAGTGGAGCAGTGGTCACATGCAGGGCTGATGTAGTGTGGGCTCATGGGTTCAACAGAATGTGTGGATTCTGCACAAACCCAAAGAGGGAGGAAAAAACTCTGGTACTTCAAGACAAGAATCCCAACATTCTTTAGTGTCAGCCCTGATGAGAATGGTTTCGGCAGCGCAGCATGCCTGGGATTATGTGTGTCTGTGAGTGTGTGTGTGATAATTGCGAGGTGTGCAAGTTCGGTTGTGTGTGGATCTCTGAGCGCCTGGGCATGGCAGCTGGGAAGCAGGCAGAATCCAGGAGATTTGAACCCTACATGCTGCCTGACCCTCTCAGCAGATGGTGGCTCCAGAGAAACTGCAATCTCACATCACAAAGGCTCTAGTCTTGTAACATCTCCATCATTCGCTCCTACTCTGCCTTGCAACTGCTCCCTGAGAAGAAGCAGTGTTAAAGATGACAGTGCATTAGTTGGCATCATATAGAAATCGTAATGCGAGTGGGTGTACCATCACTGATCTACTAAATGACTCGATTTGATTCATATGAGCAATACTTTCATTTAAAGGGTCGTTTACTCACGCCTCATGTCTTTGCAAACCTGTATGATTTACTTTCTTTTGTCGAACACAATAGAAGGTGTTTTAGAAAATGTTTCAACTGTTTTTGCACATGGAAATCTGTAAGGTCCAAAATGACACTTGAGCCTGTTGAATTCCATAGTATGGACATTTTCCAAAATATCTAAAAAAAAAAAAAAAAAAGGGCTTTTAGTCAATATCTGCGAAGGCCTGCACATGACACATGCGGAAGAAAAAAAGATATTATAGATATGCAAATTAAGTTTCAATTTAAAAGAATTAATTAGTGGTCATGATTAACATAAAACAAGGGAATTGATAAAACTTTATGGGAACGAATTAGAAATTTGGAACCATGATATCCTGCATATCTTGCACAGGGCTCCATTACTTGTGGAATATTGCGATGTTATTGTGGTGTTCTTATCAGCTGTTTGATCTCTCATTCTGATGGCACCCATTCACTGCGGAGCATGTATTAGTAAACAAGTCATGTAATGCTAAACTTCTCCAAATCTTTTCTGATCAACAAACAAAGATATCTCGGATGGCCTGAGTGTCAGCACATTTTCAGCAAGTTCTCTTTTTATTTTTTTACTTTTTCCTTTATATAGTATGTTTCTAAAGCAGTGGCAATTGCAAATCATGTTAGATGGCTGTGATCTAACTAGATCTTTCAATATGTCCATCCATTTCTCCTGTTTCAAAAGGAAATATTTAAAAAATCACTATTTAAGTACTTTTGACATACATTGTTTTTAACACAAGAGAGTGTATGACTAACATGAATAACTGTGCAGAGAGAGATTTTTACATTATTTAGTGAATAAGTGGTCCAGAAATAGGAGCCATGCACTCTTAAACCCATTTCTTTCCTGAGGATGTTTCTGTGGAAAGAGGGTGGGTATTATAAACCATTAGACTGATGTCTGTGGCTTATACTGAGCAATGTGTGCAGTGCAGTTTAGAATGGAGCCTGGATGATGTACAAGTCTGCGGGAGAAAGTCTGTGTGAAATAATATCTGTATTCCTGTGTAAGTGTGTACATCAGCGTGTGTGTGGGCGAATGGGCCTGATGCAGTAATGATTTAGATGGCAATATCGACCCCCCCTAACTAATGGACCATGACCTCTTGATTTAGTCCATTGAGGCGACAGGCGGTTCTCAGTAGGCCTGTTTTTCAGCCAGGCTAAATCACTTTCTGCAACCACATGATGACAGAGATAAAGTTTAAATAATTGTGCCATATCTTTTGTTTGTGGTAAAAAGTGAATCATTACTGTTGTTTCAGAAACTAATGTTTTAAAGAATGCAAAAGAAAATATGAGTGCTTTTTTGTCCACAAAATAAAAGTCAATGGGGTCCAGTGTTGTTTGCAGCGTTGCTACTTACCATAAATACTGTAGTGGTAAATAGTAACATTTTAGTTTATCTGCAGTGCTTCATGCACTTTTATCCAGAATTGGGAAGAAAAAAAAAATACGGTATATCAATGGTACTATTGTCTAAATGCAATCCACTGGGGGAAAAAGTTGTTAAAGACAAAGAAAAAAAGCATTGGGTTTTTTGGTTTTAATTATTGGCTATGTTTTTACAGCAACAGTGGGCAAGTGTTCAGCTCTGACACATGAACGGAGGAATGTTTATTTGCTGCAGTTTAGGGGCATAGTGGTTACAGGAACACTGACACATTCCTCTGTCACCATCTCTCCCCTTTTCTCTCTGTCTCATAATATCTTAAAAAAACTATTCAGCTTCTGCACACACACACACACACACACACACACACACACACACACACACATTGACTGAAGCTTTCTCTTATCAGATTCAATTTACAGATGCTAATATTACAGTCACAGCTATCTTTCCATCAGGTCCCAACACTAAAATGGATATCTTAAATGCTGTACTATTACAAAGTCAAAGAAAAACACAATATGAGTGGGAGGGAATTTGATTGCATGCACCTTTTAGTCAGTGGGGCTAGGTTTCATCTTTTCTACTCCCATCAGTGACACTGCAAAGAAGACATTTTTCTTGGCAACAGCTCTCTAACTGCAGTGACACAGGGGACAGTCAACTACAGGAGCTACACATCCACTCTTCAAGACTGCACATGCATGCTGAGAGCAGCTTGCATAAGAACACCTCCCTCTTTTGCCCCCACCCTTCACCAGCACTCCACTCCACAACCCAACTCTATAATCACTTCCAGAAGCAAACCAGAGGACATTTCTGAAATGTCATCAGCCAAACGTCCATCATTGTCTATAATTTTTGAAATCCATCTCAGCGAAATGACAAATGACAAATACAGAGGAGTGGACTGATTTTAAATGACAGTGGTATTTAGAGAGCAAACTGTTCACCCCCCCACCACCTCAGAAAAAAAAAAAACTATTCCAATAAACACTGAGAATAATCCATCCCCACCTTTATTCAAAATATGGTCAAAATGTGGTTGTTTTAATGATTATTAAATTTCTATATTTGATATGTCCAAATCTTGGGAACTACTCTTGGCAAGTAGTTGATCCTTATTTAACTTCTAAACTTTGAAAAAAGCATCTGGGTGAGATTGGTTCTCTGTGCTAGAACCATACCGTCTATGGCTATAACAAACCCTTTACTGACATCTAGTGGAAATCATTATAATCCACAAATTTATGCACACAAACCTTTGATTATTTCAATTTATACCGAAATAATAATACATAAAATTCAAGGTACTTTAGGGAAGTTATTTTCAAACTGTAAATATCTAAATGGCCTTAATTTACTATTTAGCAAAATTACGCAATTTATTTTAAATACTAAATAATGTTCTATGACGTTAAAATCTTTGGGGCTTTTATCATTTCACAGGAGACTTCCGGCTGCTGTGCGCACTATATACGTGACGTAAGCGCCTTTCCGGTCCTCTCTCATGCTTCTCTGAATCAAGATGGTGAGTTTGCCAATCGTTCAGACACAGGCCCGTCTTTCATTTTGTCATTATGACGAGGAGTTAGTGCAGTTTTTTCAACGGTTCTACATTTCGGAGATATTTCTTTCCTTGTACAGCTAAATACTACTCCGTTTTGTTCATATTAAGCCAATAAAACGAGCCTTCGAAGGGTAGCGCATGTACAGTCAGTGAAGCACGTAACATAAGCTTTTATAGGCCGTAAAGTCTTAACTTTATTCTGTCGATGTAACGCTTCAACATTTGATAACGATTAATAATCTGATTCTTTGTTTTAAATGCTCGAATAAGCGGTTGATATTTTCAATCTATTCATATGCCTATTAACGTACTTTATACACTAGATGTATTATAACAATAAAGTAAGTTACATTAACATATACAGTAGAATAAAAGACACAAAGACTTAGGTTACAATTATGTTTTCACTTAAAAAAAACATAAATATGTGAAATCCTGTCCACAATGGGGTCATTTGTAAACCAGTGCTGACTGTATTTCTTAATCTCTTAGACTAAGAAGAGGAGGAATAACGGTCGTGCCAAGAAGGGACGTGGACATGTCCAGCCCATCCGCTGCACAAACTGTGCCCGGTGTGTGCCCAAGGACAAAGCCATCAAGAAGTTTGTCATCAGAAATATTGTGGAGGCTGCGGCTGTAAGGGACATCTCTGAAGCCAGTGTGTTTGACTGTGAGTAAATACACTTGCTTTAGAAAGCGTAGGCTTCTTGGTGAGAGGGAGCAATTGGGGGTTTGCTGGAACATTTACCAAAGTTGTTCCTTTGTCTTTTTGCAGCCTACGTTTTGCCCAAACTGTATGTGAAGCTGCACTACTGTGTCAGCTGTGCCATCCACAGCAAAGTGGTGAGGAACCGCTCTCGCGAGGCCAGGAAGGACCGGACCCCTCCTCCACGCTTTAGGCCCACTGTAAGTCATGCATCCACATCCAGAATTCAATTATGAAACGATTTTGTCAATATATAACACAATGTTTACTGATGTTGTTTCCTTTCAGGGTGGTCCCCCAAGAGCCCCTCCGAAACCAATGTGATTGGAGATATTTGCATACATTTTTATGTACGGAAATAAAGCGGACTAAAATTATAAGCATGTTTTTTTTTGTCTGTGTTTACTCAAAAATGAAAAATTTTGCTTTTCTTTGTGTACTTGAAGTTTGGTTGTAATTTGAGAAAGATTACACCGGGAAAATAAAACCGCTTAATGTTATATTCATATGAGCTAGACCTTACATTTAATTTTTTTTTTCAATTCTAGATATAGGGCAAAATAGTTCAAAGCATGAATGTATTTACTGAAGTGCATTTTGAAAAATAAATTGTCAAATATTTTTGGCAACATTTTTACAATTTGTTAGTTAACATGAGTTACCCATAAACATTACTTCTGTTTATCTCATTGGTTATTTCAGCATTTACTAACAGATTTTATTTTAAAATCAAAAGTAGTATGTTTACATTAGCTAATGCAGTGTGAACAAAGACAATTCCTTTTTTAAATTAATAAAGAGCATAAAATATATTGCTTATTGTTAGTTCATGTGAGAGAGGTATTAGAGAGTATTATTATTTTACAAATAAAACCTAGTAGTCTTTTTTTATTAAAATTATATAGTTATACTATTAGTAAATAATAATTGAGCATTATTAGCATTCTCATGAACATATATTAAAAACATAGTTTACTGAAATAAAATATAAATATTAGATGAGAAAACAAACAAATTAAAATGGAATTAAAAGCTAAAACTAAATAAACAACACCTAATAAAACCCAACAAAAAGACTTGGATAAAATAAAAAAATACTATCGTCTTATATTAATACTAAAATATCTGCACTTAAACAACTTGGCTTAACTGAGAAAATAAGCTTTAAGTAATCTTATAATACATGCTATAAATCTAAAGTTATTATTATATGAGAAAATATAATATAGACTACATGGAATATTTGTACTTTACAAAATTAACTATTTAAGTGTGTTAAAAAAAAAAAGGTAGTTAAAGATAGTGAGCAGTCACTTTAAATGTCCACTTCTCTTGAATATACTGAAAAACAATCAATGAAGGCAATTTGATCTAGACTAGACATAAATTAAGCAAACTAGAGAACAAGTGTTTAGAGTTGTAAGCAGACAGAAGTTACAACAAATATTACTTTATTGGACATGAAAAATTACTTCAACTTAAGTTGGGTTACACTCCTTAAAAACAAGATCAAATAAACAATACCTCTTAAAACCAACACACCTTTTATAGAACATGAGGCAGTTTTTTATATTTGAACAAATTTGAGGTAAAGAGTTTTTCTTTGTCATATACATTTTTTTTTCTCACAAAATATTTAAAAACATTAAACCCAGGGATAAAGCCCAAGAATGACAGAGAGTTTGATCCCAGCCTCCCCAAAAATGCTAGGTCTCCCTCTCAGATGCTGCTCATTATGGTTGCTTCACAGTTCGTTTAAAAATATTAAGCTCATCACACCATGGGGATAAGAAATATGAAATGGTGCAGAAGAGAGCTGGGTTTGGTTTAGAGGAAATAGGGTAAATTGCAGCTAGTATTTCACAAGCAGAACAGTTGCAGAACCCCAGCAAACGAACGAGTACACATGCAACCTCTCCCATTCACACACTCGCTAGAATTCATTCCATCGTTTCTTTTTGACCATTAAGTGCATTAAGTTTCATATATGGTTTTTGCCATAATTTCAAGTAAATAAATTGATTTCTGCAGAAAAAAGAAAATGAGAGTCTATGAAGGGTGCAAAGTCTTTAACTAACCTTTGTAAATACTGGATTTGGTCTCACTTCTTTGATCCATTCATACTCTACTCGGTAGGCTTGCACTGGAGTGAATTCAAGCGTACGCATTAAACATTGTAAAAATAACCGAAAGATGTAGGGTCAGTGGATTACATGTAAGCAAGTTTTGGAAACAGCTGACCACCTCCAAGGTCAAGTGATACACACATGCCACAACATCCAAGTACCCTTAACCACAGCCCACGTCACATAAGAGGTGAGAAATGTACAAGAATCTTCCAATTTCACTCATTGGTGCTTTCGCTTCATCTCAGTTGTGCAAGTGAGATCCACTGAGAAAACAGGCCACGATACATCTTTGCAAGATGGTACGTGACTCTTACAATATTTCAGTCCTTTCCTTCAAAATCGAGCAGCAGTTCGTACTCAGTGGGGAATCGAGAGTACCGTATGCATGAACTCATATAGGACATGACCACACAGGACAAGCGTACAGGATACAAGTCCAATATCAAGGGCAGAAGTCACACAAACATCCAAGCACCAAATTTCACAACACAAGGAGAAAATGTTCAGTTCTGAATCCTTAAATGACCGCCACCCCTTTTGTTATTAGGAAAATAGCCTTTATAGAATTGTTTTTAAAAACGCCACACTGTTCATCTGGTCTTTATAACCAACGTGTTCTCGTATCAAATTGTTTCAGGTTTTCTCTAAATAGCATTTTTATCAGAAATCAGTGCAATAGAGCAATTTCAGAAAACAAAAGAATATGCTTCAAAGCTCAGTTACCAGTCATTACTGTGCCTGCTCCCCTAAAGCCATTGAATAAAATCAACCCCCCCCCCCAACCCCGTGCCGCCGCACCTGTCCTAAAACCCTCCCAACAGCCCCAGCAAAACACTCACATTTAAGCAGAATTAGAAAAAGTGCAATCCTCCTTTTGAGGTAACAACCCTTCCCCTTCACTCGTCGTCAAAGTCACAGAATGCAACATGGGTCTGCGTTTGGTCTGCACCAGAACATTAAGGCTCCTTTCCCCCCTCCGCTTTAAAAAAAAAACATAATGTGGCCCACTGTGTTCGCAGCACGGCAGAGGATGGATGGCGGGGACTTTGTACTACAAAAACAATTAAAAACAAAAACCTCAATAGATTTGATAGGCAAAATCTTTATCGTCACTTAAGTGAGGTCGAGATAAAGTTTGAAACGACAATCAAGATCTGAGGCACGAGGAAACCAACCGCTTTTTTTTTTTGTATTCAGGACAGAGGTTGTAGACTCAAAAACTAAGGCAAATGTTTCAAGTTCATTTCCTTTCTCGAATAAAACATCGACATACATTTTAGAAAGAAAGAAAATTCCCAGAGCCTTAGCCTAGCCCCAATCCTATTTGACCCAAGAGTGCCGTATCATCTCAGTCCTGAAGTTACCCGAATTCATGCTGCACTGTACCTACTGAATCGTCCAGCATTAAAAACCATGTGCAATTCCACAACTAGCTTGTACAGGGTTCATATAAAGCAACGATTAAGGCAATATGTGTCTGTGCTCCTTATATGGCTAACATACCAATACTCCAGCCTCAGTTTTGCAATTCCCGCTGCTTGCACTCCATTCCCTCTCTGTCAGCAGTGTCCTCCCTGAGTCGCCTAATTTCAACAGTCCCACCGAGGTATCCTAAAAGAGCACAGAGTTTGTGTGAATACTCCTAGGCATAGAATTCTCTAGTTTAACAGGCTCAGACACTTTGGAAATCCGCTCTGGAAACAGCCCAGACTTTGGACGTCTAATCAGTTCACTGTCTTTCTCTCTTCAAGAGGCAGACTCTATGTAAACGCCACTGAACAGATGACTATAGACCTAATCTCACACCTTGAATTTCTCTGCTCAACTGATAAAAAATAAATCCCACGGAAGGAAGGCACTTCTAAAGCAAAACAGCTGCGTCTTGCGATGAATGACTTGGTGTGGGAGTGCAATCAGAGGATATGATTTGTCCCCCGTTTTAATTCTCTCGACATCCTCCAACATTGGATGCCTGCAAGTGCACGTCTTATGGTCGTACCCAAGCGATTAGCCTTCGGCGCTCAAATACAATGTCTGCTAACTATAAAAGCAAGTGCTAATGTGCCCCAATCTGGTGCAGACCGAACTAGACGCCATGACGCCATCTCAAAGCAGCATACAACTCTCTGTACAACTCCCCCCAGTCTCGACTTCCGCCATCTAAAAGCCCACCTCAGCCAACCTGGTGCTCTCCGCGGACAATGTGCGAGGAGAACTCGTAGCGGTCCTGGCTGCGGTGGCCGCAGATGTTACACTCGAAGGGCTGGCGGAAGCCGTGGCAGCCCATGTGGATGGTGAACATGACATGGTCCAGGAAGAAAATGCGACAGTGCTCGCAGCGAAAGGAGCGCACCGATCGCCCTTCCCCGTCCACCACCTGCATGGCTTCTCTCGCTGGTGGAGAGCGCGGGCTCACCTTGGTCTGTAAACCCCCAGGGACCCCTTTCTCCCGGTCTCCTTCCATGTCTGTTTCTTTGGCGTGACTAGGACTGTGCCGCTCGCGCCCGCGGTGGTTCAAGTTTCCCAGTGGCACTGAGGTGATCACGCACTGTTCCTCCGCCATGCTCTCAGTGTCTGTCGAATCTTGGTAACCGTTGCTCGGTGAGGCGGCACGGCTGCGGGTGGAGGACGCATCTTCATGACCCTCGCAGGCCTCTCTCCTGGCCAGGCCCATGGAGATGCCCCCTGCACAGTTCAGACGCTGGCCTAGAGGGGTTATGTGAGGGTAGACGGAGCTGATGACTGGGGTGAACTCTGAGAGGCAGGCAGAATGGGGAGGCATCCGCAGGGAGTGGGATGGATCTACATCGTTGCTGCCTCCTCTTGGCCCCCGCAGGAAACGCCCTCCCATGCCTGCTAAAGCAGCAGTGTCACCCTCGGGGTGCAAAAGCAACATGTCCCCTTCTTTATCAGGATTGGGGTCAAGTTCATAAGGTGCTTCGGATATATTCAGTCGCATGTGCTTTTCACCTAGAAAGTCAAGGAGCTTTTTTAAAATCAAATTAAGTGCAATAAAATATACATAAATATAAATACACACACACAAATGAAATAAATTATATAAAACATAAATACAAAAAGTCTTTATATTGTCTCTTATGCTGCATACTGTAAACTAGCTCACAACTTTTCACCTTGAATGGCAGCGCATTCTACTTTCTACTAAAGAAATGGGCTTACCCAGAAATTTCTGGGGTGTGGATCTCTTCCTCTTGGTGATGCTATTGGCCAGCCGATCAATGAAGGTCATCTTCTCTGAGGAGGACTGGATCAGGGGTTCAGACATCATCTCCAGATTATGGGACTCGTCACCTGAACATAATGCCAATGTAAAAGCATGTTTATAATTGAAATAGTGAGCGCTTAGCTTTAAACATTAGCCAACTGAATCAGCAATACCCGGGAAATTTTGATACCATTTTTGATAGGACAGCAATTTTCATACGTTATTGAATATACTGTAATGTTCAAATGTTTTGGGGTCGGTTTTTGGAAGAAATCTCTCACCAGGACTGCACTTATTTAATAAATATGGTCAAATCAGTAATACTATGAAATACAAAACTAGTTTCTATTTCAATAATAAAATGTTAAAATGTAATTTATTCCTGTGATGGCAAATCTCCAAATTATCCTTCAGAAATCATTCTAATATGCTGATTTGGGGCTCAAGAATCATTTCCTATCATCATTAATGTTGAAAACAGTTGGAACAGTGCCATTTAGAATTTCTGTGGAAACTGCAATACATTTTTCCAGGATTCATTTATGAAAAGAAAGTTTAATTGCACAGCATTGATTTAAAATAGAAAGTGAAAGAGTGAAAGTGACGTGAGATTCAGCCAAGTATGGTTACCCTTACTCAGAATTCGTGCTCTGCATTTAACCCATCCAAAGTACACACACACACACACTGAGCAGTGAACACACACACACACACACACACACACACACACACACACACACACACACACACATTGGAGCAGTGGGCAATCATTTATGCTGCGGCACCCGGGGAGTAGTTGGGGTTAGGTGCCTTGCTCAATGGCACCTAAGTCGTGGTATTGCTAACCCGAGACTCGAACCCACAACCCTAGGATTAGAAGTCAAACTCTCTAACCACTAGGCCACGACTTCCCTTTATAACATTATACATTTTTTACTGTCACTTTAAATCAATTCCACGTCTTAGCTGAATAAAAGTATCAATGAACCTAGGAGAGGAGTTCATTCTGACTTTGATACGACAATCTGGTGCGTCTTAAAGTATGTTTTGTTATTAGTTTAAGTATTTGCTATTGAATGTTCAAATGCGGAGTTTTGCACCCAAGTGTGTGTGTGTGTGTGTGTGTGTGTGTGAGAGAGAGAGTGAGAGAGAGTGAGAGAGAGAGAGAGAGAGAGAGAGAGAGAGAGAGAGAGAGAGAGAGAGACTGGGTCACACAGTGCAGTCAGTTGTTTTAACCGTCCGTGGCTTGTGTTCTGCAAACCCATACGAGCTTCATCACTGTGTCTGTCAAGCCCCTCTGTTCTCTTTTCGGGCTTGAACTGATGGTAAAACTAAGGACATTATTAACTGTCTTTACATTTATTTTAAAAGATGAAGCTTGCGATTATGAAAAAATTTATTTATTTTTTTTTTTTTTTACCATGGTATACCATGAAAATGAATATTAGTTAGAGTTTTCGCCTCTGATATTAAAACTAAAGATTAAGAATAAAATGTACGTGTTGTCTCGGAAGTATGTATGACTTTTTGTTGTGTGCTGTTGTCATGGTGAATTATAAATTTCCAAGTGCCATTGATCATGACTGAAACTTCTGAAACTGAAAACTCAGAGTTTGCCATCTCAGGGAAAGTCAACTGAGAGTTCAAGTTTCAACTCAGAGTTGGTTGAACCTCCTTACTAAAACAGGCCCAGGTCTGTTTTTAAAATAAGAATAAAACTGAGCATATTAACAAAATAAGAGACTGCAGCATGTATAAGAAACATTTTAAAGGGGTCATATGATGCTATTTAAAAATATCATTATTTTGTGTATTTGCACCCAGTGCATTGTGATTGGCTGAACTACACAAGCATGCTTTGGAAATGTAATGCCCCTTTCCATAATCACAAGCTTCAGCTTTCAAAATAAAATGTAAAGACAGTTAACAATTTCCTTAGTTTTACCATCAGTTCAAGCTTGAAAGGGGAACAGAGTTGCGTGACAGAAAGTGATAAGGGTTGTATATGTTTACAGTACACAAGCCACGATTAAGAAAGCGACTTCAATTTGATGTGACCCTGTCTCTCTCTCATGCGCACACGCGCACACTCACAAAACGCAATACTCTTCATGGCGCAAAACTCCACATTTGAACAGTCAATAGCAAATACTTAAACTATTAAGAAAACATACTTACAGTTGCTGATTCAAAATAAACACCAGAGGGTCATAGCAAAGTCAGTTGTTTTTTAGAAATAGCCTTTGCACAGCCAGCCTTGAATGCTACTCTCCTAGTTTCACAAAACGTCCATAAAATGACAAATTCGAACATCTGGGTTGTGCTGTTCTGTTGCAAAAGAATCTTAACCAATAATTCCTCATTGCATCTACTTTCTGAAGGCCAAATAAAGTGCTTTTGCTTTTGCACAGAAACACACAAGCATCTCCCTTACTGAAACCACACCTACTCTCTTTGCATGAACATTTGGGCGGCATTCTGAAAATATTTCCACATAGTGATGTAAACATGTGGGGGCGGGTTTGAATTTGCTGTTTTAGCCAGTTCTGGATCAGCCTTCTCTTTACAAAGAATAAATCCTTTTGTGGGAGACTTTTGTAGTTTTGTAACTCTGCAGATCTTGTATATGCCCAAATAACTACATAACACTCTAGACAGAAAAGGAAAAACAGAAATCGCATCATAACAGCACAGTAATATTTCACACACAACCACCAGTTTATATTCTCTGCGTTTACAATAATACCTCTCAAAAGCATGTATTTTAATCACAAAGTGCTTTGGACCGTTCACGCGGGCAGCTACATCACCAGCTGTGATCTTCACAGAGCATGAATGCAATAACACTGGAGAGCTTTCAAAAGCAGCCACCTGTCAGACAGCACTTGAGTAATGAATACTACTGCACAAAGACCGATATCATGCATTTTAGCATCAACTCGCATTTGTGAGTAAATATGGTATTACCGTGTGCAGGCTGGGTGTTGGGAGCCGGCTGGTGGTCCAGACTCTGTAGGTAGCTGTGACAGCGCTCACGATGCTCCTCCAGGGTGCTCTGCTGCTTGTAGCTGCGGCCACAGTAACTGCACTTGTAGGGCTTCCCCACTGTAGGGGAGGACACTGAAATATCGAGTAGGCAGAATATGAATGCACTTCACACAGCTTTGCATGTGTTATATAAACATGAACATTACTAATACAATATTAATGTTGTGACTAATAGAAGGTGTTACCTACTAAAACTATTTTTTAAATCAATTGTAATATAGAAAAATTCAACAAAACATGCTAAATAAAAATGTTTATATAATATAAGAATATTTACAATGTAATTACTAAATACGGTTAATGTAATGACTGGTACAGGATTCATCAGACCGCAAAATTACCCTTTTCACAGTTTCCCCAAAAACGAAACGACACGCTGCTCATCTATGACGTTTGTAGAATAGGAAAACCTACAGATGGCATCGGTTCGTTCAGCTTTACAAATGTGCGTCATTTCGGAGAAATTCATTGCTCACTTCTCTGAATATCTGCATCCTCATTCACAGGACCTTATTTAGGCAGTACAGGTGAATGCTCTTCATCATTCAAAAACACAAGCAGGATATCCTGTTTTCATAATACTCTAAATGTCATACTAGACCGCTGAATTTTGTTGTCTTTAACTTGATTACATAACCGATCGATGTGGTCTTATTCACACTTATTAGTCTGCTCGCACAAGTTCAAGGCATCAAAATAATCACCACTTGCATTAAAGGAGAAATAGGTTCAAATGACCTTGACTACATTAATTTCTGTTCTGTGGCAAATCAAAAGGCTTTTTCCATCCCACACACTTTTCCAGCCACAAAGTTCTCTCTCCTTCCTTCTCTTTATTTCTCGCAAATGGCCTCTCTCAAAGCACAAAGGCTCACCGGAGTGGGTGCGGAGGTGTCCTGTCAGGGCGTCACGGCGGCGACAGGCGTAGTTACAAAAGGGGCATTTGAAGGGCTTCTCGCCGGAATGGAGCTTGATGTGACGCAGCAAGTTGCCCTTCTGAGTGAAGGAGGCCCCACACTGGTTACATTGGAATGGCCGCTCACCTACCGAGACCAACACTACCAGTTTTCCCACCGGCCCAAAAAAACAGCAGCACATATTTTCAAGCTAACATTTTTAAATACGTTCGATCTTTTTTTTTTTTGGCAATAGTTAGTCAAGAAATGCTTACCTGTATGGCTGCGCTTGTGCACCATTAGAACATTGGGACCAATACAGATCATCCCACATATATCACATTTAAGTTTCCCATTGGGCAGCCGAATGGGACCAGGGGATGCGGACTCAGAGCTGGCCATCTCCCCGCAGCCACTCCCAGCCTGCCCTTGTGTGCCTCCGACCATCTCCACGCCACCATCTTCTGCCAACTCGCCCTTTTCATCTTTCCATCCTTCATCCTTCTCGCCGACTCTCCTTTCCGCCAGCGGAGCACCAGCTGCCTCCTCGTCACTATACAGCTCCACCTTGATGGAGTTAGCTGGGAATGGAGATAAAGTTGTACATTTATTGACTTGGCAGATGCTTTTAACCAAAGTAGAAATCATCGACTATCAGCGTGGCAGTGATTTATGGCAAATGTAGGAATTTTTCTAGAAAAGAAAGATGTAAAGTGAGTTTAGTGGCCAGAAATACTGACCACTGAGTGACCGGCTGGGTGAGGACTGTTGACTGTTTGGCGTGCTCACGGTGGGTCCTCTCAGCCCTGCGAAAAACTCCCGCTCTGTTGAGGAATCTCCACTACCTGAAAACATTAACATGTACAGTGGGGTTCAAAATACTTGTATTTTAATATTTAATGCAGATTTTTTCACTATAAATTATATCAGCATGACAATTTGAGTGAAAAGGTTTTATATATATATATATATATATATATATATATATATATATATATATATATATATATATATATATATATATGTTTTTTAATAAATAAAAAAAAGTTGTAAAGTTTTAATAAAAAATTATAATTAATAAAAAATAAAATAAAAATCACAGATTTTAATGTGAACAAGGACATTTGAAACCCACTATTTTAGATACATGCATGTCTATATTAAAAAACAAAAGAATAAGTTTGGAAAAAGGCACCTTACCTGACATGTACGAACGGCCATTGCAATCGTCAGCATTCATCATCAAACCAGCTGCCTGTACCGAGAAATCATACAAAAAAAATGTCTTTACAAGGTACAAAACCTACACAGCTTACAAAAAAAAACAAAAAACTTTGAACATAAAATAGCAAAGCAAGTTTTTAAGAAACCTAAGTGCATGCACTGGCACATTTTACAATAATAAAGTGCACACAAATAACTGTAACATCTATTTATTTGGCTCCTCAGATTTCAACTGAAAAAAATAAACTGGTTCACTTGCAGTTTGTTATTTCTTCCTTTCCTGTGTGGTTGCACGGTTCGAGTAGCTGAATAATTTATATGCACACTCTGCTAAAGATCTCATTTCTAGCTGAATTGAGTGTCCATTCTATAGAATTCTAGTCTTAAATGGAGAGAGTTAAATGCAAGAAACTGCCCTCCCTGTAGCCTGTGACCTATCAGAACACAGACTGACATATAAAGCAATGCTGATGCTACGCCAAATGCAGGGGTTGTTATGATTTGCTCTTACTCAGAAATTTCCACATATTGTCTGTTGCTTTGGTACTGGAAACAAATACAATCACTTTAGCAAAACAATATACATGTTTATGTTTATAAAAATAACTGTTAGACACATCTTCTGTCAAATGAGAGGCGTATTTAAAGAACGCATTCAAAGCCTTAAAGCACTGGCCTGTAAATAGTTAATTCTGGATGTCTAGAAATCAAACATAACCCCAAAATATTTAATTATGTCTAAAATTCAGACCCTCACACATACTGTTCTTTATGACAGGAAATAAAAGGGCTAATGACCCCCCCTTTGACGTAATATTTTACACTAAATATAAAAACAAACCACCGTGGCACTTTCCCCAAACATTGCTAGTGCATGGCATAAGTGGGAATGAATAGATTTGTTGAAATGGAAATGCAAAATAGTCTCATTTTGTCTGCTCCAATTATAAGTTAACAGTGAATATAGAAATATACACATATTTCTAACTAAAATTAGAAATAAAGATACACCATACATTTACTAATATCAAAATAGTGGAAAGGGTGTTTTAACACAGGCAATGAAATGCTATAAGGGATTGAAAAAAACATGAAAAGTGACACCATATTCTGGACCTTTCTTTTTAAACAAATTATGTATGAACAAATATTTAAAAAAATTCCCATTATAATACACTTTGGTACCAGATACAAACTCATTCAGAAGGATTTTAGATTTTTGGTACCACAATTTAATTATTTATAATTTTTTTCATGTTTAATTTGGATCAAAACACATTCAGATATCAAAGAGCAGGTGTATGGTCTAGACGGTTGCTACAATACAGTTAGAGAATAAACAACATATTGCTTTCTTTTTCATTCTTTAAAACCTAGAATAAACATGGACTCTTAAATACTATTATCTTATATTATCTATATGGTGCAATAATTATAATATCTTTCCTAAACATATACAGTAGCATGTGATATGAACAAACGGGCCTTCAGAAACCGAAGACCTCTTTGTGTCGTAAAGGACAGAAAACATACACAGCTGCAACAGGCAGATCTCGTGAATTCACAGCGCCGTCAATGAGTCAAATTACCGCACTAATCCAAACAGCCCCTCTCTGTCAGCAATCACACCATAAATAATGCCTGGCGACGAGAACGTTATTACCGTGCTCGAGCACTCGCATGTTTAGTAACTTTTCCTGCACCGTCGTGCTGCAGAGGAGGACTGACAGACAGCACGCAGAATCATGTCAATCCTGTCCGTCTAGAGCAGCACTAGCTAGCAACCGCTGCTAACCAGCTAACGAGACGTGACAGCTCACAATAAGGCAAAGACAGCGCTAAACTAACTCACAAACGAAAGAACTAGCCTTGCTGACAACGCAATCCAATCGGCAGCCTCCGGTCGTGTAATACAGTCGATCTTTAGACGTGACAAACTAAAGCGGAATTATGTTTCCTGAGAGCCCGCTGGCGTTGCTATGGCACCCAGCACCCGACAGATGCGCCTAGCCGTGTAAACCCTCCCAATCCGAGCATAGTTACCTGACTTAATGTCACTTTCCTTGAATAACCGCTATCGAGTTTGCACGTCGAGTATTTTTTCTTACCTGACGATCGACTGTGATTGCAATATTTATACAGCAGAAGCGCCGTTTGTTTTCTCTGGCGAAGGCAGCATCTCCGGGATCTTTTACCTGAAACCCCAAACAACTTCCGGGCCCATGACGGGATACAGGCCCGAGTAACCTATAACCGAAAACCCGTGATTGGGAGGGATTATCGAATGCATCGATCATCACGCTACAGGTTAAGAAATACAAAACTACGCTGAATAAACGCCATATAGTATTATATCACTATTGTTTAATTTCGATGGCAGTTTTAGTAAAAGTGGCTTTTTGTTGAACGTGTGTTAATTAGAACAAATTACACAATGGTATTCTAAATTAAATTATATTAATGTGATTATTTTACCATAGTTTTATCATAGTGTTTCCATAGCATTGTCATTAAAAGTCACATTCAAAACAGACGTATTTACTAAGATTTATCATAAATGTACTTTTTTTATTTTTTATTTTTTTTATTTAAGCTATATTGGGATTTTGTTGAGCGTATAATTAGAACAAATGACAGAGTATATTCTAAATACTTAAACCATTAATAATTATCTTCACGTGCATAGTGTTGTTGTTATTATTTTGATGACAAGAGATATTCAAAAAAAATGTTTCTTAAGATTTATGTTAAATAATGGGCTACTTCGTTTAAACAACCCTTCAACACCTCCCTGTGTCAAACAGGTAAAATTGGTCTGTTTGGGGTTTGAATTTCATTAAACATGTAATTAGAACAAACCACACAGTAATGATAGGCCTGTTCTAAATTCTAATAATTATATTATTGTGCATTGAAAAAAATTGCATTAAGAAAGCAAATGTGTTACTAAGATTTATCATAAATACAAAATTCTTAAATTAAATCAACACTTAATTATTTCCCCATGTAGGGTAACAGGTGGTTTTATAGAACATATAATTAGACAAAGATGATACGTTCATGATATTTTAAATTCTAAAACCATTAATAATTGAATTAGTGTTCATATTCTTCGTCTTCTTTTTATTATTGTAGGTGACATGCATATACCATATAATAATCTGTTCTGATGTACAGAGTCATACTAATTTACACTAATATATATATATACTTACTGATATAAAAATATTCAGTCATATAAATTAATTAACATTTTTTAATGCGTGAATGACAACAGCATTTAATATTGTATTTTTGTAATTATTATATACATTTTGATTATTTGTTTACTTCTCGTTTTTTCTACAAAAAATTGCAAACAATAATTGGCCGAACCCCTTGGGGTCGCCATCTCCCTGTGGAAGACCGCTATGTTAGCGCATAAAAACAACTCTTTTAATACTTAATGTTGCCACAAGATGGCAGAGAACCTTAAGTTGTCCTCCTCGGGGGAGAACTTCTCTGAACAAAAATGAGAAACTCTTGTTGAAAAAGATGCACGTTTATTACTTGAGATTCAGTTTATCAGTTGTTCTCGAGTATGTGAGAAAGAACTCTTTTAAACGATATGTGACCTCTTCATCAGAAGGTCATTGCCTTCTTTTTGTCTTATGTCTGTTGAAAAGTATTTCATATGCCTCCTGTATCTGAATGAACATCTTTTGTGCCTCTGCTTGCTGCTTGGGGTTGTGATTGTTTCTAGCCTTCCTCCAGCCTTCTTCATAGAAACCCCCTCCTGTCAGAACACATAAGACGGTATGGCAACAACAGAAAATACACCAGGAGTTCTTTGAACTATGGAATAAACCAGAAGAAAACACAGTATCCCAGCGGAGAAGAGAAAGCCAGCACACCTAAACTTAGACGATACAGACGAGGCCCTTGGGAAGATTAACACATATTGGGTTAATTAAACATCTCGCACATGATGTAACCCAAACAACAGACTTTACCTAGCTAAAAAATATATATTCTAAGAATTCCAAATATGTTATGAAAACATTCAGGAACTTAGCTGTGTAGATTCCCAACCCAAGTATCAACAATATTTTCTCAGAAATGTTCACATTAGATCCAGTTTTTAAAAAATGTTTTAAAACCTTTTATTTTCCTTCTTGGTAATGTGAATGTTAAAGGAATAGTTCACACAAAAATGAACATTTTGTCATCATTAACTCACCCTCGTGTCGTTTCAACCTTGTAAAAGTTTATCTCTTATGCTGTACACAAAAGAAGATATTATGAAGAACCAAACAGTAGTTGGTCCCCATTGACTTCCAGAAATACTGTGGAAGTCATTGGGGACCAGCATCAACTGTTTGATTACAGCATTCATCAGAATATCGTATTTTATGTTCAGCATAAGAAAGAAACTCATACATGTTTAGAACGACATGAGGGTGAGTAAATAAGGACAATATTTCGGGTGAACATTCCATTATATCATTTTTCAAACATTGTGGGAATTTTACTCTTGACTATTTTCTGGATATTCTCAAACAAGCAGGCCAATTTAAAAAATGTTAGACGAACATCTAGATATGTTTTTTTTTAAACAACAACATTCAATTGATGATGATTTGCAAATATTTTAAGAACATTTTTAGAGGCCAAATAACTCTAAATGAACGTTCTATTAATATTACTGCAAGAACCCTTTCAAACAATTTTGCCAGAGTGTTAGCCAGTTCTTAGAACATTTCCTGTTAACTAAGTTGATATGCATTAAATGTGATATGTCTAGTGCATCTCACCAAGTGGCTCTGGCCTCAGAGGTTTGAAGGTGATGTGCTGTGCAACCGTAACACTGGCAGCAATGCTGATGGGCAGAGGAGAAAGATTGCTGCCGTAGAAGATGGATAATGTGATGATGCATGTAATGAGGGTCTTTTGAAGGTCAGAGGTTTGCTGGCCCACAGAGGACACCAGATGAATACCTGTAGCTACACTCAGTGGAACTAGGAAGTAGAAAAAGCTAAGAGAACTGAGGCTTATTAAAGCCACAGAGCCGAAGTAAATACCAACACAAATCTGACCGGCAAACCGAATCAGGCCCACTGGTTGTGGTGGTGGAGTGGCTTGTGGACGTCTGGCGGGGTCTCTGTCTGCTGCGTGGTTGGCTTCGCTCACGTACGATGGGATACGGTGGGAATTCCTTTGCCCAGCCAATGCCAAAACCACCGAAGGTTAGTATCTAAAGAAGAGCATGGCTGTCTCTGCCAGGTAAATGTGAAGAAGGCCAAGTGGGCCACCCATTGCCCTCAAGGCACATGTGATCATGGTCTTTTTAGCCACGAGGTCATTTTAGCTGCACACAGGAGCTTGAAAAAAAGTTTATAATTTTCAAGTTTAGCCAATGACATGATTATGAAACTGCTTAATAATAAAGTTTATGGACAAGGATGTCGTGTGAATCTCATTCAGTTTTTAAAGGAATAGTTCACACAAAAAGGAACATTTTGCCTGCTTCTCATGTAAAACTATCATGTAAGACTAGCATGTAAGTCATATTGACTACTTTTTCATTGCTTTTGTGGAGTTTTTTCCCCCCCTTTTGAGCTTGATAGCATTGGTCTGCATTTACTGTATGAACAAGAAAAGCACATTTTGGTAAGTATTTTCTCCTTTGGTGTTCCACAGATAATAAAGTCATACAGGTTGGGATTTGGCATGAGGGTGAGTAAATAATGACAGAATTGCCATTTTTGGGTTTTATGCTTTTGATAATCTCTCTTTACACTCTGTCATATCACCCATATCACTGGCTTTCAAGGTAAAAAAAATCATACAGCTTACTGTTCTCTTACCTGTGGGAAACTGAGAGATCAAGCTTCATTCATGTAACAAACTGTTTTAGAAGACTCCTATGACATGGTCAGCAATAAAAAAATATAAGACTGAATGCAACAGATCACAGCATTATCGCTTTGAGGTTAACTTTAACATTTAAATCACTTTCAGAAAGTAATAACCTATGGACTTCCATGTGCATTTGTGTCAGTATGGACTTTGGTTTGATGATGACACAGTTGTACAGAGTAAACTTTGATTTACAATATCTGTGAACACTTTTCAGACATGAAACATTTGATATTTACTAAAATGCATTGGATGTCTTAAAAAAATTTTTTACAGGATAAACATGCTGAATCCTCAGACAGCTACCATAAACACATTTCTGTTCATCTACATTAACAACATCTACATTACAACTGTTTTTTTTTTATCATTTATTTTATTTTTTATTTTATTTTTTTTAGCAAGGATGCATTCAATTGATCAAGTAAAGAAGACCATAAAGATGACAGAAAAGTTATTTAGAACTTTCTATTCGTCAAATAATACATTTATTGTGGTTTACACCAAACTTGTGCTTGAGCTCCAAATTAGCATTTTTTAATGATTTTATATATATTTATTTATATATTTATATATATAAATTTAGTATATAATTATTAATTACAATATATTTATTCCTAACACAATTTATTATTTGTTTTAAAAGAAATGCTTGTGAAAAGAGCAAAGAGAACCTATTGATAGCTCAGTTCCAAGAACAATATCAAAGAATACAATTGTGTATCACTCAATTGTGGTTTAGTTTATTGGAGTCTAAAGTGCATAAATATATAAAAAAACACAAAATTTTAAATAAAATACTAAGATATTATAAATAAATACAAATCCACAGGAAAAAAAGACATTGTCCTCCTCGATTTTGTTTATTGTCAGAGTAGTTTTTTTTAATTTTTATAAGAAATATTTTGTTGTTATGACAAAGTATTTAAGATACTTTGATATTATCATTTTATGTGGGTCTGCAAATTTAATTAGTCTTAAATTCCCGCCCCTTGCTCCTCCCACAGTCCAGCCCCTTCAGTAGATGGAGTTTGAGAGCGTCTCTGAACGATTCATTTGAAGAGCATCTGTGAGCACGCTGACTCGAAGACTTTCATAGATTTTATTTAATAATTTCCTTGTTAGCAGGGGAGTAATCTTTTTGAGGAGTAACTATTCGCCTCACTGAAGTAAAACGGGAGTAGTTCGTTGACCAATTGCCTTCAGCTAGAGCAACCGCAATGCGTTTGGAGTTGGGAAGCGTTTGTTCGCTTTAACTTGAGAAAGTTTCCACGTAGGCTATTATTGTCTCGGAGACTTAAATGTTTTACAGCTTATAACAGAGAACACGCTAAGACATGGTTTCAAAGCATGGAAACAGAAGACGTGACGGTTAGAGAGCAACTATTTCACGACCGAGTCCGAGAAACCATTGTGAGTTTACTTCTCTTTTTTACATAGTATTATGAAGAACCGCGTGTGGTGTTACAATCTGACCGCGCAATGTGTTTGTCCTAATGGATTTCAATAACAATTGATTGATTAGATGATTGTATGAATGTAGGCCTACTTGAGGACTTTATGTTCTCATAAAATCATGATTGTGTTTGTTGTTCTTGCTTATTTATAAAAGATTTTGTTATAGAGTATTAAAAGAGACCCTGATGCATCCATTTACTTAAAGAACTATTACATGGTGTTGCACATCTGCTCATT
Source organism: Carassius auratus (assembly GCF_003368295.1). NCBI lineage: Eukaryota > Metazoa > Chordata > Actinopteri > Cypriniformes > Cyprinidae > Carassius > Carassius auratus. Next base: position 975,482 of record NW_020523604.1, read on the forward strand.
GTAAAACTGAAGGGCAAAGGAAGAGACTGCTCGGCTTTTTGTGATCCAGAGCTCATTTTGGAGAACAGATGAGCTTTTGGCATGCTCATGCCTGAAGATGTCTTTCAACACCTAATAAATTACAACTATAATTGAACTTCAGACCTTAAGAATCTTACAGCGAGACAGTTAGAGTTAACCTTTACTCCTTCACAATGTATCTCGCTCAGCATTTTAGAGCAGTACATTTAGTGCTTATTTTTAAACCACTAATCTCTTTTTCAAACAAAAACTCTATTTTCAGACATCTTAAGTGCATACGTTCTTATTTAAACATTCTAATGTTCTGTTGTTGTCTGTGTGTTGCAAAGCTGTAATCCTCCTGGAAAATGAGAAATGCCTCTCTTAGTGAAATGCACAGATGGGTTCCACTAGATAATGTAAATCAGAGCCATTGTCCTGCCCCAGGCCGTGGGCACCACAGAGCTCATGCTGCCATGGCTATTGATCCCTGTCCTGATGCTTATCTTATCTGGGATTTAACATTTTTAAATTCAGTGCTTTTCAACTGGTGGGCTGTGACCCAAAAACGCATGACGCTGTGATCACAGACTAAAGGGAAAACGGTGTTGAAGGTAAAATTGCAAATAATATAATGCAAATAGCCATGCAATTTATTTAGTGTAACATAGTAGAAGCAGCCTTTAAAAGGGTGGAGAAAATGCTTTAAATAACTTTTGTTGTTGACGTACAAAGATGCGCACAATGCTTACAATGTGTGTACAGTCAAACTGGGTCCGTCATTCAGTAATATGACTAATACTGCTAACAATATATTAGGCTTGGTGATTCTTTACTGCTGATTAATCACTTACGCTGTTATTTATATATTTACAAAGTTGTCATTGTTTATATTTGTTAATTTTCTATGCTTTATAGTTAATTGTACTACTAATAAAATGCCTTAAAATGTTTTTTATAATAATTTACTATTGCATGAAAAACAGTTTTGGTCTTGTGTTTGGTTGCCATTTGATGCCCTGTGTAAGACTTGGAATTTGAAGTAAAACCGTTCGAAAACCACTGATTTAAATAAATCGGTGTACTTTGATTTAGACTCTATATATATGCATAATACCGTACAAAAAAGGATGGGGTTCGTAAGATTTTTAAAAAATGTTTTTGGAAGATTCTTAATACTCACCAATTTATTGGATTGAAAATACAGCAAATTCAACCTATATATGGTTACTATTTAAAACAACTGTTTATATATATTTTTTAAACTATAATGATATGAAATGTAATTTGTTTAATGCCTTTTTTTAATCTTTTGATATTTCAAGATATTTGCACTTAATCAAACAGTTTGTTAAATTGTTACCATAAGTTGTTACCACCTAAATTAAATCAGTTTTATTTAAATAAACAGCTGAATTAAACCAAGAACATACACTGATGTTTTAATATGTCAGATAAAACTCTTCTTTTGTAAACGGATCCTTGGGTGGAACTCAGAACTATTGAATTTCCACTTCCAAACCAAACACAATATTTATGACAATGTCAGTTTTGTTCTTGGTTGATCTTCAGGAGGCACAGTGTGTTAAAGGGAGTAGCAGGTTTGGCATGGTCCCCACTCTGATGTGCAAGGAATGCAGTGCATCTAATACACTTTATTAAGGTGCATATCTGAACATGTTACTTGGCCTTCAACAATAGAGGGTTTTGTACTCTCACCCACAGGTGTTTAATAGTGTTTACTAAGAAGGGATCCTTTTTATGATTGTACACATTATCATTTGTTCCTCCTAAAAATCAACTAGAATTTTGTTTGTTTTTGATATTCCTCAACATTCTATTCTAATCCTTTTTTAGTAATGGGTTTAGTACCTCTGTTTTAAGCACTATATTAGTGTTTTTGTCACACATCTGTCCTTCTGCTAGTCTGTCCCAGGTCACCTCAGGTGTTGTTTTAGCATTGTAATTCACGGTCACTCTATAGCTGACTGTTTTGCTAAATAGCCTATTTCACTTGAGTACATAACTTTGGCTTGGTTCCAAGTCTGACTGTGCAGTGAGAATTACCCAGAGCAGTTAAATAAGCCTTAAGATTCGGAATGTTTTGAGCTCAGCTTTTCTTAACCAGTCCTGCCATATTGGTCAGCAAATACACTATGGATGACCTGGTTTCCTGTTCATACTAAAATTACACTTACATTAAATGGCCAGTCACAATAACATTGACTCAGATCGACGAAGAGGTTTGAAAACATGCCCGCCATTGCCCAATTAGATTAGTGAAATAGAAGATTTAGTTTCTTATCTTCTGTCTGTTGACCTACAGAAACTGGTAAATATTGTCTCTGTCCACCCTTTTGGTTGTTTGAAAGGATTTAAAGGGAAACTGCCCAAACAGTAACATTTCTGTCGTCACAGAGTGTCGTTCCACACCTGTGTGACGTTTCTTTCTAATGTGGAATTTCAGTGGAACACAAAAGAAGATACTTTAAATGAGAGTCAGTTGAGTCCAGTGTTGTTTTGGACCCCATTGACTTTCAATGTATAGACAAAAAACAATGAGGTATTTTTCTTTTTTTTTTTTTCATTTCTTTGACTGGCAATACAATAAGATTGGACATGTATTCTCATGTTATATCCAACTGTTTTGTTACGCAATCTTTTGTTTCAGTTTTCACATGCTATATTTTAGCTTGGCTGTTTTAACTTGTTGGTTGACTATTCAAACGCTGAGCAAACAAATCTGTGTGAACACCTTTCAGCGCTTCAGTGATAGTATCCCACAGATCTATTGTTTTCACTGCTGTTTGCACTTTGAAGACAAAATCCCAGTTTCCTGTCCCCTCCCCTCCCTCATCTCTCTTCCTCTTGCTGTCCTTCTTCCTCTCTTTTATTGGACAATTGACATATGGGGCTTCAGATTATTATTATTTTTTTCAGTTCACTCAATATATCGCATACAGCATACCTAGGTGTCTTTTAAATACATAATAATCATGTCTTTTGTTTCCTTTCTCAGAAGTATTGTTTCCACATGCAGATCTTGAATCTGAAATCAGGATAAAGGTTAATAAAGTTATAACGAATCATACATTGCCCTTCCTCCATGTAAAAATAGCACCAAAAGAAGAATAGCAGTCTGATGCCAGCATGTGTTCATCTGATTTTAGAGATTGAGGCTTTCTAGGTTTATTTGAAAGTAAAATGAGACATTGACATGAAATCAAGGTAATTGTGGAACCAAGTCTATTATATGTAATTTTTCCACAAATCTTTTGCACATGCTTCAATATTCATAAAATGTTATTTTTTTCATTTTTTGTTTTGTTGCTTTTTTACTCTTGCATCAAATACTGTATTTGTTCTCTTCTGGTCAAATGTTGGGATGTTGCAGCACTAAAATTCTTAATGGCTGTCATGATTTAGGAACTTAATTATTTTTAATAATTTATTTTAGGGCTCCAAATAGATTAATCACATTCCAAAATGTTTTTTGTAAGATACTATGTATGCGTGTACTGTTTATGTTTATATAAATACACAAATGTCTATTTAAAAATGTGTGCGAATATTTATATATACATAAAAAATATACACAGTACAGACACACATAGTATGTAAACAAACTTTTTATTTTGAATGCAATTAATCACAAGTAATCATTTTGCAGCCCAAATTTAATGTATTTTTACATGCTACTTTTGTGCAGTGTCAATAATAATACTTTATAGTTACTTTATACTTTATAGTAGTAACAAATATTATAAACATAAACGGATTTATTATTATTCAAGTAAAGATAACGATAATTAATTCATGTTTAGCAGTATTTACATTTTGAATATGACCAACTGTTACGTTATTGTGATTAAATCTCAAAATGTGCTGTAAATGTCTAATTTGCCTGTAAATCTTTACTGTGTCTAATCTATTATCTAATCCCAGTTGTAACTGGTTTAACTCTTCATTTGCATTTGAGCTGTAATCTTCATGCTCCATCTGGTGCTGTTACCTTCATTCTCAAGTCTGTATTGTGGGTGTTCATTCATTTGGAATTCAGATTTCTAAGAAAAGGGACAGCTGGCATTGAAAAATGACACTGTACTTACTGATGCACACTTGCTGATTCACTTGCTATTGCCACACAAATTACTTTTTTATTTTTTTTATTTGCTGGGACACTAAATGTATGGTCTTACATTTATCTTTTATTAAGAGTATGAAATGTATTTCTGTAATATCTTTGACCCATCCCGTCCCATACCACCTCTTCACCAGTCTCTGTGTTATCATTAAGAACCAAATGTTCTTGATTAGGAACTCTTATGTCACAGAGCTGTAAAAGCAATCTGGACTGTGCACAGCAGCGTGTATCAGTGATAATGGGGCTGTGTTGGAGTGTGTTTCATGAACTCTGTTACATGGGCTCTAATGTGTCCTTGATAACTTAAATTGGCAACACATCTAAGTATTGTGTTTGCATAGCACGTCTTGTTGCTTCCTGTTGACTGTTCTGTTGCTCATATTTACTGCGTGATTCTGCAGATGAAAATGTATGTCCTCTCTGATATACTGCCATATGTGCCATTTACACCCAGTCTTCCAAGAAATTTTGAGATTATTCCTTCATGAAAGCTGAAATGAAATGTTTTTGAAGAATGTTCACACTGCTCTTACATGTAATGAAATTGTCAGGAGACTAAGTGTAGGGATCTAATGTTCCTAGAAGGACTTTCTAAAATAGATCTATGCACTATATTTAGTCTTTTGACGTCATACCAAAGCTTTATGAGAGAAAGAAATCTTACAATATATACAAGACAAAATCCTCAGTTGATATGGTTTGGCATGCTAAAATCTTAATCTTTTTTTATTTTTTATTCTTGAATGACAAGCCTGCAGTGTATTACTTAATGTTGTCTGTAAATGTAATGTAAATGTCATTTTTTCAAATTGCACTAAGGTCCTTCTATTTTCTCTGTTTTAGATTTGCGTGCTGCTTTTCATTTGCCTGTACATCTTGTCGCACTTCATTCTCACTCACTTCAAGAAGAATGCTGAGTTTGTCACTGGTAAGTTTATCGTGACCCCGGACCCTCCGCAGTTGTTTGGCTTCATGTAGTCCAGTCCTTCAAAGCACACCTGGGATTTGCTACAGCTGCTCTCCATTTGTTGGTCAGCACAACCTGACATGGTCATGCTCCTGCACTTTCCAAAAATACTTTGTTTAGTACCCAGTCATGCTTAGACAGTGAAGTATTCAGTGTTATTGGTTGAATATCTGAAATCAGCTCCAGAATAGCAGAGTCAAAAGCTTCTGATTGCAGTCGACAGCAGTTATGTAACATTGAGGGAGGGCAGCAGTGGGGATGAGGAATGTTCCTGTGAGATAAACATAGCCCCCCTGTCCGAGCACTGCCTGAGGTTTCATAAGTCGAACACTACCTCATGTTTTGCTGGACACCCCGTAATTGAACTCTCTGCTCTTTCCCGGTTCTGCTATACCTACTTCAGTGGAAATTTTAGGGATGTTATTTTTCTTTTTTCTAGTATCTGACTTGTGCAAAATGTATCAGGCTTGTTTAGACTGTTGAAAGATTGTTAGGAACTGTCCACACAGGATGCATTCTTGTCTAAAACAGCTAAGTAAAGCAGGACAGAATTCAGGGGTCTAAGCTTTTCTCTTTTTTGCCTTTTTAGAAGTATGTAAGCCCTTTCACACATACAGACTTTTCTGGAAAATTACTGGTAAAGTCGTTCCGGTAATTTTACGGCAATTTACTGGTATTACTGTGTGAAAGAGGTTTATGAGTCAGTGGAGAACTTATTGAAGTGCTCTGGGACATCAGTTCAGACTTGAACCTCAGTCCCCAAAAGCACAGCTGCTCCTGTGTCATCACAACATTTCAAATGTGTCCATCTAGCACATGCTTGTATTATCACAAATTAAAAAAATAGTGCAGAGTGATGTAAGATCATCCCGTTAGACACACTTAAAGGACATTGTATAGTGATCTTCAACCCAAGCCATTGCCATTATCATACATTTTCTAATCAAAGATCACTTAAGATAGTTTTATCTTTTTGACATCTCTAAATATCAAAGTCCATTTTATAGTCTAAATGTGCACCGATCGTGGAGGGCTGAAGCAGGTTCTTCAGTTGCATATTGGTTGTTTTTAAGAATATGTGCAGAAAACCTGTTTTGCATTAGGCTTGGAGCACTCCCAGGAAATGTCACACATATCTACCCTGCAGCTCTGTCACACTGGGCATGTTTTGCTCTTCTCACTTATGAAAGTTTTAGGTTTATTTTTCATTCTCTGTTCCTCATGTTTTTCAATCCATCCCTTTTAATGAGACAAATTCCGCTGATTTTGAACTGATTTTTGTTTCCTTCACAAGCAATAATGTAAAATCTACCAGCAAAGGCTTCCCCAAGATCTCTTACAAATATATACAGGTGATTCTCAATAAATAACAATGTTGTGGAAAAGTTATTTTTTTTTTCAGTTAGTCAAACTCATGCATTAAATTAAATGCACACAGAATGAAGTAGTTTAAGTCGGTTGTTGTTGGTTCTTTTAATTATGGTGATTTTTGGCTCACATTTAAAAAAAAAAAAAAAAAAAAAAAAAATTATTCTAAATAAATTAGAATATGATGACATGCCAATCAGCTAATCAACTCAAAACACCTGCAAAGGTTTCCTGAGCCTTCAAAATGGTCTTTCGGTTTGGTTCACTAGGCTACACAATCATGGGGGAGACTGCTGATCTGACAGTTGTCCAGAAGACAATCATTGACACCCTTCACAAGGAGGGTAAGCAAAAACATTAGCCGCTGTTCCACTGTCGGGCCAGTGCGAGCCAGGGCTTAAAGCGGGCCGGGCGGGGCTCATAGCCCCAGGCCAGTAGCACAGAGGCCAGAATAGCGCAGGGTTTCCACAGTGGAGCCTGAAGCTCCGCTGCGCGTCACTAAAACACGCCCTTTACACGCCTCTCAGAACAACGTCACGCAGCCTCATCATTTCACCAACAAAGAGAAGTTATCAGAAAACTAAGAAATAAGTCACTGGAACATGCGTGATCACACATGAACATAATAAAAGCAGTCGTTTGTTTGCATGCTTTGTTAAATATTCAAATTCAAAAGCATCAATGTTTTACTATAGAATAAGTGATACATTTATCATATTGATTTAATTTATCAGGACTCAAAATTAATCACTTATTTAAATACATAAATAAATACACGTATTTTCTATTTTATTTATTTATTTTTAACGCTTATGAAAATAGCCTGCTTATTCAGTCGAGTCTGTTTATTTGTAGCCACAGTAGCAGTCACATTTAGAATGAATGATAATATCTCTATAAAAGCTCCCGAACAAAAACATTATTATATATTTTTTATGATAGGCAACGTGAGCTAAACTCTCGAGACGAGGCTTGTGCTAGATAATATAAGTTACTAAATAAATACACGATTGTGATTAGAGAATAAGAAGCTGATGATTTCTTCAAGCGGTCATATTTACCATGTTTACTATGGTAATGTTAATGCCTAGCGTGCACAGACTTTTGCATCGTTTATAAATATTTCTGCCTTGTATAGTGATTATAATCCACATTGGATCACGTTATTTCAAACACTCGCTGCTGACTGAAAGTGAGTTTTGAGCTTGACTTATAAAAAAAAAAGTGTTAATGCTGGTGTTAAAGCTGTTATGATCGGCACGCGCTGACTCTCTATTTTTATAAAAGCTCCCGAACAAAATTATTATTATGTTGATGATATGCAACGTGGAGCTAAACTCTTGAGACGACAGATAAAATGTTACTTAATAAATACACAATTGTGATAGAGAATAAGAAGCTGACGTCCGATTTATCCAAGCGGTCATATTTACCATGTTTACTATGGTAACGTTAATATTAAGCGTGCATAGTCTTTTACATCGTTTATAAATATTTCTGCCTTATTTTGTGATTATAATCCACATCGGATCAAGTTATTTCAAACACTTGCTGCTAACTAAGAGTGAGTTTTGAGCTCAACTTACTTTAAAACGTCTCTAATAATGGTGTTAAAGCTGTTATCTTTCTGAAATGATCCGCGCTGACGCTCTCCAGACACTGAGAAACTCCGCCTTTGTTCTTAACCTCTCCTCTAGCCCCAGCTGGCCTGCTTTGGCCCAAGGTTTTCGTCGGGCCAAAAAAACCTGGCCGTTGACCCTGAGGAAGCCCCGGCGAGGCACGATCAAGCCCCGGAAGTGACAGTGGAAACGCGACTGGCCTTGGCACGCACTAGCACGCCCGGTTTAATCTCGCCGGTAGAAACGCGGCTATTCATTACCAAAGAAGCTGGCTGTTCACAGAGTGCTGTATCCAAGCATGTTAACAGAAAATTGAGTGGAATGAAAAAGTTTGGAAGAAAAAGATGCACAACCAACCAAGAGAACCGCAGCCTTATAAAGATTGTCAAGCAAAATCGATTCAAGAATTTGAGTAAACTACACAAGTAATGGACTGAGGCTGGGGTCAAGGAATCAAAAGCCACCACACACAGACGTGTCAAGGAACTAGGCTACAGTTGTTGTATTCCTCTTGTTACTGCACTCCTGATCCACAGACAACACCAAAAGTTGCTTAAATGACCATGGTGTTGGTGTGCTTGACTGGCCAGCAAACTCACCAGACCTGAACCCCATAGAGAAACTATGGGCTATTGTCAAAAGGAAAATGAAAAACAAGAGACCAAACAATGCAGATGAGCTGAAGGTCACGGTCAGAGAAACCTGGGCTTCTATACCACCTCAGCAGTGTCACAAATTGATCACCTCCATGCCACACTGAATTGAGGCAGTAATTAAAGCAAAAAGGAGTCCCTACCATTTACAGAGTATATGTACAGTAAATTAACACACTTTCCAGAACTCCAACGGTTCACTAAAAATGTATTTTTTATTGGTCTTTTAAAGTATTCTAATTTGTTGAGATGGGTGAATTGGTGGGTTTTTGTTAAATGTGAGCCAAAATTAAAGAACTGAAAACTTAGGGGCCATTCACATATCGTGTCTTTTTGTGCGCTCTAGTTCGTTATTTCCAATGTAGGCGCCCGGTATGCGCACTCATAATGAAAGCGACGCGGTCGCGATGCGCACGCAGTACAATGCGCCCGTTCTTTCCAGGCGCGTCCGCACCGCATCGAGTTAAAAACATCTAAACTTTTCAGAATGCAGCAAGCGCAGTGCAGGTTATGTGACAAGAACTAAACATTCAGCTTCATCCTTTACCGTAACTACGTTGAAAGCTCAGCCAAGATGAAGGAACAGCTGATCATAGCTGTATATGGATTGCCGTTTTGAAATAAATTTACTACTGAAATCTAATGAATTTTTTTTTTTGTGCTGCAAATCCATTTATCCTTTGCTAAAATGTCCTCCTCTTCATGGAGAGAGCGCGTCATTGTTGCTTAGCAACGGCAGATGCCTCAGGAGCGCTTCTGCCCGAGCGCTTTGGAAAGAAGGAGAAAGTGGCGCCTAGCGTTTTCTACGTGTTTTTAGGTGCGATATGTGAGTGGCCCCTTGCACTACTTCAGGTCGTGTACATTGAATTTAATACACAAGTTTCACAATTTGAGTTGTTACTGAAATTAACTTTTTCACGACATTCTAATTTATTGAGAATCATGTGTTGTTTTTTTTTTTTTAAATAAGGGTTGAAGTGTTGCGTTTACTTCATGGAATAGTTTCATGGTATATCCGGGTCATTGTTGCAGGGTTGCTGTTTTGTTCAATTTAGTTTCAAGGCTGAACTGTGAGTCTAGACGTTAATATGTCTGCTGTAGGATAATGGTGACATTAAAAGGTGAGAAACTCATTTCCTTTTCCTTTCTTGCCCACAGACGACATTGAGGATGCCACTGTCAACAAAATTGCGTAAGTTTTTTTTTTTTTTTCTTAATTTCGTAATGTATGCCATATGGTTATTGGATGTTCAATAATAGCCAAATACTGTATCTCTTTAGGCAAGCAAGCATAAATTCAGTCTGGCTCTATTCGAGTGTTTAACATCCCACTTTTCGCCATCCAATAAATTCCAAATGCATGAAATCAGCTCCCGCCCTACTTAAGTGGTTGATTCTTGTTTCACTCAGAAATGTCCCATTATGGCAGCCAAATTCTAAATTTCAGAGCAATTCGCACAGATTTGAAGGAGACTAGGCTGCTAAGGGCACCCTACTGGTGGCTATTTTGCTTTTTATTAGTTTTCCCTGAATGGTTGTAAGGGGACAGTTTGCTCTTTAGTCTCCAGCATGGTATTTAACAACCACCTCCCTTCACAGCTGGCACTATGTCAAAGTAAAGGGCTGCAAAACACGTCCTCACCCTTCTTTGACTGTTTTTCTCACTCTGCAGGCTGTGGCTGTGTACATTCACACTCTCAGTGGCCGTATGTGCAGTGTTGCTCCTGCCCATCTCCATCCTTTCCAATGAAGTACTGCTCACATTCCCACACAGCTACTACATGCAGTGGCTCAATGGCTCACTCATCCGTGGTAAATAAACACATGCATAAATAACCAATCAGTTTACTTTGCACATATGGATTATGGGACTTTAACAGACTTTATAGGACTTTCAAAGAGAATCAATACTGTTGCCATTCTAATTCACTGACAACTTTAGTATTTTGTTTCCCAATCTGAACCAAAATGTTATTGTTTTTATTTCCACAAGGTCATAGTATTGTGTTATCACATGTTGGGGATAGTGGCAAGTCTGACAAGAGTATAATATGTTCTGGTTGTAAATCTATGGACACTAGTTTAAAATCCAGAATTTTATTTGCACTTTGATATTTAGTTTGTAGGCGTATGGTGAAATGCCTTTTCTAGTGTTTTGCAGTGCACGTGTAGCACCAGATCTCATAAGCTGCAAGTATCTTACGTGATCACAATAGAATTAGCAAGGAAATCTTAAACCAACAGAGAAAAAATCCTGAACAAAAAACTTAATGGCACTTTAGATGAAGAGCTTTTTGAAGTCATTATGGCACATGGTTGCCCCCTAGTGGTTGATTAGTTTGAGTTTTATTTTTTGTATTTCACCAATTTACCTCTTTGAACACACAATATAATCCATACTTGAATATCGTCTATGTATACTACCATAGAGCCATAGTTTTTTTTCTGAAATTCAGCAGCCATTACTCCAGTTTTCAGTGTCACATGGTCCTTCAGAAATCTAATATGCTAATTCAGTGCTTAATAAACATTTCTTATTTATTACAGATGTTGAAAACAGTTGTGCTGATTAATATTTTAGTGGAAACTGATACATTTCACAAACTTTCACGAAACAGCAGTTATTTGACATAGAAATCTTTACCTTTGAAATCATCACTGTCCATTTTGTTCAATATAATTGATCCTTGCAGAATAAAAGTGTAAAAAACTCTTCCTGAAAACAACTTTTGAACAGTAGTTTAACCACACATTGTGTATTATGCAGGTTGTGGTTTTTTTTGCTTTTTTAATATGGTAAGAGTACAAAATCATTGTCCATTTAATCATTCTCTCTCTGTCTTTGTTTCAGGCTTGTGGAACCTAGTCTTCTTATTCTCAAACCTTTCATTAGTCTTCCTCATGCCATTTGCTTATTTCTTTACTGAATCAGAAGGATTTGCTGGGTCCAAAAAGGTAAAAATGTCATTAGTGTAACACTAAATACAGATACAGAACATTTAAACTCGGTTCTGTGTCTGATGTCCATTTGATATGTGTTTTCTCCTCTGAAAGGGCATTATGGCACGAGTCTATGAGACTGCTGTAATGTTGCTGCTGCTCAGTCTGCTGGTGCTGGGCATTGTTTGGGTGGCATCAGCCCTCATCCATCACAACACTGCCCGTGAGAGTCTTTATGGTGAGGCTGTGAAGCGTTGTTCAGTCTCTTTGTGTTCAGTAAAATAGCAGATCCTTTTTAATGCCAGCTCGACTCCCAAATTTCCTGTTAATTGAATAAGTGCAAGACAAACAAATTGTTTTAGTGACAGTCTGCTTTTTGTCTTGTGCTTTTTAGACCTGTGGGAATATTACCTGCCCCATCTTTATTCTGGAATCTCACTCTTTGGAGTTCTGCTGCTTTTGTGTAAGTGTGTTTGAGTGCATATATTATTTAGAATTTGTTGGTGGGTTAATTTTTTTGGTTTGTTTGTTTGGAGTCATTTACTGTTGATGTTTAGTTTGACATCTTACTGCATTTCACTTTCTATAAATATTCTTTTTTTTTGTCTTGTAACAGTGTGCACACCCTTCGGGCTTTCACGAATGTTTAGCGTCACTGGGAGCTTATTGGTCAAACCTCGGGTAGGTGGACAAGATACCTCTTAAAATTAAAATAACACAGGGGTCGGCATGTAAAAAAAACTAAAATAATAATAATTTTATTTACTAATTTCTAATAAGTCACTTATGCTCACAAATGCTGCATTTATTTGGTCAATACAGTAAAAAGTAGTCAAAATATCTTTTCTATTTGAATGTTTTGTCATATATATATATATATATATATATATATATATATATATATATATATATATATATATATATATATATATATATATATATATATATAAAATTTCAGGATTCTTTTAATAATTTATTTAAAAGAACAGATTCTATTGAAATAATTAGTCATGTCTTTACTCACATTACTTTTAATGTATCCTTGCTGAAGTATTAATATTAAAAGTATTAATATTTTAAACATCTTGAGGAACCCGAATGTTTTGAAGAATATTGCAAATATTTAAGGAGGATATATATATATTTTTTTCAGTTGTTGGAGAACCTAGAAGAGACGATGAACTGCACAGCGTTTGAAGAGGCCTCTCTGTCCAGGAAGTTGAAAAGTGAGTGTCAGGATGTGAGAAAGAGACATTTGCTGCTAAGGAAGTGACCCCACCCTCTAAAGATTTATTTTTAATGTCCAAAGAAACTTTACTGTCAAGTTGAACACGGATTTACATTGTCAAAACATTTTTTCCTAAACTCTTTCTGTCAAATGTTTCAGGTAACACCTCCTGTTGGATCAGTGCAAACATAGAGACCATCAATAATGAACTTTTGAGTGTGCAGTCCAAGCGCATTGCTTTAGGTACAGATATGCCTCTCAAAGTGTTGAAAACATCACTTAGCTATCATGAATTGCTCTTGCTTCATCCTTGTTTCTTCCATTATAGAGTTGCGGAAAAGAGCATCTCCATGGCAACGCAACCTGGGATACCCAGTGGCCATGCTGCTGCTTTTAGCTTTAACTGTAAGAGTAAACCTTGAGGAATATAGAATACTTATACTGGCTACGATTATACCTTTATGCTAAAACCAAACTGATGGTCTTTCTCAGGCGGTGTCTGTCCTGATGGTGTGTTTTCATGTACTCGAACTACTCTTCGATGAGTCTGCTATGCCTAGAGGAATGGAGGTGAGATGCATGACATTAGTGGATTTATATTTGTCATTAGATGGACCTATAGAAGTATTTCATGAAAGAAGATTCAAGGACGTTTTTGTAATTTAATTTAATCACCCTCATGTGCTACTAAAGCCTTATAATAGTGGTATTGCAGTAATAAACTAAAATAATAATCATAATCTCACAATGGTTGGTTTTCTCTGTTGCAGGACCCTCACTTGGGCCTTGCTTCATTCTCCATGTTCGGTTCTCTGGGAGCTGCAGTGCAGGTGGTCATCATCTTGTATCTCATGGTCTCCTCTGTCGTTGGATTCTACAGCTCTCCACTTTTCACCGGTTTGCTGCCACGTGCACAGGACACAACCCTCACACAGGTAAAGAGAACCCTCATAGTCACGAAACGGCTGTGGGAATGGTGCTGGATGTCTCATTCAGAAGCTATGGCTCTTTATAATCAAGTAAAATCATTGTTTGTGTCTCTCCACAGATTATAGGGAACTGTGTTTCTCTTTTAATACTCAGTTCAGCCTTGCCTGTTTTCTCCCGCACATTGGGTAAGTATTTTAAAACGACTGACCGTTTTGTAATATGGTTATAATTTGTAAAATTATATTTAAATAGTGGCATGGTTTTAAAGTCGGTTGTCGGCCAAGATACAATTTAGTTTTTTTGTTTGCACTGATTTCTGCTAAATCATTTAACTGTTTTATTTAAAAACAAAAAAAGCGAAAGAAAATAGGTACTATAGTATGGGATCAATTTCCTGCCAAAGGTATTGCTGTCACGGATAAAAAATAAAATAAGTGTGAAACCAAAACTCAAGTATAAATGTGTTGCACAAAATGTAAAAATGAAAGCAAAGTTTTCAGAATAGCAAACAATGGTCAAGGATCAAAAAATAATGTGTAATAATAATTCACTTTTAAAAAATGAGCATGAATCAAAACTCAAAACACATTTAAGCAGAAATATTCATGCAGAATTATTCGACTTGGACACATAATCAAGTTTTGGTTATATTTCTCACTTTTTTTGTGCTTGCAGACATTTTTTGCTCATATTGTTGATTTACACATTATCTTTCGATCCGTGACCATAGTTTGCTATTCTAAAAACGTTGCCTTTATTTTTACATTTTGTGCAATATATTTTCACTTCAGTTTGTAATTTTTTTGTTTTGTTTCACTCTTATTTTTTTTTATCCGTGAAAGCAATACTTTTGGCAGGAATTTGTTCCCACACAATCAAGGCCACTTGTGAGACTATAAATCACCAGTTCACTTTTGTAATGCTGCTTTGTCTATCCACAAGAGGGCACCAAGTAGCAATATTTCAACAATATTTCCATTGTGCGTTGCAATTTGGAAAATATTCAACTTTATAAGCTCTTTATATTCCTCTTTTTCCATGTAATTACATGTAGGAATCACAAGGTTTGATCTGCTTGGAGACTTTGGACGTTATAACTGGCTTGGCAGTTTCCACATTGTTTTCCTGTACAATATGCTTTTTGCTGGACTCACATCAGCCTGCCTCATCAACACAGTCACATGGGCCTTGCAAAGAGAACTCATCCGTGCCTTTGGTTAGTTTCTATTTATTTATTTGAGAAGGATGATCCATGAATAGCAATTCTCGTGCATTTATGTATTGTGTATGTATATGAGTGTAAATATATGTATATGTGTATTTATTTTTATGTACATGTGTATATATGTTATATTTAAATTAGTGCTGTCAAAAGATTAATCGCATCCAAAATAAACTATTTTGTTTGCATATGTGTGTGTTCTGTATATATTTATTATACATTATATATTTTAAAATTATTTTCATGCCTACATTTATATTTATATAATTTAAATAAAAATGTAATTTATAAACCTAACATATTTTTCTGTAATATATGCGTGTGTGCTTGTTTGTATGTATGTATGTATGTATAAACGGTACACACATATATATTATTTAAACAAAAACCTTTGTTTTGGATGCAGTTAATTGCAATTAATAATTTGACAGCACCAATTTAAATATAAATATATTTCTTAAAAGATAACATTCTTTAAATACAATACATGTAATATTTAAAATCTGTTGACATTTTTTTTAAATCCCTTTAATTTTGCCATTATACGACGAATGCTGTCTATCCCCTTTAACTTGTATTGAGCACAGAACATTCCTTTCGTAATGGTTAATTCTAATGTTTATCTTAAGGGAAATGTGAGGAGAAAGATTTGTGCATGTAAGCATTGTATCTTGAAAGGACAAGGGGTGTGCTACGCTGCCATTTGCCAGTGTTTGTAGTTAGTCTTTGGGTGAGGTGTTCCCCGCACAGGCCATGTTTCTCTATGGGTAGGTCTCTTTCCTCAGATAGAAAAAGCACAATTCTCTCAGGAAAGTGTGAGGGGACAGAAGGGGAGAAGGGTTCCTTGGGGACTTCAGGGCGTCAAACTCCTTCTGGAAGACACACGCCCATCACCCTCCACCCAATACAAACATAACTGCTGAATGTAAACTCACACACTTGCGCGAATAGACCATCTTCAGATAGCATCTCTTCTTCTTTCCTCCCCAACTGGTTTTTGTTCTTTGATTGATTGGTTTGCTTTCAACTTGAACATCGCCTGCCAAAATGACCTATTTTGGTTGTTAGATCTTGTTGTTTACTCTACCTTTTTCTTTTCTCCAGGTCTCCACAGACTGCCTCTGACGGTGTCTCGATCAACTATCCCCCTCAAACTACTCCTAGCCAATGGGCTCTCAAAGATTCATTGAAGAGCAGTCAGCTTTTTGATATATCAATGGCTACCGAAGCCTTTTACCTTCTGGAGAAGGTTCTGGATCCCGGTTTATGGCTTTCTCCTATTGGACCAGAGCTATTTTATGTCCATTTTAGCTGAACAAAAGTCACCAAAGATGTTTACAAAGGTTGCCTGAACAATATACGTAGACCGATGGGACCTTCTAAGTGGGATTCTGCAACTGCAGTTTTATGCGTAGTTCAATTCAGTAATATTTACGCTTATTACTGCATTTAATAAAGGGATGTCAAATCACTGGACGCCTTGAACAAATGCCATATGAAAAACGAACAATGGCTACAGAGGACTTTGACATGCATCCAGACGGCAGAGCTATTTCAGAGGATGACATCACAGCAGGACCACGTTTCCTTTTCCTGGTGGTGGAATGAGAGTGTTGAGTTCTGTCCTGGTGGGCCCCCACACTTTCCCCTTGTATATCACTATTTTTAGTGGCATTCAGTGAATTCAGTTCCGTGGGTCCTTATTGCACTGGCATTGGAAGTCCAGTCTGACTGGGTTTGGAGATCCTTGAGAAAAGGGATGAAAGGATAACAAGTGACCGTGATCTTGGAGATGATCTTCATTGTGAGAAAACAAATGGAGTTCTAATTTGTAAAACACACTTTTTTTTTTTTTTTGTGGAGTTTAGGTTTTTAAATGTATGTTAAAAAAATGGCTGACAGTTATTTCAAGCTTTAGGCCAAGACAGCTGTGAATGTTGGGGGATTTTGTTCCTTTTTTTTTTGTTATATTTAATATGTGAATCTTTAATGTGCAATATTGTATAATGAAACGTCGACACAATCTAACTCGAGTTTCTTCCAGAAACTTGTGCTGATGACCAAAAGAAGGTGGTTGGCCCAATTAAGAACGCCTGGATTGGGCAATAAGGTCAAAGTTTTGTTTGTTTGTTCTGTTTTGGGTTGAGCTGTACAGAGGGACTATCAGCGCACGTGAACATTTCATGTTTTACAAACACTAAGTTGCTGTGACTTTTTGATTCGATAATCACTCATTTTATATGGTGCAGTATTATGGTGTACACGTTTGCTGATCAAACTGTTTATTCTTTTGTATGATTCAGTTATTTATGAATTTGCTTCTGTATCAGCATAATTTTCTAAAACAAATG
This sequence comes from Carassius auratus, assembly GCF_003368295.1. Lineage (NCBI taxonomy): Eukaryota > Metazoa > Chordata > Actinopteri > Cypriniformes > Cyprinidae > Carassius > Carassius auratus. Next base: position 992,904 of record NW_020523604.1, read on the forward strand.
TCCTTCAAGCAGTGGCCAGTAGAGGACAGTGTGCAACATCTATCCTTAAGATTCTTTCTGCAAAGATACTTGCATAAAAAGATTGTCATTTTCTTTGAGTATCATTTACAGTAATGTAGCTATTCAAAGATGAATGTGAATCATTGCTTAAAGGGATAGTTTGCCAAAAAAAAAAAAAAACGCCTTAATATTGTTCAAAAACTGTATGACTTTTTATTAACGTTTGGGAACATTTTGAAGAATGTTAAAGAAATTCTAAAACAACATTGGACCCCACTGACAACAGATATTTTTCAAAATATTATCTTTTGTGTTCATACAGGTTTAGTGAGTATAGGTTAAATAATGAGAATTTTCATTTTTTGGATGAACTACCCCTTTAAGTATTTTTTTAAAGTCTCACAAAATGCTTTAGAGCGCAGGAAAACTGGATTTATGATTACGGACTGTCTTGTCCTGCATTACTGGATCATATATGGATGTCTGTTTTACTTCATTATTAGAGAATTCTTTCAGGGAACAAAGAAAATACAGAGAGCATTGCTCATTTTTAAAAAGAAATTGCTGTCATTTTAATTGTTCAAAAAATCCAGCAAGGTTAGCAACTGTGACAAACCATTTCTTTTCATTCCCTTCGAAATGCTGAGAAAAGAAGAATAAATGTGTTTACATCGGTTTTTCCAAGCAATGTGTCATTTGTGAGTCATTTTAAACCCATTTTTGGTTCTGGATCTGCTAAAGCCCTTTCTGTAGAGGTCAGCATACATTTCTTGCCGTCTGAGCACCTGCCCACTGCTTTAATGGCGCCGTGGTGGTTATGTTTAGCTCTAATGTTAGTGTGCTTGTCTATCCATACATCTTTCCCCAGCTGTCCCTCCACCCAGCTTTAATCAGGGTCTTTATTTTGGCCTGGGTCTGTCAGCAGGCCCATAGAGACACTGCTGCTGACCCATCCTGTGCTTTCCCCTCACGGATGCCCATGGCAGATGAAAGCCCTACATCATCAGGAGAGTGCAAACCACTCGTTTTCTCGCTTTCACCCCCCACCTCTATATCGTCCATCCGTTTTCCTCTTTCATTTCCTTTTCCTTTTTTCTTTTCTCTTAAAGCAGAAAAAGAAATCCCGGCCTCTGATTATGATTTGTCTGTCTTGATTTTTGTTTGTGCTCTTTGTTCTAATTGAGCTAAAAAGAGGGATTTGTTTACCGTTGAATTTCCTCTTCTAAAACAGCTTTACTAAGAAACTTTTACTGAAACCGCAGTGAGTTTAAGCAGACATTATGACGAGCAATAGTTAAGATTTATGAGACATTAGATCTAAAACATTTAGCATTTACTAAACCAATTTCCTATAATCAAACAAATATTCACAATATAGTCTTGCAAATTGTTCATTAATTTTAACCTGAATACATGGGTTTAAGTCACTTGATCATGTGAACTCAAACTAACAAGCTGATGGTCCTCTCAGTTTTATTTGACCTCAGAAACGTTTAGTTGAACAGTACTGGGTGGATGCATGTCACTCGTGTTGGTCAGCAGAGGGCATTTGACTGGTCCAAATCAATCATATCAGACAAGAGGAAGAAAGGCAGTCTTTCACAGGTTGAGATAGGCTATCGTCATTGTCAAAACACAAGAATGAAGAGGAAAATAGGCAGATTAGCTTTCCTGGCAGTTGTTTGAAGTGTAGCCAATGTGCATTAGAAGATATTATTTCTTCTGGAAAATAGAAAACTTGCGGCCGGAAAAGACTTGCTAATCAACTGATAATGAGCCGCGCTGCCCGCTGCGACAGAACATCCACACCCACCCTGCACACTCATGACACACTCCCTTCACACACTCAGCCTTTCTTACACTGAGGTGCTTTTGACAGAAAAAGACCACAGTAAATGAAAAAAATATATAAAGGTATATTTATATATATATATATGTAAAAAAGAATTTTGTAGAGAAATAAACTTACAACTCAGACTTTATTTAAGCAATTTTTTTTAGACTTAATTTGTTTTAGTGCACTCCAACGACGTCAACAATGACTTTTATTTCTTTAAAATTAAAATATATTAAAGATTTAGTTGCAGAACGACAAATGTAAAGGGACAGAGCATATGCTTAGAAAGAATGAATGAATGATGCATTTATATAGCGCTTTTATTGTGTATTGCTGTACACCCAAAGCGCCTTATGATCATGTGGGGGATCTCTCCTCAACCACCACCAGTGTGCGGTATCCACTTGGATGATGTGACGTCAGCCACAGGACAACGGCAACAGTGCGCTCACCACACACCAGCTACAGGTGGAGAGGAGGGAGAGACAGAGCCAATCAAGTGGTTGGGGATTATAAGGAGGCCATGATTGACAAAGGCCTGAGGGGCAATTTGGCCAGGACACCAGGGTTACACCCCTATATATATATTTTTTTTTTGAGAAGTGCCATGGGGTTTTTAATGACCACAGAGAGTCAGGAACTCGGTTTAATGCCTCATCCGAAAGAAAGTGCTTTTTTAAGTATATTTTTTAAATAATCTTTTTAGAAGTTAATAAAAAGCTTTAATAATATCACAGGACATCTTGGACATTTGATATATATATATATATATTCTATCCATTTCTAGCCCACACATAATTAGCCAGAACTCAACTTAAAACTGGTTTGTCACACACGGGCCAGATCCGGCCCACACACATCAAGCTGGTTTGTGTGCCTCTGCCATCGCCAGAACTGAGCCATATTTGCAATAGTTGGTCCAGATGAGGCTTGGAAGTGTAAGCTATCTGGAGTGTTTTGTGACAGAATGCATAGGGCCCAGAAGATTTCTCCCACTGAACGTGATTTTGAGAGGACCCCATAGGAAATTCAGTACACAGGTCCCAGGGCTCATTCCTCATTGAATGAATTATTTGAGTGAATGATTCAATGAATCATTCAGAGACATTTACTAAATTCAGAAATGCTACTTCTAGCATATTATTTATGGCATATGTTAAAATAGTATTCTAGTATGGTTCCAAGTTCAGCAAGTCACTTCAATACAACTTGAATGCATAAGTGTTTTAAACCAAATATTTGAGTGAACAAACTTCTAAAAACAGTCACCTATTATATTTCTAAACAAATTTAAAGTGACATTCGCATTTTTTAGAGTAAATATTTTAAAAGGCTGAATGAGTGTTTTGTATAATATAACAATTAGTCATAAAATCCTGCGTTATCTTTTGTTTTCCTGGTCAAGTTAGTTATTCACTGCTGTAAAAACATGTTTCTAAATCTGTTCAGCATGATAGCAGGTAGAGTACATTATCTGTAATATGTTCTCTTCTCTTGACCTTTAACCTGTTTGATTTAGGTCAGGAAGTTCCACCCTGATCTTCTATTGTTCTGTCACGGTTGTTGTATTACGACGATTATTATATAGGCAAATTTCAATCTCTTAGAAAAGCAGAGAGCATGCATATAGACGGCGCATGACGTGACAACTAAACCAGGCCATAATGCGGCACGGAGTATCTATGTACACCTATGACAGATCATCCTGTTTATCCATGATCCCCTGTCACATTGCTCTGGACTGCGATAAGCATGTTATTTAAGGTAAGGGGCAGCCTATGAAGCCGTTTGTTGGCGCTGAAGCCAGAAATCATGTGCTGTTAGCATAGCACAGTCCAACACACCGCCCTGCCTCTTCCTGCACTGATAACAAGGGTGAGGGACGATAGAATTGACCGATGGTGGTGGGTCACGATGGGTGTAAGCTCCTTGACTCTTCTCGGCAACCCCAACAGCTTTTGTCTCAGGAAACGTATGCAGAATAATGTCCAGTCAGCATTTTCCTTCTAAATCTAAGTGGCTCTGCCTTATTTACAAGCCCGTGTTACATAAACATGCGCTGTAACATCTGACATGACTGATTGAACACCATCACCCCCCAAGATCAGCTGACTATTCAAGGCAGTTTTGGAATCGAGGGCTTTGCGAATGACGCAGCATCTAATTTTGCTGATGCCAAGTAAAGTACCATGAGCTCAGTGGCCCTTTACTATTATAAGACCAGGTGTAGTCACGATTCGTCTGTAGCGGGAAAATGAGGGCATGAGTAACTCTGGCAGGAAAGATCTTATTTTCTGTGCTGTGGCTGCTCAGGAAACTCAGCCATTCACCGTTCTATATACTCCCATCCTGAAGTGGAGGAGTGAGGGCGCTTGAGAGACAAGGAGGTGGGGGGGGGGGGGTGTACAGAAATACTAATAACAATTACACAATTTCCATTTTGAAACAGTTGTGTTTATTTTTATTGTCATCTCCTGCCTTTAATGCTTAATGGCAGCTATTTTCCCTATTTCCCCTTGGCGAAATGTCAGTATCACTGATTGTGCTCTTGAAAGCATTTGTACTTGTGATTGAGCTTTTCCCCACATTTGCTGTTATTTGTGGTGTCTGGGACGTGTGATTGAACCACAGATCCGTCCATCAGAGTTTCGGAAGTGCAGAACATATGGCCTACTGGATGATTGGGATGGATCTCTGATTTATTCTAACATGTTACATAAGACACAAAATAATATCTTATAGCTGTTTCTGTCTATTAGTGTGAGATGGCTAAGTAAAATTGTAATTTAAAAATGTAATTTAAACCTGAAAATAAACTTGAAAGTTATTGAAAAAATTGAAAACGAAGATACATTATGAAGGACACTGACTTAAAATAGTATTGTTTAATAGGTTGACAGATTTCCTAAGAGCCTTAACCTTTGCATGCTTTATCTGTGTGTGTGAATTAATTGTCTGAGATGGCAAAGGTCTGGGTCAGCGGAAATCATTTTGATATGTTGCTGCTCTTTATTTTTCTTCCTCTTGCTCGCAATGCCATATTGACTTGAGATATTTGTATTGTCTTCTAATTTTGAGCCATTGTTCGGAGGTGGTTTATAATTATCAAGCCCAGAGGTCTTCTTGACACATGTGTCAGCCAGTGTCTTCTCCTTCAGGAGAAAAACAGAGAGAGAAATTAATGAGTCACAGAAATGACGCCGTTATCTCTCAGCAGGAAGCTGTCATGAAGCTTAGATTCATGCCAATGACCCTCACCTGCATCTAAATACACTACAAGCTGATTGAGTGAATGGGTGGAGGAGACCGGGGCTAATTGTCACACATTATTTGTGCTTCAAGAGACAAACTTTTGCTTCAAAAGTTTTTGTTAACATTTTTCCCCCTAGCATTAATGTTAGCAATTATACTCTCTTAGTATAATTAGAATATTTTACATTCATTTAAATGATTAGAACAATTTATGCAAGGGTTGTCAATATAATGGCAGTTGATTTTAATAAAACACTTAAACTATGCATTCACAACAGCATATTTTATAAATATGAGATCCAGGAAAGTTGGCACATTTTTTTTCTGTAAAAAAATAAAAATAATATATGAAAATATGTTTTACAAGATATACTAATTCAGTATTTTAATGTCAGTGTTAATTTCCATTTGTTTGTAATTGCTTTTGAAATTTAATAGCAATTTCTGAGTGAAAATAGTTTCCAAGCTAAATGAGTTTGATAGCAAACACCACTGGGGCATGTTGTCAAAAAAGGGCAACGTGCATTCAATAAACATTATCTTGTTTTTGTTATTAACAGTGGAAATGCACAATTTAGCTTTTGTAGCAAAGAGAGTAAACTGTACAGAAATGTATTTTTAATAATAAACTGACCCTGAGAAATATTGATTCATATGGCTATAGCGTTAGTATCGCCAACTTTCTCCGTTTTAATAGAAGGGACAAATATGCTGTTTAATACACAGCACAGGAAATACAACTTTTTGAAAGTATCCGCCACTCGTTGTAATAGCCTACACTGTAATGCCTCACAACTGCATGACTGGAAACGCGCGCGGGGAGGCGTGTGCGCTACTGTCCCGGCGCGCGCGCAGGAAGGGAGGGCGATCTTCGTCCGGTCACAAACACTCAATGGTCCAAGCGCAACGGTTAAAAGCGTGAGCAAACACATGTCGAAGCAGACTCAGAACATTCAGACATGGAATGAAAGTATGTTTGAGCGCGACTACCAGGCAGGAGGACAAACAGAGACGCGCGCTGTGCACCTTACCGCAGAAAACGCTGATTCGCGCGGAGCTGTCCAAGGTGGAGTAGGATGATGGGATGAAGCACCTGTTGCTATGACAATATCTTCAAACGAGAACGAGGATGCAATCAACCCATCTCTGCTCGGAATGCTGACATTTGGCTAATATTAATGGATTGGCCCGCATAAGCCATTTAAGAGCTAAATATTATATCCTAATTATATGCAGAACTTTTCAGGCTTAAACCCTCGCCATAGGTGGATGTCGGATGCATTGATTTTAAACTCTAAATAATCAGAATCATCTGTAAACCATTAGGCTACACTTTGGTCAATGATTCACGAGGCTAATCTCCACGAGTGCCCATTTTAATTCAACACCGTGATATGGAAAAAGTCAGTTGTGTTAACGAAATGCCACGAGGTGCTGGGAGAGACGCTCGCGCTGCAGGGTTCGCGGCTCGCTGATCTCCTCACACACTTCACGCGCGTCAATGACGCTGGCTCCTTGGTTCAATCTGGCGAGGCTCGGCCTGCTGACTGCCTGGCTTTACTCATGGCTGCTGGTGGAGGGATGCGGACCGGGTCCAGGTTACGGCACTCGCCATAGGCAACGCAAGTTGACTCCAATGTCTTACAAGCAGTACGTGCCCAGTGTCTCTGAGAACAACCTGGGAGCGAGCGGAAGAGCGGAGGGCAGGGTAACGCGCAGTTCGGAACGCTTCAATGAGCTCGTGTGTAACTATAACACTGACATTGACTTCAAAGACGAGGAACACACCAAAGCTGACAGGTTCATGACCAAGGTAAAGGAAACCAATGTCTAACAGAGTCAGCTGCGTCCCATTTTACAGATGGGTCACTCTACATTGCTTTAAATGAACACCTGTAAGCAATACTTTAATGTTTATTAATAGATTTAATCTTAATAGATATATTAATATATTGTTATACATAATTAATATATTAAATACAAGAAGTTATTAATTAGGCTATATACTTCATTTCAAATGTATTATTCGAATATATTAGAAGAATACATAATCGAATATTTTTTTTAAAGATATGTGTAAGCTCTTACCATTAATACCATTAATAAATATGCATATGTCATTAGGACATTCTAATTTTTCAGAATGTGAACATTCCATGCAATTAGGCCTAAGTGCCTGTCTTTTTATTGTTTATTTAATTAACTTTGTCAGTAGAGATTAAACTGTGTTTATGTACAGTTTACAGTTTTTTATCGAAAAGGAGATATTTGTACATCTGTCAGCTTTAAATTATCTTTCTCATAAACATTTAGTAGTGTCAGAATCTTGAGCACAAGGCTAGCAATGGCTAAATGAATGGTAAAATGTTCAACACTGTTACTGTGTCAACCCTGTTACTTTTAAAATGCTTATTTACTGTGTGTTGATATAGCAATTTGTAGAATGTACACAATTAGCAAAACGCAATTTCTTGTCACCTAATGACATTCTTTGTCTCATGTTATGTTTAAAATCTAATTTAAAATCAGAATGGAAAAGGCACAGATTTCATGGAATGACCAAGATGCATCAGGTGGCCCTTTCAACTCTCTCAGTCAACCATGACAAACTTCACGCACAGTTAAACAGTACTTGAAAATAAAAGGGTTTGTTATTCCTGTAATTCAGCTGTTTCATTATCTTTTTTTTTTTTTTGTTGAAAATTGATTCAAACAGCTATAAAGCAGTGATAAAAGGCACATTATTCTGGACAGGCTCTGCTAAATTTTAAATCGTCCAAGAGGAGAGATTTTGACTGTCACAAGCTCATGATGATGATAGATTGTTTACAAATGTAACCATGTTTCCTAGGCAATGTAAAAAACGTGACAAAAAGACTATCTGGACTGCCACAGCACCATTTAATCTTTAACCAAGTTCTTCTTTAGTGAGCTATAAAATGACATTACAACTCTACTTCTTAGCCTGAGAGTGTGTACATGTTCCCTTGTATACACATGAAGTTAAGGCAGATAACATTGTGAAGAACATAGAGTACACTAAATATCCTTTTAAACCCTTAAATACATAGAAGCCAAAATATGAGACATTCAAAAATAATGTATTAGCGGCAGTATGAACATTTCCAGCTGAATAAGTTAATAGAAATATTCATTGTATTCTTTGGCATGGCCTAATCCATTATGGTATCATAGATTGTTTTGAGAAATTACTGATAAGTTTGATATCACTGATAATAAGGCTCGCAAGACTGACATCTAGTTAACTGTGAGGACACTTATGAAAGTGCTTCAAGTTGGTGTATGTGTACGTATGCATGTGCCCTCTCATTGCCCAACTCTGAAAGCTATCCTTTGTGTATCTTTTCAAGCCTCTGCTGTGGGGTCGCCTGTGAAGAATTCTCGTCTGTTGAAGTAATGGCACCATTGGAAAAGCCTCTATTGTAGTTTTCACAATGAATCTCCTCTGTCCAACAGCATTGCGAGAAAAATCTCCCTGGTTTGTTTTCTTCCCCTCTTGATTTCTCACTCTTGCTGTCACATTCCCAAGTAGACGTCTAAACATTCCTTCCATCTGCCTGCTAGCTCAGACATTGCTTTCTTCTTGCTCTAATTGGCTTTTCGACCCTGTCTTGCTCTCTCGCCTTTTCCCATACCCTCTAAATCCCGACCCTAGGTCACATAATATTATTTTCCCTGAAAAATAATACTAAATCTTCAAAAATTACCTATTACGTATGGTTTAGAGAGACACGAAATGTTGAAATTGCTTGGAGGAAGTCTAAATTCTGTATTACAAAGTCTCAAGGTTGACACTGGGGTCATTCAAAAGACTATGTGAAAATGTTCCAATCGTGTGAAGAAAAAAAAAGGACTTGACCTTGACTTTACTCTGTGACCATGCTGAAGTGTCCAAAGAATGCTGGAAATGAGTTACAGTAGCTTTGTTCTTATTGTTAGATGTTGGGGGTGGAAATGGCATTTTGCAGAGCTGAATATTCTGGAGAAAAATTGCTGATGTCTACCGACTCCAAATTCTGACAAAGAATTCTCATATGTCATGGTATTTGCTGTGCTTTCAGCATTAGCACACCTCTGGTTTAAATCATTGGTAAAAAAGAGGAGCTTTGGCAATCTTGGGCAGTTGAAGTGAAAGTTTACCGAAAGTGAAATATCTTCCATTAAGAAGTTCAAAACCTGCTGTACCTTTTTTATTCTGTGGAACACAGAAGAAGATATTTTGAAGTATTTTTTGAAGTCATTTCAGTGATAGTCAGTGGGTTCCAAAGTTGTTTAAGGTATGGTCCTTCCCTTTGTATCACCTGTTTAATGCTTTCATTTGTTCTTTCCGCTTCACAGCGCTGTAAGGACTGCCTCAATAAACTGGCAATAGCAGTAATGAACCAGTGGCCTGGGGTCCGACTGCGAGTGACGGAAGCATGGGATGAGGATGGCCATCACCCTCCTGGTTCTTTGCATTATGAGGGCCGTGCGGTTGACATCACCACTTCAGACAGGGACACAAAAAAATACGGACTACTTGCACAGTTGGCAGTTGAGGCTGGATTTGACTGGGTGTACTATGAATCCAAGTACCATGTGCACTGCTCTGTCAAAGCTGGTAAGCTTGTAAATCTTTGCTTTTCATTCATTACTCCTCATTCAGATCCTTTAGTGTAGCTCTAAAAGTAATAGATCTCCCTAAAATAAAACTTTTAGTATCATTTATTCACCATCCTGTAGTTCCAAAACTGTAAGAGAGTCAACAAGCAATATATTTTGTCAAATTACCATACAATGAAAGTCAGTGCTGTCCAATACTTGGGCAAAAATTCTGTCATGAAACTCTGGATTGTGCAGTCTGATAGGCCTTACTCAATCTGACGTTTAAATACTTAGCTAGTGCTTGTTATAGCAGCTGCAGTGCTTCAGATCCCTCCACCTCCCCCAGCTCCACCTGTATAGATCTGCTATGGGGTAATTTTATGTAGGGTTATTTCATATATGTTATATATTTGTAATATTGTTTTACATGCTTACAGCAGCATGTATTGGCAGTAGCAATACATATGTACTTGCTGTGCAGCAGCAGAAGCATAGCATTTCTATTATGCAAAGACCAAACACATTAACATTGCCATGTATATTGCCATGCTAACCTCTCTGAGAGTTGTCATGACAGAACTTGATTTCCTCCTCTAAATTTTTCCAGATCACTCTGTAGCTGTAGAAAAAGGTGGCTGCTTCTCAGGATCGGGACTTGTGACAATGGCTGATGGCGTGCAAAAACCTATGTCATTTTTGCGGCCTGGCGAGAAGGTGCTTTCCTTGTCTGAGTCAGGTGAAGTTGTTCTCAGTTGGGTACTTCTCTTTTTACATCTGGATAGAGAGAGCAGAACCATGTTCTTTATTTTTACCACTGAAAATGGAAAACGAATGGCGCTTACTCCCAATCACCTCATTTTTGCGGCTCCCAATCTCAAACTGCACCACCATGAGTATGAAGCTATGTTTGCCAAAAACGTTAGGACTGGGCACTATATACTTTCTACTGGAGACAACAGACGACTTCAGCCATCTAAAGTGGTCTCAATTTCACTGGAGGAGATGATGGGGGTTTATGCTCCTTTGACAGAACATGGGAACTTATTTGTGGATGGTGTGCTGGTATCCAACTACGCTTCTGTTGAGGATCACAGACTCGCACACTGGGCATTTTGGCCTTTACGTGTTGTTTTTCGCTTTTTCCAGACAGTAATGGAAGAGAACTCACAAAGAGTGGCGGTTAACAGTAGTGCCATGTTCCTTAATATCTGTTCCACAGATCAGACCTTCCTCACAAATGTGATGCACAATAGTTCTTCCAGCACTTGCAAGAAATTCCCAGATGTCAATGTGGAAACAGATAATGAACACAGCTTTTTGCAACAAAAGGAGGTTTACTGGTATGCAAGACTTTTGCACACATTAGGACAGATATTTCTTGACCCTCAGAAGTTTTACTGATGGTCAAGACAGGGAATATGCAAACATAATGTCAACTGCAAAAACTACTGTTTTACTAGTTAAAAAAAAAAAAAAAAAAAAACTACTGACCAAAAAGGAAATAAAACAGGCACTATAACTGGTATAATTTCTCACCCCATATAATGTCCAGTTACTTCTTACGCAACTTTAAAAAATAAATAGTTTTTCAAATATGACTTGTCATATTGAATAATCCCCATATGGACAATTATAGGATTCAAAATGTAAACATGTATTTTTATGTTTGTTTTACAAGAAAATATTTCAAAGAGTAATAAATATTTATTTTTATACTTTTGGATTCATAATATATATTTCATGTTAAACTGTTCATGTAGTTCTGATTATTTGTTATACCATACAGACACTGATAAAGTTGTTGTGATCTTATTTTTACTTAAAGTTATTGTAGTTTATTGTGTTGCAAAATAAACCTGATCTGCTTAGATTTTATTCACAACAAACACAAGTTTTATTCTCACAAAACTCGTACTGAGTACAAAATATCATGTCCGTTCCCAATATAAAAAAAAAAAACTTTTGACAAATCAACATATTACATCATGTCCTGTAGCTGGTAATTTAGACGTTTTAAACAGAAATGAGTTGTAAACAAAATATTGTGTTAACACAGTTTAACCATGTCTAATGACTGGTTCATTTCCAATGTCCAAAATCAACAGCCATGCGCTAAACAAGGAATAACAGTCTAGCTATTACTAAGTGCATCACACCCCCTTCTGGACACCAAAGAATACACCACTGTCTATTCTGACGTGCTTAGTATGATTTACAATCTTTCTGTTCTGAAAAACAGCTTCCTGGAATTAATAATAAATAAAAAAAGGGTAATAAATTATTATTTGTAATTTTTCATTTGTTCTCTAATGTTTTTCATGTTTAAAATATATATCAGTATTAATGCAATTCAAACAACATTTTGAATTCAATTTAAGTGCAGCCTGACAATGTAAAGGATTTAACATTGTAAAACAAAAATAATGCTTTTGAGACTGCTGCATTTTTGGAATTGCATGCTTGTTCCTCTATTTATTTTTCACAGCTGTGGAGGTATAGAAGAGGATTATCTTGGTCATGGAGGGGGCAGATGGACACACACCCCCACTGGAGAGGAGATGTTCTAAACTCTATTTGGATCAGGCCAATAGCAACGACTGTAATGTAGGCCCACCCAACAATTACCTATGGAGAACCAATCAGATTTTAAAGATAAGCTAGTCAGGATCCCTCAAAACCTTTCCCGTTCAAACTAATCCCGGTGAAAGCTGCGAAGGAGTTATTAATCTTGTCAATGGGGTTTGATCGTAAAGTACAGAAAAAAAAATGCTATCAAGTTATATTCTATCAGTATATCAATGCTCTAATAGAACAATATGAGACGGATTAAGGCCTTTACTGTGCAGACAAATTTTGCAATATCAGAATTTCAGTTTCTGACTGTAAAATAAACATGACCTAATGCAGCATGCTTGAGTAATATATTGGAGAGAACGTGACTTCATTGTAGACGTTGGTAGTGCTCCAGCATGTCCATAAATGGCCATTCTTCCACCACATTTATTTATCTCTGGTATATGAATTAAACAGTCTGTTTGAATAGGTTGAGAACTGTATTTACTGCACGTGACTCCAACTATGTGACTCTGATGGCTTGTCAGCTTAAAGGAAAGCAAATCTACTCCTGCTTGGTTTCTTCCACTAAATGAACAGTTTAGTTGATTCATAAATGCATATCTTTTATAGGCACAGAGATCTAAACAATAAGATCATATTTAATAAAAATAGCCATGTCATATGCAGGTATAGCTACATAATGCAGACAAAATTGGCAGCTCATGCATTTGCACTCTGGGATCAATAAAGTCTGTCTCTTTTTAAATCTATACTTGTCTAGTCTAAGAATAGACTAATAGTAACCTTCGATCATGCAATATTTTGTGGTCTCATTTACTCATTTTTAATGTTTCGTTTCGAATCAATTTTTTACTAAGCTAATAGAGTGCTAATTTTGAAAGCACGGATAAACTGACATCTATTATGACTAAAGGTCTCTGCACAGAGAGGTCTGCTGTTAGCATTGTGGCCAGATAAAAAAACAGTTACTTTAAATTGCTACCATTTAAGGCAGTAAATAAAAAGTATATATAAATGGATTATGCAATTGTTTATTGTGTAGATAGATAGATAGATAGATAGATAAGTATTTTATTGATGATTGACAGACTCACTGATAGATAAATAGACAGACAAATAAAAAACAACAGCTAGTTATAGTTAGTTCATTACAGCACTGTGAAGTACAGGTGGTTCAACGGTAAATCGGGAGAAACTAACAGAATTAACACCTGTTTAACCATGACCCAGAGTTTGCAGTGCACCTTAATTTGTTTGTCCTCTCAAAAGTAGGGGTCGCAGTTGGTCTCAGCATCGGTGTTAAAAACACGTTTTACTCTGCAGCCTGCACTCACACACACAGAAAGCTGGTGCAGTATCCTTCAAACTGTTACATGAAGCAAGTTTATCAAACAAGCTTGCAACAGTTCTCCAGATTGGAGATCTGGGTGTGGGTTAGCCAAAGCTACTCAGTCTGGATGAAAGCAGCAAACGTGAGAGTCCAGCATGAACTCATTTGATTCATTGGTATCGGCCAGCTAATATCATAATATCAGGTAGTTTTGCAAACGTTTGCTCGTCCGACAGCACTTCCCCCATCAACAACAAACTAGTAAACCCTGCCTAGCCAAAGCTAGCTTAATGAAATGAAACGGACCCCAGCGATTATTATCCGGAGGATTGTTTCGAACATGTACGAGGACGTTAGCGGCGCATTGTAGGTGAGTGTCAAAAGTAGTATTTAATATTTTTTAAATATATATATATATAACGTTACTTGCTGATTAATCACCTTAGCGTTACTCGGGCCCCCCTTCTACGTCCATTTAGCAAAGTGAGTGCGAATCTGTCGCCCAAAATGAACGTGCTGCTAGCTTCATACGTACCATTGCGTTTCCTAAACTCAAGGTTACAAACACGGACTGAGCTGTTTTTGTGTTGGCCGTTTAGTTTCTTTTTCTGAAACTCGCTGTGTTTTTAGTTTAGTCGGATGTATTAACGTTAATGTTTATGTCCTTGGTAAATGGGTAAGCCATATTTTTAGCCAGCACCAGTTCATGAACCATCCGTCATTACCACGAAAGCTTAGGACTAAATGTGTTGCTTTACTGTCGAATATGTTGTTGTGATATTCCGAGCGTTTTATTTGCTATCATTATAACCGTATTTGTTGTTGTCGGAAAGTGCAACAGCATTTTGGAGTATGAAAGTATCTGGCTAGCAAGCTGAGTTAGCAGATGTGAAACTGGGTGACTTGTTTAATTAATTAATTTTAATTTATGTTTGTAAAATTGAGGTTGGCAATAAAAATGGGAAAAAAATAATGACTAACGTTAATCTAATGCATATCTTTTTATTTTTTTTTTAGCAGTGGTTGCAGTTTTGTGTACCACACAGGGACGTTACTTCATGCTTGCCTGTTAGCATGCACTGCTTTACAGGCAGTGCGATTAGTTAACGTTACTTTTAATATTTTCTTCAAAACATTTGAAAACCTTAGAGAGAGACTATGTTTTATATGGATTTCGTTTAGTGACTGTGGTTGTCAGTTAGCGTGTTGGGACTTAAACCGCTTGGGAAACATGTCAACAAATTAGTGTGAAAGGATTTAGCTTGACAGTTTGTTCCAAGTTAAAAGGTCAGGGATTTTCAAGGAGGTGTGGTAAATATTTTAACATCGGATAGTTTAAATAATTTTTGTTCAGTCAAACAAACATTAAAAACATACTAGGGAAAATGGCAGCAATACGTCCCATATTTTGTAATTAGCTGCGCAGTTGAAAGTTGAAATGGGGAAGCATTGCGTAACGTTACAGGATTTGTTATCGGTTCACATTTCCTAATGCGAACACCTTAACTAAACAAATTGACCAAACTGACGAATGAAATAAGGGTAGAGTTTAATATTTTGATCTTTTTAGAGAAACATGGTCACATTTATAGCAGGTTTTGATTGAGTTTCCTGAATAACCCGCTAGCATATCAGGATAAACCAGAACATCCAACACAACGCGAATTTGTATGCCATCTCTTCATAACAATCACAATACCGCTCTATAAGTTATTTCAAGGATTAATATGGTGTATAATGCTGATTGTTTGATTTTACATGCAAACATTAACATTCATAATTAAAGGTCATAGTGTCGTGTCTAAAGTATTTTGGATTAGTAGATTATGCTTTGAATGAGGATGGCCAGTCATGACTTCAGACAAACTTTGTGTTCAGTTTTATACAACAATGCAGTCTGTTACCCCACAGTGACAATCCCTTTAAACAGTCATGAAAGGCCATTAAACAGGTATTAAAAATAATCAAATAAAATCGTTTAACACACACACACATACATACACACACACACACACACACACATTATATATATAAAACATCTTGCAACTCTGTTTTCGCATCTTTTTTTTCTTCTTCGTTTTTTTACATGGGAGGAAACAGGCATATAAATCAGGAAATGTGTGTGCCAGGTGTCCTGACAAGGACAGGACATTGTATTTCAGTCTGTTTCATATTTTTTTCTTTTATACGTGAAATCTTGAGCACATTATGCAACCTTGTAACTGAATTGCATTTCCTGGTGAACTAGCAACATGAGGTGACATTTACATCATGCTATGATTCTAGATAGATAGATAGATAGATAGATAGATAGATAGATGGATAGATGGATGAATGGATAGTGCAAAAAAAGAAGGCAGAGCAGCAGGGGTGTAGGAAGAGGGCGTTAGTGAATAAAAAGTAATTGAATAAAAGTCATTTTAAATACACAGTAATATAAATTACACTGGTCTTATAACATACTCTGTGGTGTCATTCTGCCAGTATGACCATATTAGAGTGTTTTTAAACGCGCACCCGTGCACTCTCGGAACAAAATAACGATGCCCGTGTTGCAGCCCGACATCGGTGCATGTGTCACAGGAAGCGCGCTACACGGAAGTTGTATTTTCTTTGTGTTTCTCCCTTTAGCGTCGTTTAACATAAAGAAAGTAACACGTTATCTTAGTTATGCACGAAGTTGTGGAGTTATATTGACCGCGGTGTATCGCTAAGCAACGGAGCTGTATGTACGTGTCCATTTTCGCCTGGTTTTATGATGGGCGAGCGGATTATTGTGCAGAGAGTTTGTTAACCCCGGTCAGAAAGCTAGCGTGATAGCCGCGTCTATGCACTACTGTAAGCTGAGCAGAACGACGCAGCTGCAGGATCAGACAAATATAAACAATCTGGAAACTCTTTGTTAATCTATCAGCGTTAACCAAAACGGAGAAAATGCATGGAACACGCGAATCCACCTCATGGTTTGTATTTAATCAGCTGCTTTGTGTTAGGTTTTCCTTTATACAGTATTGTTTGCGTAGTTAGATATGGAGTAATTTCAATTTTGCTGGGATATGCAGATTAATTACGCAGTTGCGGTATGACTAGACATTCCCAAACGCAGCTGATCGGATAGTGTGCATTATCCAGAGAGAGGTCACCTGCAGTTAACCAGTCTAACTTTTTCATTACCGCCTTTGAGAGGCTTAATTAAAATGACAGTGGTTGTGTGGCTTATTGTACGTTACATGCTTGCTGCTCTTTTGACCTTAAGCTCTGGAACTGTTCTCTGTTTCAGATCTCTGCAATAGAGATCTTCTTCAGGAGTAGGAATGGACGAGCAGAAATCAAACTGCGAAGAAAATGATTCAGAAACTGCAGGTTAGTAAACATCAGAAAAAGGCAATTTCTTTAGCCATAAGTGTGTTATACATTCATAAGCGTGTCGTTTTTGTTTATAAAGGGGCATGTAAACACTTTCATAACTTTTTATTGTAGTAACTATACTCCTATTCTTGCACATTTTCATGGAAATACTATAGTTTAAATGCACGTGAACGGATTTCAAAGAAAGCGAATAAAAACGCGATCTTATATCTTGCACAGCAGTGATATCTTAAACTGGGAGCTTGTGACCTTTGCTTGAAATCACTGTGAGGGAACAGTTTTTAAAGGGCACATTTATATTTAATCCATCTTAACTTACGGCTACCATGTTTCTCTCAGCTGATGATGGGACCCCTGCAAAGGAGAGCGTCGAAGTTGAGGGGGAACTGAGTGGCCCTGTTGCTGCAGAAGACATCTCAGGCACTACCGTGGACACTTCCAACTCATCATTGTAAGGCCTTCTATAAATATTGCAGTTTGAGCTGCTTTGCATAAAATGTAGGTCATGCTTTTAAAGCTCGGTTTATAGGAAAAGGCTATCTTCATTAAATAGAAGATGATGTTAAGTAGACAAACTAGTCACTTGTTAAGAGGCATCGATCTGTCAGCTAAGGTCAAATACAACACAGATTTTGAATCATGGTTCCTACACAGTTTGGAAAAGTATGGAAAAAATAAATAAAGCGGAGTTTGGAAAAATGTTTGCATTTCCAGGCGTTTGCCCCCATTTTGTTTTCTATAATAGGAAATTTGAATTAAAATAAACGTATCATACAAGAAGTATGTTTTCAGCTGTTTAATGATTCTTTGATTGTCAAACACGACTGAATGAATTAAAAAATTCAGGTTATAGGCAGGTTTTGGGTGTCTTCTCACAATATTCTTAGGACTGTATTACAAAGCCTCTAAAATGACCTTTGCCAAAATAAAAAGACTTTTGTGTTCACGTGAGTCATCAGCCTATTTCGTGGTGGGGTTTTTACTCCATAGAGCGTGCATTAAAGCAGGCTTATGGCCCCGAAATCTGATGTACTGCCCTAAATTAAGGCATCATTTTTACAGTTTTTTTTTTTATAGACGATTGAACGTGACAGATAGGGTGGTGCACACAGCCATATTGTGATATCGGCTCAATTCGTGTCACTGTTTCTCGGCCACCACAGAGGATGTGTTGAATTTAGTGCAAGAAATTGTAATGCGTAAGCACACAAGAAAAATTCCCATGCGCATGTGAATAGTTTGCGTGTGCATGCAAAAGTCTGTGTTTTTTTTAGTGGCTCTGTATTTTGTCACTTTGAGAAAATCAATAAATAAACACAGTGGACTTGTACAGCGTACCAAATATAAAACTGTAATTAAAGCTTCTATGATATGGTCTATATCAGGGGTTGGCAAACTTTTCGGCATGATGTGTGAGTTAGAATTTTTCTGGTTAACCACTGTTCCAACACCCCCCTCCCCCTTTCTTTTTGAATGCATTCTGTATAATACATAATTAAACATGCATTAATTCTTTGTACACATTTTTAAATGATACAATACAATGGAGAAAAAAAGCCTTTTTGATATTCATGCGAATAGTTTGCAAACTTTTCAAAAGTTTCTTGAATAACAGAAATACAGTTTGACCAGTTTGACTGTTTTGACTTCTTTATGTGTGTGTGACAAGGCCAGTGCATTAAAACCATTCAGTTTAATCACCGTTCTATATTAATGCACTGCACACAGATCTGAGATTGCAATGTGCAAAAAGAAGCATTCATAACCTTGTTGTCAGTGCTGCCACGTGACTTTTAATAATCGATACTGAATTGCTACATTATATTTCTCAGCAGGGTCGGTGGGGGTAAAATTGTTGTTTTTAAGTACGGTAACTAAACACAGCTGCATTGTTTGTAGAGGTAGACATATGCAGACAATTTATACATCTCTCTCAAAATTGCCATATTTGAGAAAAAAACTGAGTAGTTTGCTTCACTGGAAATAGCTATCGGTCATTTAACATTTCTATCATAAATGTATCGTTAAAGTTGACTAATATTAAATGATTTGCTGCTTCACCTTACCTCGCTCTGTTTAATGCTAAACTGACACTTCGTGCTCTGCTTCTGTGAACAGTAAACCCTGCCTACTCAGATTTGATTTGTTTTGGTGAAGTAATGTGTACAGAGTTGCTGAAGGTCTTTCATGTAGTTGTTGTTTTTTTCAGGGAGACTGTCAGGGCCTGTGCTCTGTGTAACTGTGTGGAGCGTAGTCTGCATGGACAGCGGGAGCTCCGGTGTTTTGGACCCTCTTCCGATCGGCCCAGCTTGGAGCCCTCTGTCTCCTCTTTGCCAGCAGCTGGAAACGATGACCTGTCTTCCATTGGATTTTCTGAATCCACCTGTCTGGCATCTCTCTTTGATGACACTGGTATGATAATGAAAAAAACTGTTGAATCGTAGTGTTGTCACTGTCATTTTTGGATACTGGAGTGAGGCACATTGAGTTTCTCCCTGATTTGTCACATTTCTCAATCAGTGAGTGACATAACATTGTTTCTGTTTACATTGAGCATTTCTATTTGTAGTATATATATATTTTTTTTTTTTATAATACAGAGCTCAACCTGGTTGTTTAGATTTATACATGCCTCTCTTTGTCACTTCCCCAACCACAAAAAAATATTATTAATAAATAATTTTAACAATGGCATGTACACTACCATTTACATGTGTGGGGTCAGTATTCTGTTTTATTGTTTTTGACAGTCTCTTATGTTCAACAAGGTTGATTTATCAAAAATACAGTAAAAGCTGTGTTGTTGTGAAATATACAGATTTAGTTCTCAAGAAACATTTATTTTTATTTTTGTCATCGTTGAAAATGATTGTGCTGCTTTATTTGTGGAAACTGATCATTGTGTTTCAGGTTTCTTTTAGTAGAAAGTTCAAAAGAACAGCCTTTATATGAAATCAACATCTTTTATGAAATTATAAATGCCTTTACTGTCACTTATTCTTTACCGATATAATGCATCCTTGTTTTGTAAGTGCATTAATTTCTTAAAATCAAAGCATAAGTTATAATATTTCAAATCAATTATTTGCAATTATAAAATTACGTAACATTAATTCTGAAAACAGTGTAACTTTCAAACTATTCTAATCTAGACAACTTCATCTGTATTACCCAACATTAGCATAGCAGGATGTTAAAAAAACAACATTGAAAGATGATATTAATCAGTACATCACAAGAAATCCGTTTTTAAGGTTTGCATGCTATAAAAATACATGTCATCAACAATTGTGAGACATAGCCTGGTGGTGAATAGGACGGTTCCATCAACTGCTTCTAAATTCTCTCACTGGCCCCCAGGGTTATCATTGCGCCCTGCAATAGGTAAAAATGTGGTTTGTGAGCACGTTAAAGTGGATAGGTTTAGCTGGCAGTTTTTGCCTTGCAGTGATAACGCAGTCTGTTTCATAGATCAAAATTGGGATTTTAAGAAAACAAGAACTCATAAAACTGGTCTTGAATGTATTTTCTTCTCAGTAGTGTTATGACTGCAAATCTTTTCTTATGAAACAGGGAGCTGCTGGGTTCACCACTGGTGTGCCGTGTGGTCTGAGGGAGTGGAGCAGACTGAGGGTGAGGTGCTGATAAACGTGGATAAGGCAGTCATCTCAGGGATACAGCGGGTAGGCTGAGAGCTTTCTTTATCAGAGCATTAAACCTCATAAATCTTGCTTTATGGCAGGCAAACTAATTCTTATTTCTTTTGCTTTGCTTTCTATCTCTGCTTCAGCCATGTGATTATTGTAAACGGATGGGTGCTACCATCCGGTGCCGGGCCGAAGGCTGCTCACGGTTCTACCACTTCCCCTGTTCGGCTGCGAGTGGATCATTCCAGTCCATGAAGCAGCTGGCGCTCCTCTGTCCAGAGCACATAGACAAGGCCGAGGAGTTTGGTGCGGAATTACAGCAGAACAGATGCGATCTCATCGGTAAATAATGTTTCTGTTTCCGCGGTTGTGAGATGATGCTGTGTCTGTTTTGCAGCTGGAGAGGAAGCGCGGTGTGCAGTGTGCGACTCCATCGGGGAACTTTCGGGTCTGCTATACTGCACGGGCTGTGGGCAGCACTATCATGATGCCTGTCTAGAGATCAGCGCCACACCACTTCAGCGGTCCGGTTGGCAGTGTCCCGAGTGCAAGGTGTGCCAGACCTGCAGGTATGTCTGAATGTTTCATGCATGTTTATGTCATGAAACTTATTAGTGGTGCACTGAAATTTTGGCAAATGTTTATCTGATACAGCAATTTTTGATTTCATTTGTTAGAAACAGTGATGTTTAATTAGTTTGTATGTTTTGATTATGTACAAAACATGGATAAAATACAACACTAGTGCTGGGTTTCCAAAATGTATATCTGTTTTTAATCACTACTGATATGGATTCTTAATGTTTTCAAGATAATCTTTTAGTTTGATTTCTGTAGATGTGTGAACTTCACTAATTGCACTAAGCTTTGTGCTGTTGCTTTTAAAATGAGACAAAGTCTCAGCTTTTGAATTCTGTCAGTTTTATAACGAAATGCAGTAAATGGGGTTTTTGATGCTCTTTATTGTGGTAATGAACATCAGAAGGTGTTAAAAGAAACCGTACAACATACTGAAATGTCTCATGTAATCATTCAATCAGTGTTTTACCAGTGGAAAGACATCAATATAACAGCTTGTAGACATGTTACATTACCATAGGAATGACATTCGGTGTCTGTAATCTTGATAGTAAACTAGGCAAAATCACTCTAGATAGGAGCATTTTGATTCATGTGTGCTAATTTACAAATGTATTATATTTTTACTTTTAACCTGTTGTCTTCATTATGTAATGTATGTTTTAATGGATCTTATGAAAACGGTCTATTACTGCCACCATATAACTGTTTATATTTTAGTAACAAATTGGAGTAGAAACAATTGTTATTAAAATTGGATATAAAGCATTATTAACAATTTAAATGTTTGAACGGCTACATTTTTTCCATTTATTTTATTATTAAATAATGTATTTTGGTTTTTATTTTCGGCCGAGTGCATTCTGAATTTTGCAGATGCTTCACTGTATTTGTATTGGTCTTTTCAAACACTTTGTGGTATATGTGTGTTTTCTTTTAATAACATCCAGGCAACCAGGGGAGGATTCAAAGATGCTGGTTTGCGATGCTTGTGACAAGGGCTACCACACCTTCTGTCTACTGCCGGCCATGGACTCTGTGCCTCCTGATTCATGGAAGTGCAAAGTAAGCTTAAACCCATGACTCATTCTTATGTGCCCTTCATCTGTATAATATCACCTTTTAAGGCAGAATTCCGACCTGTGCCGTTTATTTACATAGTTGCTGTGCTCTTTTCTCATGCCTAAAACTGCATAGAGAAACCACTTGAATTTCCCAGCAAAGGTTCCCCTAAAAATGAAAATCGTTGTGGTTTTACTCACCGGCATGTCGTTGAAACGCAAAGTTTATCCAGTTCAAATAAAACGTCATCCAAGCATTTTCAAAATGTGTGGCGATCCTTTTAAGGTAGCCCTTCGAGCGATTGTGGCATGTAATGGCGATATCTGTTTGTGTAGATGTTTGGCGAGTAGGAAAATGTGATTTTTGTAAATGGAATATCACTCTATTGTTCTGTCTAACCTGATTTGCATGTCTGTTTCAGCGGTGCCGTGTGTGTATTGACTGTGGCATGCGAGGGCTAAAGCTTCCTGGCTCTGAACAGTGGTTTGAGAGCTACACTGTATGCGAGGGCTGTCAGCGCAGGCGCACCTCTGTCTGCGGCGTGTGCAGTAAGGCCACAGAGCCCTCGGTCTCCTTGCAACATCGCTGTGCCATCTGCCACAGGTCAGTTTATATGCCTTCTGGCATTAAGAACAGGCAAGTGTGCCACTTCATTGTCTAGAGCTGAGCGTTTAGTGCTGTACAATTAAGCGCGTTACTAAAATGGACGTGACCTTTAAAGATTCTCCAATGTGAAGCAGTATTTGCCAAGTAATGAACAAACTGACTTTTATTTGTCTCTTTGCATAAATTTAACTTGTTGAATGTCCTCTGCAGGTGGGTACACAGTGATTGTGCCTCTCTGTCAGGGCCTCCTGAGGAGAAATGCATCTGTGTGCTCTGCAAAGAAAACCCAGAAGAGGTTCCAGTCGAGTCTGAAGTGTCATCTTCACAAGTAGATGAGAAAGCTGATTTGGAGGAGCCAATGGAATTGGGTATGATCTTTAGTATTGTTTTTTAGGTTTGTTTCTCAAAGGACTGTAATATCCGATATCTATTTTGTGAGTATCATGTGATAAGGACTAAATATAGGTGTAAACATGATCCAAGATGTTCTCATGTTTTGTGTTCCTCAAACTACATTCAGGGGTTGTTAGAACTGCATGTGACATGATGTTTGTAGTGTACACTTAGATTTCTTTTGCTTTTGTACTCGTGAATTATCCATTGGGTTAGGTCCATTAGGTCTAAATAATAATTGAAGTAATTCAGCTTGAAATGTCTGGTTTGCTGTGAGAAATATTTTGTAACAACATAAATGTCTTGAACAAAGCACATTTGAATTACAATTCAGGAATTCCAATAATTCAATTCTGAATTATGTTTTGCAGTTGTTCTCTGTATAGTGTGTTGTATGGTGGGCTAGTTGGTGGTTTCTTTTCTCTGTGGACCGAGTTTTATTGACTGATATTAGATATGGATATTGAGCTGATGTGTGTAATTTTAGGGACCGAGCTTGAGGTGGTTGGAACAGCAGAAGTGAAAGAAAGCATTACGGAGGAGGAACTACAGCAAGAAGGTGCTGAGGGCTCCACAGAGACTAATGTGCAAAGTAAGGTCTCTTCAGAGCAGCAGGCCCCTTTAGCTAAAGCTTCAGGTAAATTTCAAAACCCACCACAGTAGTTCAGGCTTACATGTGCTAACATTTATGACTGCATGGTTTAAATATGTAATAAAAAAAATTAGTTCTGAGGGGGTAATGCAAATTAAGTTAGATATATTATTACATTCTTTTAAAGATGTTTTTAATTATTTACAAAAATATTTTTTATTTAGATCTTCAATTTGTATGTATCTGCAGTGTAACACTGAAAACCTGCCTGTTGTCTTTTGTAGAAGCTGATGAAAAACCAAAAGAGGAGACGACTACCATCGAAACAGTGGCTACAGAGGCCATCAATGAAAAATCAGTGGACACTCAGGACCCTCCAGTGAAGGATAGCCCAGACAGCCCTGTTCCGGACACTATAGAGGAAACCCAACTTGATGTAGCTGTAACTCGCATAGAAAAGCAGGAGGAGTTGCAAGGGCAAGACAGTACTCCTCAGACAGAGACTGAGTTGGTCAGCACAGAGGAGGCTACAGAAACAAACCCTCCATCAAGCCTGTGTTCTCAGTCTTCTCAAACCACACTCCCTGTTTTGGAAGCAGCAGGGCCAGTTGTTATGGACTTGGAGGAGCCACGGCAAGACCAGACTCTTCCCCCTGCTCCTCAGACAGAAATGCGCCCTGCATCTGACACTGATGATAGAATGGGCCAGTCTGAGGATGAAGAAGATGAGGATGACCAGGGGATGGAGGAATCCTTAGAGGAGTCGCTCCTCAAAGATGAGAGTCAGGGCGAAGATGACCAGTCCAGGAAAGAGATGCAAGAGGGTATGAAGTCCGAGCTGGTCCTTGATGAGACCTCAAACCTTAGTCACGGTGATGAGAGCAGCAGCGGTTTCCTCGGCTCGCCGGCTGAGGCAGACTCTCAGATGCTGTCCATGGAGCTCAGCCTGGTGCCAGCTGGTAGGACCCGTTCTGATTCGCTGCTCACTGAAACGGAGGACTCATTGCCTTTTGATCCACTGAAGCCCGATGGAGATAAAGTGAAGCGCAGAGGTTCTCCAGGACGCTCACGGGTAAAACAGGTGGATGTCAGACACCAATCCTTTTCTCATTAACATTGAATTCTGATGGGTTTAGGTACACCGCTAGTCCAAAAGTAGTCATTTTAATGCCGCTACATTTCTTTTGTGACCTTTCAGGGCAGAGGCAGTGGTTTCCCAGGGAAGCGGCGGCCACGTGGTGGTGGTGGTGGTGGTGGGAGCAGCGGCGGCAGTAATGGTGGAAGAGGGCGTGGACGGTCACGTCTCAAAGCAATGGCCTCTTGCATTGATGCTTTTCTAGTAAGTTTCTGCCATCTCTTCCTTTACTAGCATTTTAAAGCATATTTCTTTTCAGTGGAAACTATTGTTAACTATTGCTGTGAATTTGAATCACTTTTTTTTTTTTTTACTAATTATATGATGTGAATTATTCAAAAAAACTTTACCACCAGACATACATGCATATATTTTTTTTTCACTTTAACGGGTTAGCAGTGCATTCCCATTGTTATCCTGTAATTACAAGATGCTGAATTTAGAAGTGTTCACATCCTTAATCCTAGAAACAGCCAATACCTCTTGTGCTTAATAAAATAAACCAAGGTTTTGCAAGTTTCAATGAAATGCATATATTTTGTTTACAGCAAACCATGACTGCAGACACTGGACTTAGCAAAGAAGAAGAAGAGGAGGAAGATGACACGATGCAAAATACAGTGGTACTTTTCTCCAACACTGATAAGTTTGTCCTGCAGCAGGTACGATTTTAACTTTCATTATTCCACTCTGACTTCCTATAACATTCAGTGCCATGAATGAGTTACTTGATTTAACTGTTTTTTGAATGTCTTTTAACAGGACATGTGTGTAGTGTGTGGTAGTTTTGGACAGGGTGTGGAGGGCCAGCTTCTAGCTTGTGCTCAGTGTGCACAATGTTATCATCCATACTGTGTGAACAGTAAGGTAAGCTTTTAAACTATCTATTCTGTATGATTACCAGCGTTTTGCACAGACACTAATTATTTCTTTATTTGTTTGTCTCCTCTCTAGATCACCAAGATGATGTTGAGAAAAGGCTGGCGTTGTCTTGAGTGCATTGTGTGCGAGGTGTGTGGGAAGGCTTCAGATCCTGCCCGTTTGCTGCTTTGTGACGACTGTGATGTCAGCTATCACACTTATTGCTTGGACCCACCCTTACAGACTGTGCCCAAGGGAGGCTGGAAGTGCAAATGGTGTGTCATTGCCTTCATGCATTTATATGTGTCATGAGTCCAAAGAGAATGTTTTCTAACCCAAGCATTGTTTTACCCTCTTCAGGTGTGTGTGCTGTATGCAGTGTGGTGCTAGCTCCCCTGGGTTCCACTGTGAGTGGCAAAATAACTACAATCACTGCGGCCCTTGTGCCAGCCTGGTAACTTGTCCTGTGTGTCGGGAGAACTTCATGGAAGAGGAGCTGCTTCTGCAGTGCCAGCACTGTGACAGGTCAGTAACACAGTCTGTTAATAAAAGGATAATAGAAAATTAATAATATACATTATTGTTAAGAAGTTTGGGCTCATGACATGACAGTAAATGTGTTTTTATTGTTACAGTTATCATGGTTTTAACATTGAATATAAGTAATGTTTAATATGAGCACCAAATCGGCATAATAGAATGATTTCTAAAGGATCATGACAGGAATACATTGTTTCAAAATATTGAAGCTGAACACGGTTGTTTTAAATTGTAATAATACCTCACACTAGTATTAGTAGTAGTAGTTTTAAATAAAATGCAGCCTTGGTGAGCGTAAGATACTAATTGTTTTGTTTTTGCTTTATAGATGGGTTCATGCTGTGTGTGAGAGTCTTTACACTGAGGATGAGGTTGAACAAGCATCTGATGAAGGCTTTGCCTGTACAGCCTGCACTCCATATGTTCCCAGGCCTGTTGGTGAGTTTTCTTGATCGCCAGTACATTTGAAAGTGCTAATTTTATATATATTACCCATAATGATATCCTTTATCTATCTCTTTTAGTGGAGTCTACTATGATGTCAGCCTTCAAAATGAAAGAACCAGGTATGTGCATATTTGATAATTATTTGTCAGGCTTTCATCTATTAGCTATTTTTATATGACTTGATCTCTGTTTCTCCATCCACTTGCTCAGAGCCACAATTTTATCGTCTGGAGGGAGTCTGGCTAACAGAGACTGGTATGTCTTTATTGCGAAGCATGTCCATGTCGCCCCTGCACAAGCGCAGACAGCGCCGCTCTCGACTGGGCACCATCTGTATTGACGAACTGAAAGAAGGCGATGCAGATGGTGACGAGGGGAAAGGTCAGATAATTACCAAGTTTAATTATTTTGTATACTTAGATGAACAATTATTTTGATCTTTGTTGCAAGTATAGTGCAATGTGTACAAATGTCTAAAGAACTTACTGGAACATTGTGTTAAATCAGTAAGGTGACTCACTGCCATTGATTGTGAATGCAATTTATAAAAAACTGAAATTGTAATAGGAGGTGCAGAACTGATGGAATGTGAGCCCAAGCTGGAAGCCCCTGGGAGCCCAGATAGAGATGGAGGAGTGGACCGGGAAACTGGGGCAGATGGAGGTATAGAGGGCATGGCTGACTGTGAAACTCTCAAAGGAGGAGTTGAGGAGACTGAAGACGGGAAGAAGAGAAAGCGTAAACCATACAGACCAGGTTACTGAGCTGCTTCATTTCCTAATGGCTCTCTCAGTGTTCCGTGCTTCGAAAGACATGGTAAATAAAGTGATTTTTCACTTGTAGGGATTGGAGGGTTCATGGTCCGGCAAAGGAAGTGTCACACACGGATGAGGAGAAGTCTGTCTGCTTCTGGTGATGGTGTTCCTGAAGGTCAAGCAGCTGAAATGAAACTTGAAGGCAAGTGTGGCCAAATGGGTGGTTACACTGTCCCAGCAAACACCAGCTTTGGGGGGGTTTGAATGTAATTTCAGCACTAAAGATGTTTTTCAGTTTCTTTATGAAATTTCTCTATGTATTGCATCAAAACACTCAGGAAATGTGAACTGCATCTGTAAATATATAATTAGGGCTGGGCAAGTTAACGCGTTTTTATCGCGTTAACGCATTAATTAATTAACGCCGACAATTAGTTTATCGCGCGTTAACGTACTTTTTATTTTGAAAGTCCGTTACTCACTGCGTTTCAATACACATAGCTAGACTGTAATAAAACAACCGAATACAACACAAACCATGGGTCACAGGAGGGGTGGGTTGTTTATCAGTAGGCTACTGGATGCTTGGGATGAGCTAGCGCGCAAAACAGAAAATCATGTCCAGAGTCGAATTCCATCTGGTTGGAATGTCTTGTATAAGCGACTCCTTCTTTTGTCTAAGTTCAATTTGTTTTTGTTCTAATTCTGCACCACTCGCTGCACTGTGCTTAAAATGGCCCACAACCTTTCTTCATTTGCCAGGACGTTGTCAAACGCGCTGTTGTGCAGAGATACTATGACAGAACGCTGGAGACTGCGCGCGACGCAGGGGACGTGTTCAAAAGGCAGATGTCTTGCAGCAGCGATCATATTTCTTGCACTATCTGTGCTAAGTGTGCTGACTTTATTTGAAATATCCCACTGCTGTGCAACGTGAATAAAATGTTTAGCGCACGTTTCAGCAAAATGTCTCTCTATCATCTGAAATTGTGAATAACCTTGTGTGTCTTAGCAACTGGCTAGGTGCAGATGAGTAAGTAAATGTAAAGTTGGAAGAATGGATAAATGAAGTTAATTTTGTCCACTCAACCTGCATCACTGAAAGATTTTTTTTTTTTTTTTTTTTTTGGACTGAGATTCTTAGTCTCTTAAAGGAGATTGATGTTGTTTCTCGGAAGGGGCCAGTTAAAATGTAATGATCGAGGTTCTGGACAATTTTTTTTTTTTTTTTTTTTTTTACAAACTAAACAAAACTTTAATGTTTTATTTAATAAAACATTAATGTTTTAATGTTTTATTTATATGTTAATGTTATATTTAATTTGAATACATTAATGTTTAAGTTAAGATTTACAAGAAATGTTAACTGCTACTAACTTTTAACTGCTGTAAAAAAGCACTTTATTTTGTTTAAAGTTTTGACAAACAACATTTTATTGCACTTTTATTCATACAGCAGAACTTTGAAAGAATAAAATTACACAATACACTGCTTTTGATTTCATTATTGAATTTTGCGCATAAATCATGCGATTAATCGCGATTAAAATATTTAATCGTTGCCCAGCACTATATATAATATAATATAATATAATATCTGTAAATAGTAGTAGTTTTTATTTAGCTTCTTTCACCAACAACTTTAGCCCAGCATCCTCTAGAGATGTGTCTTAGCACAGTGAGATTTAACATGTAAGCCTCAATCTAAGCTTATCAAAGAGATAACCAAGCCTTTGTGAAACATCTGTCGTTTTCATGGTCAATTCTTTTTATTTATTTAGGACCTCATCCTGACATACCTCTCGATGTCCCAGAGGCAAAAACAGCAGAGGGAGAGGTTGAACAAGCCAAGAAACGCAGGGGCAGAAAGAAGAGCAAGTTGGAGGACATGTTTCCTGCATACCTACAGGAGGCTTTCTTTGGCAAGACATTACTCGATCAGAGTAAGAGAGCTTTTCTTGCTCCTCCAACCCAAAGACATACGCAGGGCGTTCTGAGACCTCCACTCCCTGGGCAGGGGGCCAGAAATGCAGCCTCTGAACCATGTAAGACAGTACAGAAATGCTTTTATTTGAGAATAATTAAGTTTGACCAGGTTAAGATTTAAAAATTTGTTTCATTTTTGTGCTAACAGTTGAGGCCGCAGCCAGGCCGACTGGTCTGCCCATGGAACTAAAGCAAGAGGGGATCCAAGAGGGATCCAAGCCTCCAGGAGATCGAACAGGTGGGATTTTCAAGACTGAGGTACTTCGATATTTTGACAATGAATGTTAGCAGAACATAATATTTAACTTGCATAATATTTTGTAGCAGAGGGGCAAGGAGCAAGTGGGCAACTTTCCAACAAAAATCAGACCTCCGGTGATACACAAGGGCCTGATGTGCAGAAGAATGAAGGTAATTTCTTTTAACAAAACAAGTGAGGTAATTGTCATGAAGTTTGTTACTCAAACAATCACCTTTTCACCCACCAGATCTCCCTCAGGGACAAGAAAGTCAGGATTCTCAGCAGTTTTTCCGGAAAGTACTTGGACCCACTGAGGGAGTCACCACAAGTGGGCCTCTGCAGCCTAACATTAAGCCAGTCCGGCAGGGTGATTCAAATCAAAATAGTTGCTCTCAAAGTAACCTTCTAGGTATAGGCATAGCTTCATATTATGACTAAGATATATTTGTTATATAATGCAATTTTTTTAATACATTTCTACACTTACCATAATTTAACTACAGGTGCATCCTTATCTGGCGCACTCCCCTCAACTAGTATGATGGACTCTTTTTCAGGTCTCTCACAGTCCCCTTTTTTCGACATACGGTAAGCCGTAGATTTGCTTTATCTTGTCACTTTGGTCCCTTAATGAATTTCTCCTCCTTTATGTGTATTTTTTTTGTTTATTTATATAATCTTCAGTGATCGAGGTGGTCTGTTCAGTCCAGACCAGGATGAGGAAAGCCCATGGGCAACACCTTCCACTCCAGCCACCCCTTCCACTCCTCCAACTCCTACTGAACCGGAAGGTGATGGCCTCTCCTACAATCAGCGCAGTCTGCAGCGTTGGGAGAAGGATGAGGAATTGGGAAATCTATCTACCATCTCTCCTGTACTATATGCTAACATGAACTTCCCTAGTCTCAAACAGGACTACCCTGGTTAGTATTAAACGGACTTTTAGAAGTTTTGCAGTAGGTGTATCTGTCAATTAACCACGTTACTTCTCAAAATATAGAGAGCTTATATTGTTAAAGATTTTTTAGGTCTGCTTCATAATTTCCTTTCTATTCATAGACTGGGCCAGTCGCTGTAAACAAATAATGAAGATTTGGAGGAAGGTATCAGCAGCAGACAAGGTTCCTTACTTGGTAGGTGCAAGTTTGAATCTATGAGGGACTTTCGCACTGCTTTAATTCCAGAACTAAATGTACAGTACTAAAGTACTGGTGTGATTTTGCATGAACTTTTTCCCAGTACCATTTAAAGGGATGCATTCACAATGACCGTGTGTACTAGGATGTGATGTAAGCCGGTCGACAGTGATGCATTCAAAAACGTTAACAAAGAAGAACAATGTTCACAACAGGCGGATGGAGGATGCTGTGATCGGAGCTTTGTTTTTGTTGTGTCTCGTGTTTTACAATAATGGACATGAAATGTCAACGTATATGTAAAGTGACTGAAAGAACAGAAAGGAGAAATAAGAATCTCCAATGACAACTGGCAGTGCTACATTTGTTACAAGTGCCTGCACTTCAGCTTCTGTATATTTATCGCTGTTAATCATACTTGCGAAATAAGTTGACACAATGTTTACAGTATGTTTACACAGTGTTTTAAATCATGGTGGGTGTGGGCGTTTTCTAATGCGTCTGGCCAATCAATGTCTGCTTACATCACGGGTAGCACCAGTTGTGCTGGTTAGACCCTGCTCCGGAGTAGGAGCTAATTTGGTTCTTGAAAAAAGGCAGTCCTGTACTAAAATCGCACCTAGTTCCTGCAGTGTGAAAACAGATAAAAGTGGGTACTTCCACAATTAGTTCTTGTACTATGAAAAGGATCCTGAGGTGCGAAAGGCCCTATAGTGTAACTTAATTTTATAGTTCTGGCTTTGTTCTCTTACGGTATTTTTTTGTTTACTATGTTTCCACCATCTATTCAGCAAAAGGCCAAAGATAATAGGGCTGCTCAGAGAATAAATAAGGCACAGAAGGTAAGTGGCCTTTTATTCAAATTCACTGTATAATCATTTGATTTGTTTGCATTCTAATTGTACACATTTTTCTTTATTCTAATCAACAGCAGGCAGAGAGTCAAGTATGTCGGCCTATCAAAACTGAGCCTGGCCGTGTTAAAGGGGAGCGGCCTAATCTGCACCTCCAAATTCCTCCACCCTCAGGCTCCGTATCCACACCCTCCCAGCCGAGCTCTGCTGAGAGTCCTTACCCTCTTGCCCCTGACTCTGCATCTTCAGCCTTTTTTGCCGATGGACCACTTAAGACTCCTTGCTCAGCCGATGTGCAGACAGACCCATTTTCTAAACTTCCCTCTCAATCTCCGCACCTTCAGTCTCAGCCATCCACCCCATACTCTCAGCCTTCTTCCAGCCCCCTGCAGGCCTCTTCCTCAGGATATCCTATGCCTGGCCCACAGGGTGCTACTCAGGGACGGCCAGCCAACTTTGGCTCCCTTGAAATGCAACCAGGGACTCCACGCAGGGCCCAGCAGGTTGACCCGTTCTTTAAAACACAACAGCAGATCCCCAAACCTCAGCAGCTCTCTCAGGAGGCCTTAGGTCCACCTGAGAGTCCTCGATCTAGGCCTGGTGGGCCGCAGATGTTCTCACCGTCTCATACAGCCCTTTGTGGTGACCCTTACCGTGGCCAGCATGGAGCTAGCCAACAAGATCATGCCTCATCACCATCTGCAATAGCTTCTTCACCTGCTGGGGTGGGTCCAAATAGGTCAGAAATTAATGCCCCATCTCCATGTTCTTCATTTGGCAGACAAGACATAAGTGCTGGTTCTCCTGCTAGTTTGGACTCTGGAGATGGGCTATTTAAAGCTCCTATGACACCTCGAATGCATCAGGGGGATGCTGGTGGATTACCTGTTTCACACCCTCCAGGTGCCTCTCCTAATCATCCTCCTGAGAGCTACCGCCAATCTCCCTCTACGTTCTCTGACCCTTACGCCCATTCTCCTCTCACACCTCGACCTCAATCGGGTGATGGCTCCTCTCCTCTACCCCAGAGGCTTCCTGCACCTCAGCAAGAAACATACTCGAGATTGCCTTCCAGCCCTCAGTCACAAGGCAGTTCTCAGTCACCTCTCACACCAGGAGCCATTTCCAATGATGTGCTTTCTGTGCAGTCACCAGCCACTCCACGCTTTCAGTCACCTGACCCCTACTCTCGACCACCTTCACGACCTCAGTCCAGAGATTCCTTCACTTCATTGCATAAACCCCCCCGCCCATCTTCTGTAGCGCCAGAAGGTAACTCTCCCTTTAGAGGCTCACCTCATCCTAGCCAGCAACCCCCCTGCTCACCCTCAGTACCAGACCCCCCTGCTTTCAGCTGCAGTCCTGGTGTAGGGCTTCAAATGGGCCAGCAACAAGTAATTGGCCAGCAGCAGATGATGACTCCTCAGCAAGCTCAGGTCCACCTCCATCAGCCACAGTCCCAGACACAACAAATGGGTGCTGAATTTAGCTCAAGAATAGCACTTCCACCTGGAAACCAAGAAGCAAGTGTGCGTGCAACAGATGCTCCACATTTACCCAACTTGCCAGGGGTGCAGGACATGTCAGACCTGTCAGCTGGACAGGATCCAGCTCTCATGAGCCTTAGCCCATCTGAGTTAGAAAAGCACAGACAGGTAAAGTAGACACTGAGTAGATGTGTAAATTTAAAGAGTTTTGGGTAGAATGAGGAAGGTTTTAATTTTAATTTTGTGTTTTATGTACCACAGAGGCAACGATTAAGAGAGTTTTTGATAAGACAAAAAATGCAGAGAAACTCACGCCAAGAGAAGGAAGCACCTGCGGTGGGTAATCCTGCTCAGAGTTGGCCAGGCGGGGACATGCTGGCCTTTCAGCAAGACAAAAGCCAGCGAGCACCACCTCCTTACCCTCAGGTATTGATATTGAATTAAAGGGATAGTTCACCCAAAAAGGAAAATTGGCATTAATGACTTACCCTCATGTCGTTCCGAGCCCGTAAGACTTCCATTTATCTTTTGAACACAGTTTCAGATATTTTAGATTTAGTCAGAGCTCTCAGTCGGGTTGGGAACGACATGAGGGTGAGTTATTAATTGAATAATTTTCCTTTTTGGGTGAACGAACACTTTTATATTGAATGGGATGTACTGAATTTAAATCTGGGCTGTATGACTTGATTAAAAAAAAAAAATATATATATATATATTTGATGCTGTGAAAAGATTTATAGGGCTGCACAATTTAGTCATTTGTTATGATTGCCATTACTTTGATAATATTATAGACAAGTAGAATATGAAGAAATAAAATTTGCTAAATTTTATTTTACAATATAACTGTCAAATTATTTAAACACTAATGTTTACGACAGTCTTGATTAATTTTCGTGTTAATCCATGAAGCTTTTATTTAGGTGGAAAATCACAAGGAGTCAAAGTCTCCCTTTGTTGACAGCAGACAGTTTATAAGAGCCTCTCATTCTCAAATGCACACTGAAAACAACCGAAACTCTGAGCACATGATGAGATGTGGAGCAACATTTATTTAAAGCCAAATCACGATTTTTGGTTTTGTTTCTATTGATCGTGCAACCCTAGAGTAAAAAGCCCAAAGTGTTTTTTTGGCATAACATCATCTTTTGTCCATCAGGAGAGAGCTGTGGTTGATCAGGCAGCCCTTGCCACCAGGATGCCTCTGCCAGTGGGAGCAATGGATGAAAAGCTCTGCCGCCCACCTCCTACTGGGACACCAGCAACTATGGACCCCAGTGCATTAAGGTAGATTGAACTTATTAAATGCTACTAATTTTGATTACTTTTGTGTTTTTACACAGTGCTTGAACATGTTAATTCCGCTTTGATCATTTCATAATCAACACTTTGCTTGTAGGCAAGCTGGGCCCAATATTTCTCAGGGGATGTATCCTCATCCACCATTTCCTGCACAGTGGCAAAACCAAGGAGCTCCGCGGAGGTTCCCACAGCCTTCTATGATGGAAGGCGTTCCCAGACAGCACCTTAATACTCCCATCAACAATCCTCCTAACATGCAGTCCATGCAGAATATGCCCAATCCTTTGACAGGGGTTCCAGGCACTGGCGCAGAAGCTGTACAAAGCCATGTGTCGGGAGCTCCACCTCAGTTTATAGAGTTGAGGCATAATTCCCAGAGGATGCCAATGGGTCCTCAGTTTATGCAAAGGGTGCCTATACAGAGACCACGCATGTTTCTTCCACAGCAGGAAATGAATGCTGCTTTTGTTCAGCAGAATTTACCCACTTCTCTCGATTCTTCAGCTGTGGGAATGCGGGATCCCAGAATTGGGTTACAGCAGGGTGGCATGGACCTACTGATGCAGCAACAAAGCAATGTTCCCACTTCTCAGTCTCAACTACGCCCACAGCAGGTGCCAACTACTATACCCAAAACTCATATTTCTCACAATACTACTCAACAGCTTCCTCAAACAAGTACAATAGGAGGTCAGCAGACTGTTGCGAATCCAGTTGAACTACCTGAGTCTGACCTAGGGCTGGGTGATACAGTGGCAGAAACAGGAGTGGAGGATGATGATCTTGCTACTCTTGATCTGGATCCTGATAAAGGTGATGATGATTTGGGAAACCTTGACAATCTTGAGACCAATGATCCTCATTTGGATGATCTGCTCAACAGCGATGAATTTGATTTGCTGGCTTACACTGACCCTGAGCTAGATCAGGGTGATCCCAAAGATGTTTTCTCTGACCAATTACGACTTGTAGAAGCAGAGGGGGAAGGACCAGGGTCTTCTGCTAAAGTAGAAATCAAGGTTGAGGAGAAAGCAAAAGTGGATATAGCTTCCCAAGACATGCACACAACTGCCACGCAACCACCTTTAAAGACTGATACTTCATCTAACAAAACTCTGAAGGTGGAGTCTTCTGATGTCATTAGGCTGTCCTCTATAAAACTTGAAGACAAGGGTTTGATTGAACAATCACAGTCG
The DNA here is from genome assembly GCF_003368295.1 of Carassius auratus. NCBI lineage: Eukaryota > Metazoa > Chordata > Actinopteri > Cypriniformes > Cyprinidae > Carassius > Carassius auratus. Next base: position 1,028,696 of record NW_020523604.1, read on the forward strand.
GGACAAGCTCCTGTTAAACATGACATTGGTGAAACAGTGTCTGTTTTGCTTAGTGGAACAAAAGCCTCTACTCAACCAGAGACTGGAACTGCTTCATTGAACACAGTCCGTTTAGGTGGCATACGTTTTCCTCTTCCCAGCCAAGCAAATGCACTGTCTTTTCCACCAACTGCACCACATCCGGACCTGGGTGCTGATCCACTTGGATTGCCAGATGCTGGCCACCACTCTACAGCAGATGATCTTGACAAAGTAGAAAGCTCACTGGAAGCGAGTGAACTACCTTTGTTAATACAGGATCTTTTGGAACATGAAAAGAAGGAGCTTCAGAAACAACAACAGCAACAGCAGCAGCAAAGTGCTCTACAAGGAGGGATTGGTAGTCAACTTCACAGCATTCAGAATCAGCAACAGCCTTCACAAGGGTCAAATCAAATCATGATGCCACAGCACCACCATCCATCCCAAGGTATAGCACCTCAAGCTGGTATGGTGCCCAGGCCACCTCACATGTTACCACAACAGCAGCAGAGGTTAATTGGTGCTGCAGTGCCTTCACCTCCCCATGCAGTGATGGGGCAACAGCAGGGCATTTTACGGGGTGTACAGCCTGGTAGAATCCATCCTGGTCTTACTCCTCAGCAGCAGACAGCACCACCTCCACATATTGTTAAACAACAGAACTTGGCCAGCAACTTCTTCCCAGATAAAGGTATGCTGAGTTCCATCAACTTGTGATTTATTCAAATTTTTGTTATCCCAATAATGAATGTGTTTATGTAAATTTAAAAATCATATTTTTCTCAGATCTGGATAAAATCATGACCGATGACATAATGGATCCTATTGCGAAGGCTAAAATGGTTGCACTGAAAGGAATTAAAAGGGTGTTGGCTCAAGATCCTATGGGTGTAACACCAGGAATGAATAGGTACGGTTTTTGTCTTTATAACCCCCCCCCACACAAAAAAAAAACAGTGTTAGGTATTATTTAAATTTGAAGTGAATTTTATTTTATTTTTTACATCAATTGTATGCATATTAATAAACTTGTACATAGTGTTCAGACATAAGAAAAATAATGGTCCAGGCAGGTTTTTAGTTTAAATTGTTTTACAGACATCAAAGAAATTTACACATTTTGAAATGCATTATGCATTTTTTTTTTTTTTAATAATTGTGAAATTGAAACATTTGGTGCACACTTCATGTGGTAGATGCATTATGTAATTGTCTTATATCTATTATAGCTTCTTAATACAGTAATATAGATCTAAATGTAGTATTTAGATTTAGAAGTGGTTTTGTTCCTTTGCTAATTTTCCAGGTTGTCATTTCCATAAAAGTGCTCACTTAGTGTCTGTTTTAGATTTAAAATTTCAGTTTTATTTAACTTTAGGCAACAAGTGTCTCTTTTGGCTCAGAGGCTAACCTCAGCCCCTGGAAATGAGGATTCCCAGGCTCAGCTTGCTCCTGGGTCTTCCAAGGTAAGTTTTGTATTGAGCTGTAGTTCACATTTCATTTGAATTGAATATAGTATCTTAACATTAATCCTTCTATTTCAGGAGGGAGAAGGCAGCAACCAGGTTCAAACAAGACCAAATCCTCCGCAGTTTGGCATCATCAGTATGTTTTGCATTTTAATTTTTTATATATATATATTATAAGTAAACAACCCCTTCAATGGTATTATTACCCTTACCTTTATTTAAATATTACATTCACTATGCAAACACACATTTAGCATATTACAATTTTGGCAGTGCTGAAAACAAACCAGACAATAAAATGGAATTTTGAATGTAGAAATTTGACACTAGATTATAACATGGAAGTCTGACTGTGTTGCAAAGTAGAAAACATAGGTTGCTCAGAATTATGCACTGTATTGGCACACATTGTGCATTTAGGTTTTAGACAGACAGTGTAGTTTATTTCATGCTATTAATGTTCTTGGGCCATCACACTTATAACAGATGATGCTGAGCAGCACCAATATGAAGAATGGCTTGTGCACACCCAGCAGTTGCTGCAAATGCAGTTGAAGTTCTTAGAAGAGCAAATTGGAGCACATCGTAAATCCCGTAAAGCTCTGTGTGCCAAGCAGCGCACTGCAAAGAAAGCTGGACGTGAATTTGCAGAAGCAGATGCTGAAAAGCTAAAACTAGTCACAGAGGAACAAAGTAAAATCCAGAAACAGTTGGACCAGGTATGCAAAATGTCTTTTTTCAAATATATGTGAGAGATTGTTATTTTGAAATTCATTCAGCTAAGAACAATAAAATTGGCTTTTCTAGGTGCGTAAACAGCAAAAGGAGCACACCAATCTAATTGCAGAGTACCGAAGCAAGCAACAACAACATCAGCAAGGGTCTTCCATACTAGCTCCAGGGTCCTCTACGCAGGCACCCCACATGCTTTCCAAGATGCCTGGACAAATGATGATGGGCCAACAAGGAACACCAATTATTGGTCAACAGCCTGGAGGAATGCCTCAAGTAGGGATGCCTCAAGGAGGCATGCCAGTTAGAATGCCACAAATGCAACCTTTTGGTGGAGCCCAGCCTTCTCTCCCAATCGGACCTGGCACTGTGCAACAAGTGCCACCTCCTGTTTTTTTCCAGCAAGCCCCTGGAGCACAAGGACCAGATCCAAGAGTCATACAGGAACGACAGTTACAGCACAGGATGCAAATGGTCCAAAAAATGCAGCAACAACAACAACAGTTGATAATGGGACAGCAGCCTATGTCACATCAATCTCAGCAGCCTGGTATAATGAATCAACAGCCTGGAGCCATGGGCAACCAGCCAACCCAAGTTTTGATGGGCAATATGGGGCAGCAGCAACCAAGCTTACAACAAGGATTAATTAATAACCAGCAAAATCAGCAGGGGTTAATGCAAACAACTTCAGGTATGATGGGAAACCAGGCTATTGGGCTGACGCAACATAATATCATGGGCCAGCCAATGACTCAAACCATAAATATGATCGCAGGCCAGCCACAGGGTATGGTTGGTAATCAACAAATTGTTCAGCCGCTTCAGAGACCTCAGGGTTTGATGGATCAGCACGGGCCAGGTGGACAACATGTGGTAAGGGGCCCACCAACCCAACTCACACCTCAACAGCAGAGTGTAATGGCTCAGCGCATACTCATGTCACAACAGCAACAGAATGCTGCAAAAAACCTTGCTCAACTTCAGCAGCAACAAATTTCACAACTGAAACAACCAACGCAGGTTGGTCCCTCTGAGCCACAAAGAGCTTTAGAAACTCCACAGTCGGGGAATACCCAAGGGGTTACTGAGAACTTACAGCAAGGTGTGCAAGATCTTCAAAATCCTGATCATAAAGATGGAGGACTACTTAGTCCAAAAACACCACCCCAGCAGGGCGGACCTCCTACACCACTTCAGATGCAACAACAGGGTCAACAACAATCTAGTGGAGAGCAGAAAAGTGGTGTTGGACAGCCGCAGCAAGCACATGCTTTTCTGGGCCAACAACAAACGGCACAGCCTCAGTCAAACCACAATATTGGAGTAGCAGATCAACATGGTTTTGTGGGCAACCAACAGGCTGGATCTCATCTTAAAGTACAACCACAGCAACAACAGATTCAACTTGGTATTCAGACCCAGAACACCGTACAAATAAAACAGGAAGATCAGCAAATGTGCTTTATGGCACAACAGCAAGCTTGTCAGATTGCTGCACAACAACCACAGGATGTGCTCGGCCAAAATAGTGGTCAGACTCAAACTACAATGACCGGCATTACAAATCAACAGCAGCAAGCTCTCTTGACTCAACAGATGGGCATTTCTAGAGGCCAGCAGATGATGATGACTCCAAGGCCTGGTGCAGTGACAGGGCAAATACGTGCCCCTATTAACATTCAGGCCTTCATTGCACAGAACCCCCAACTGCGTCACCTGACTCCCAGCCAACAGCTGCAGCAAATTCAGGCAATGATTGCTCAGCGACAGCTACAACAAGGCCAGATGCTAAGAATGCAAGGTCAGGCTCAGGGACAAATGCGTCCCCATGTCCCACAGGGGCCACCAGTTGGTCCACGGATGCCTGGACTTGAAACCCAACAACAGCAGCACCGCTTTGGATTAGCAGGCAAGCAAGGTCCAGCTGGCACTCAACTGCAATCAGGAGCAATGGGACAATCATCTGGTATAGCTCCACAGTTTCATCAAGGTGTTTCAGGGTCTATGCAACAGCTTTCTCAAGGACCTTTGCCTCAGTACATCAATAGTGCCCAGCAGCAGCAGATGTTACAACAGCAACAAGTACATCAGCATCAGATGATGAGGGGTCAAGTGCCCAGGCCAGTAATGAGTCAAGTTCGTGCAACAGCACCTGTGCATATGGCTAGACCCATGTCTCCTCGCCAGTTAGTGGGTCAGGGTTCTCCTGGAAGCCCGCTTTCTAATCAGCAAAGGCTCATGAGAATTTCTCAGACTCCACCAGGCTCCCAGCTCCTTCAGCAACAGCAGACCCATGTGGCAATCGCACGGAGCCCTTTTCAAGCCTCTCCCTCTCATGCGGGTTCTCCTGTAGGTTCTTCTGTTCCAGAACCTGGTTCAAGCCCAGCATCTGTACATAAACCTGAGCCAGGCACCTTGTCCCTCTCTAGTCAAGTGTCATTGCCTTCTAGGCCAGAAAATGTTGTAGGAAAGCGTAGCCCCTTTAGCCAGACTGGGGGATCAATTGCCAAGACTCAGAGTCCCAGTACTGAAACTCTGTCAGCTCCTTTTCCACTTAATGGTCCGTCTCCTCAGTCAGCACAGAACCCACACCATGCAGTAACTGCTGCCCAAGTATCTGACAGTCATATGTCTCAAGCAAATCAACTGCCCAGTGAAATAACACTGCAAAACATCAAACAGGAACCACGTGAATTCCAATGCGACACAGGAGGTAGTGTAGAGCCCCATTCTGAAGGCATAAAGAGAGAGATTTCGGGAGAGGCAGTCACTGCTATTGCGAACTCTGTTCCAGGCTCTAGATGTCAAGCAGGTGATCTTGGATCCCAAATTCAAAGGACAGAGACTGGCCAACAGCTTCTACAGAAACTTCTTCGAACCAAAAACTTACAAATGGCTTCTCAGAGGCCCTCAGATGGCATTCATAATGAAATAAATGGGCACATCAATAGCAAGCTGGCAATGCTGGAGCAGAAGCTTCAAGGAACTCCACGCAACATGGAGGTACGACCAAGAAACCAACTTGATTGTGTGCATGTACAGATGTGGTGTTATAATTTTGTATTTGGTGTTCTAAGCTTTTAATTTTTATCTGCTACTGTTTTTAGGATCTGCAGTCACTCACTAAGAGAACTCCAATAGTCAAGGCCAAACGTACCACAAAAGCTGGAGAACGTGGGCCAAACTCTAGAAAGAAAACCAAGAAAGAAGAGGTTGGAAAAACTGAGGCAATTATGAAGCAGCTGAAACAAGTATGTTGCATTTGCTTATTGAACATTTGCTTCCTGCTTTAAGAGTGATGCTATGCTATGAAAACTTTGGATTGATATTATCTTAAACCATTGCTCTCTTATGGTTAACCCACAGGGACTTTCTCTTCTTCCTTTGATGGAGCCCTCCATTACTGCTAGTCTGGATTTGTTTGCTCCTTTCGGCAGCAGTCCAGCCAACGCTAAGGCCCAGTTAAAAGGCTCATTTGGAAATGCTATGCTGGACAACATTCCAGACTACTATTCCCAACTTCTTACAAAGGTATGGTATAGTTTGGCAATTTTTATACCTTTCTGTAAACAACGGAAGACATGTTCCTTATTCTGGGAATTTCCAAAAACGGACAGAATACAGAATAGGATGCAACCAGATTGTAATGACTGCATCACTTTTTTTTTTATAACTTTTTTTCAACATGTAATATCCATGTTTTGAGATGTTCTTTGTTTTTTTGTATTAGAACAACCTCAGCAATCCTCCAACACCACCATCATCACTTCCTCCAACTCCACCACCTTCTGTGCAGCATAAGCTTGTAAATGGAGTGACACCTGTAGAAGAACTAGCAGAAGGTCAGAAAGAGACAGAGGCATCAGAGGATACCATGGGTAAGACACCGTATTGATTCTAATTCATTAGTGAGATCGTTTGATGGTGTTACTGTTTTTGCACAGAATTTTTTTCCCTTGTAATTGAAGGTTCTGTTCCAGAAGAAGTTAAGAGTGTGGACATACTAGCAGCTCTCCCTACTCCACCTCATAATCAAAACGAAGATATACGGTAAATTACCAACTCTATAATGCAGTATGTTCCTCAGAACAACTAATCTTAAACTTGTGTATATGCAATTACACTAATGGATTCTTTCAACTCAGGATGGAGAGCGATGAGGACAGTGATGCTCCAGACAGCATTGTGCCCGCATCCTCACCTGAAAGCCAACTAGGTGATGAGACCACACGCTTCCCCCATCTGTTGGGTCCCAAAGAGGAGGAAGATGAAAGGGCCATCTCTCCTGTTATTCCCATTATTCCTCGTTCTGCCATCCCAAGTATGTGGTATCATTTGGAAATTATTTTAATTTGTTTGCTTGAATCTTTAATGACTGACGACTTGCTGATCTTACCCATGTACAGGTTTTCCCGAGACAAAACCATTTGAGTCAGTGGATGGAAAAGTTGTAGCCTCATCCAGCCAGTGGGACAAAACCAAAAGCAATGAAGTGTCTGTAACCTTCATGCTTTCATCAGCTGCAGCAAAGGTATTAAAATCTCTAAATGTCTTTACCCCCACAAAAGACTTAGGTAATTTTGCGTGACAATATTTAAGTACTGTTGAATTCTCCTCCGCAGAATCTCAACACAGTGATGTTGGCTGTTGCCCAACTGCTGCACATACGCATGCCAAGTTCTTACGAGGCAGCTTTTCCCCAGAGTCCTGGTAGAGCAGGTGTTGGACCTGGGAAAGTACCTGACGCTTCCAACCCAAGTATGGCACTCAAGCTGTCATTCAACATTCTCAAAGTGTTGGCAAAATGTTTAGCTGCTGCTTGTTGTATTTTCTTATGCTATGTTTTTTTTTTTTTTCTCAGATATGAAGGCGGACCCTTCTGCAAGCCATGATGCAGAATGGCTTAGGCAGTTTGATGTTTCCCTCCCAGGGTGTACCCTGAGGAAACAAGTTGATATTCTTGCTCTCATCAAACAGGTCAGTTTCCTGAGTCTCCATTTGTTTTTGTAAATGTCTTCTTGCTTTTGAGAAGTACATTACGTTCCTTCTGACATTTTCACACTTTTGCAGGAATGCCAAGAGCAAGAAGATAGACCTGCTCAGCACTGTTACATGACAAATGTTTCAGATCTGGATGTGCGCCACCTGCCTGTTATTCCTGTTGAGGTTTCTCCACCTCCATCACCATCGCCACCTCCACCTCCATCTCCACCCCCATCATCTGCTGTAGCTGAGCCCGAAAATATCACTCAACCTGAGCCCAAACCTGAACCAGAAGCACCACTTCAGACTGCATCATCCCCTTCCGCAAGCTCAAGTGCACCTGTCAAAACTGAATCTATAGTTAAATTGGAGTCTCACTGCTCCCCTGTTGCAATGGAGTCTGAATCTCAGGAGCCTGTGGTCCTTCCCGAAGCTGCTCCATCAGAAGAACAGCAACCTTCTGCTCCAGCCAGTTCTCCTCCTCTAGACTCCCCCACGATGGAGATGTCCCTCAAACCCATCAAACACCGTAGCAGGCCTCTTTCTGATGAAGAAGAAGAAGAACGACCCAAGGTCAAAAAATGGAAGGGTTTGCGCTGGAAGCGCCTCCAGATAGTCATCACTATTCGCAAGGGAGGCTCTAAGAAAGAGAACAGCCGTGAAGTTTCCGAGCTCATGGAGCGCCTCCGCATTACGCTGAAACCAGACAAGCTTCCCCGAGATAAGCGCAAGTGCTGTTTCTGCCACGAGGAGGGAGACGGTGCCACAGATGGTGCTGCACGCTTGCTTAACATCGATGTTGACCTCTGGGTGCATCTTAACTGCGCTCTGTGGTCCACTGAGGTGTATGAGACCCAGGGCGGTGCACTTATTAACGTGGAGGTTGCCCTTCGACGTGGACTACGCACACGCTGTGCCTACTGTCAGAAGACGGGTGCTACTAACAGCTGCAATCGTTTGCGTTGTCCGAATGTTTATCATTTTGCATGTGCTGTCCGGGCACGCTGCATGTTTTTCAAAGACAAAACTATGCTCTGCATCCAGCACAAGCTTAAAGGCCCCAGTGAAGAGGAGCTTAGCAGTTTTGCAGTTTTTCGACGCGTCTACATCGAGCGAGATGAGGTGAAGCAGATCGCAAGTATCCTGCAACGTGGTGACCGCATTCACATGTTCCGTGTTGGTGGGCTCATCTTCCATGCTGTGGGACAGCTCCTGCCCTCTCAGATGGCTGCGTTTCACTCACCCACTGCTATCTTTCCAGTGGGCTATGAGGCCACACGAATTTACTGGAGCACTCGTGTGCCAAACCGCAGATGTCGGTACCGTTGTCGCATCAGTGAGCAGGATGGCAAGCCCCTGTTTGAAGTGCGTGTACTGGAGCATGGGTATGAAGACCTGCACTTCCGAGACACCACTCCAGATGGTATGTAAATCTAAATTTATGTTCTGAAATTACTGTAAATGTAATCCTAATGGAATTTTTATCATGCTAATGTCATGCTCTTCAGGAATTTGGTCCAAGATTGTGCAGCAGGTTACCAAGCTGCGTGATGAGGCAGCCATGTTGAAACTCTTCACCGAGCATGTCAAGGGAGAGGAGATGTATGGACTCACTGTCCATGCAGTGATGCGAATCACTGAATCGGTGAGAAATAAGTATGGTTTGGAACTGAGAACTGTTAATAAAAGAACCGTTACCATAAGGGTTGGCTATACACCGGTAGACAATTAACCGGGAGATATTTGTCAACCGGTAGAGATTTTAGACTATTGTCTCTATTACGGTTACATGCTCATGTGACGTTGCTGTGCTATGCGGTTATGAAAATGTATTGTTTGCATGTATATTTAAGCATTAAAGTTTAAAAACTATTGATTTTAAGCCACTGAAATGCAATCAGCAGCGAAAGAGAACTCATTTTAATATATGTGCGTGCTGAGAGACACGCTTGTGAAGACAGTACTCCTAGTGCGTGAGAGTATTGAGCTGCTTTATAGACCTTGAATGGTTAAATACACACACACTTGTAAGAGTCAAAATGCATTAAATTTACACATTGAAGAATAATCAATGTTTTAATGCATTCAGTTACTTTATACAATGTAGAATTTCATATTTATTTGTTCTACTGTCTATTTTTATATAAAAGACCTTAAAGCAAAAATAACTATATCATGATTAGATGTGTCAGTATTCTGTAATGCGATATATCACGATAATGAACATGCACGCACGATATTGTTAACATGGTCTCTTCAAACTACTTATTAATAATTATAATTAAAAATAATTAATGATTATTCAAAATTTTGAATGCATTTTAAAAATACTTTTCCCATTAACTAGTTAAAATGCACAACACGGCTGTATGCTGCGTCAAAGATGCATGTGCACTCTGATGTAAACAAACGTGGATGAGAAGCGCATGGCGGAAGGCATGAGAAATACTCTGAATGAACAATATTGTTTTTTTTGTTACCTATATCCTTCAGCTTCCTGGTGTGGAAAACTGTCAGAATTATACGTTCCGATATGGCCGCCATCCTCTCATGGAGCTTCCACTCATGATCAATCCTACAGGCTGTGCACGATCAGAACCCAAAGTTCTCACCCACTGCAAAAGGTAATGAACAAAAGAAATTGAAGACCTTAATGTGTCGGATAAGTATTGCTTGGAGTTTGTAAGGTTCTAATGTAATTCTTTTCTGCTTCTCAGGCCTCATACTCTGAACAGCACAAGTATGTCCAAAGCCTATCAGAGCACATTTACAGGAGAGATCAACACCCCATACAGCAAGCAGTTTGTTCATTCCAAATCTTCTCAATATCGTCGGTTGAAGACCGAGTGGAAGAACAATGTGTACCTGGCCCGTTCTCGCATTCAAGGACTGGGTCTGTACGCAGCGAAAGACCTTGAAAAACACACCATGGTCATTGAGTACATTGGCACCATAATTCGCAATGAGGTTGCAAATCGCAGAGAGAAGATTTACGAGGAGCAGGTTTGTACATGTCAAGCTTCCAACATATATTTACTCTACTTGTCCTTTCTTTTTCATCTAAACTCAATTTTCTTCAAACAGAACCGTGGGATCTACATGTTCCGCACTAATAACGAGCATGTGATTGATGCCACCTTAACTGGCGGTCCTGCCCGGTAAGATCATACTTCCTGTGATCTTCTTGCTATCCAACTGTTTGATTTGGGTCTTAGTTTCTGAATTCTTCCTCTCCCTAGTTATGTTAATCATTCTTGTGCACCCAACTGTGTCGCGGAAGTTGTGACGTTTGATAAAGAGGACAAGATCATCATCATATCCAGTCGCAGGATCCCAAAGGGAGAAGAGGTTAGTTACAGTAATCTTTTCCTTTTTTGGCAGTGCTGTTCCCCAGTGTAACGCTTTGTATTTTTTTCTCTCAATCTATTTTAGCTGACATATGACTATCAGTTTGACTTCGAGGACGATCAGCACAAGATCCCCTGCCATTGTGGTGCCTGGAATTGCAGAAAGTGGATGAACTAACAGGGACAGAGAAAGAGTCCGCCCCATCTTTGCTGCCTGGTGCCAGAACACTCTTGCGCCAAAGCCTGTTATATTCTTACTATCCAGTTAATAAGCTGCTCTAAATTGAGGAAGAAACGTTCACTCTCAGTCACCCGAAAGACAAGACTTTATTCACAACAAGAGCCAAAGCTTTGAAGAGTAAACTTTTGATGCCACAACCTTTTACAGATGAGCTCAAAGGTATTGGACCTGCTTGAATCTTTCGTGTTGATTAAAAAGTACACCTCTGCCAAAAGCACCTCTACTTCCTCCACTGTTTCCTCTTACAATAAGCTGACTCTGGCTGCAATCGATCCCTTCGACATCTACCAAAATACCTGAAGCTATAGCATATCAATACACTTAGACTAGAACTCAGTGAAGATGTTTGATTAAAGCCATGTAAGTACTCAAAAATGAACTAGTACACTTTATCTTGGACCTATCCTTTCCGCTACCACCCTTTCGTCATCCCAGATAAATGCTCTCCCATCAAATCATCAGTGAAGATCGTGGACATTGGCAAGACAATCCTGAAGTGGCTCTGGATAGAACTGTGATGAGATAGGATAACGTCGAAATACTATTGACCTGTGGCTCGAAAGGCACCAGATGTTTTATTATATTGAGTTTAAAGGTGGGTTTATTTCACCCAGTCTACCTCATTGAGTTTGTGGGACGTCACTGCTTTGTATTAAACTGTTAAGTGCTACTGTGGAAAGGGGAAGGCAGGAATGTGTCCATGGCAATCGCCTTCTCGGATAAGCAGGGAAACTTAAGCAGCAGGTTTGCTTCTATCTATATTTTGCTTTCTGATGATTACAATAGTGAGCCAGTGCAAATCTTTTTAATTTGATTATACAAATGAGAGAACAGTATATGACAATGCATTACTTGGAGCAATCAAAACTCAAACGGGTGTCTCAGAGGCCACCTTTTTCCGACTGTAGATATCATGTAGCTGCGTCAACACACATACGGATCATGCTTTTAGAATAGAAATGCTCATCCAGATTCTCTCGCATTCTTGATGACGGAGCGAATTATGAGAAAGAGCCACAGTGCGGATCCACGTTGGTGCAATTTGAAAGATTATAGGGCAAACGACAAAAAGAAAACTGGTGATGCAAGACTGCCACTGCATTCAACATGTTTTCCCATCTTGAATCCTTCCATTATGCATCCATTAGATCTCTGTATGGATCTCATCACTCCAACCAGGACCCTAGGTGTAAAGCCTCTTCCCTTCTGTGATAGTGGACTGTTGTAAACTTACTGTAGTGAGTCTTTCTCTGCCTGCTGACGGCCGGTTGTATCTAATCTATGTATTGTGGTTTGATAGTGGTAGCACAGTCTACAGGCTTGAAGCAGTGATGGAGGAAGACTTCAAAAGGGCATTCTTTTTATATTAAAGTAATTTAAAACGGTAAAAAAAAACAGTTGAATTTCAAAGAAGGGAGTTGAACAAAGTCTCCACATAGGCCATGCTACTTTGTTCCTTTCTCCCCTGACTTATGACCTCACATTAAGAATAAATGCAAAATGTATAAACTGTACATAATAGGGGTCTAAAATCTTTATCCAGCTCCTTTTTAATCAAATTCAAAATTGTAGAGAAATAAAATTCATGAAAAAAAGCAACCACTGGATATCATTTTATCAGAAAACTAAATGTGTATATATATCTATAAATATATGTAAAATGGCAAACTAAGTAATATCTTTATGTATATGAACCAGAGTGTTTTTGCATTTAACTTTTTCTTTTTGTTTTCTATCTGCATTTTTCCTACAAGACCATATACATTTAACTAAAAAGGTGTGATGTTTCTCTTGTCTTCACCAATGAATTTTGGAAGACTTGATGCGGTGAATGGCAAACGTTTAAGATGGGAACGGTTTTACATGGAAATAGATACTACTTTTGTTTTGTTTTTGAAAGATACAGCAGTAAAATGGTGCATAGCATTTGTGTATTTATATAATATTGTTCACGTATATTTCTTTTATTTATGCTACTGCTTGTGGATTACTGAACCCTGTCCTTGAATCAGTGACAGTTTAATTAGCATATACAGTAAATGGAAAATCTTGAATCTCTCAAGATGATACTGTTTTTGATTCGTGTTCTGTTGTTTTCTTCCCCTCCCTGTAGAAGTGAATGTTTTATATGACTTATGAAAAAGGTCGCAAAGCCGGAAAATGGTATGACTCCAATAATCGAAAATATCTTCATTAATTACATGTGAATTGCACTCAGCATTATTTTATTTATACATCCTCCGAACTAGCATTTTTTTTAAGGGTAGTCTGTTAATAAACACGGGCGCTTACTGAATTTTAAGTAACTCTCGCCCCTCTTTATTCTTTTGAAATTAATTAATTTAAGCTCTCTACTCGTGTTGTAATTAAATAAATCCTGATTTTAGTTTTCAGCCTGATCTACTTTTTAAAAAAAGATGCTGCAACTGTACAGCAGAGCTACTTTTAGGGAAGATTAATAAAATGGTCATTTTTATTGTATGTGGCATGTTTTGTATGGATATAATAATTTTGAATTGTACATATTTTTTGACGTCAGAGGTTGCATCTCTTTATATACGGCTCCCCCTTCCCTCCCAGCCCTCCATTTATTTCTTTGTCTCTGCTTTCTTTCTTGTAAAGAAAAATAAAATGCATTTTAAATACAAAGTTTTCTATGTTGCTACGTAATATATGTGTGAAGATTTTGAAGCTTAGAAACTTTTCACTTTGAGTGGCATCTTTCAAAATTTGAATAGAGATTCGCAATTCTATTAAACTGTAATTTATAATAATGGTACTATTTTAGAATGATAAAATATAAATTCTAAATAAAGGAATAGTTCACCCCAAAATGAAAACGCTGTCATTAATTACTCGCCTTCATTTCATTCCAAACATGTAAGACCTTCGTTCATCTTCATAACACAAATTAAGATATGTTTGATGAATTCTGAGAGCATTGACTCTCCACAGACAGCAACGTAACTGAAATGTTCCCAGACCCAAAAACGAAGCAAGGAAATCGTTTAAATAGTCAATATGACAGGGGCTCAACCGTCATTTTATGAACCTACAAGAATACTTTTTGTTCATAAAGTAAAATAAGACTTCACTGCGTCACTATCCTCCGCCAATATGGCGCGAACCACGACGCATGAGCTCGAATTTCACCAAAAAAATCTGAATTTGTGTTCTGAAGATAAACGAAGGTCTCCTGTTTTGGAACGACACGAGAGAGAGTAATTAACGACTAGAGTTTTATTTTTAGGTAAGCTATTGGAAAGAGTAAACGAAACCGAAATAAGAAAAAAGGATTTATTACTGTATACCATTTATGTACATCAACTAACCCACAAGTGGATTTCCTTTCAATATGTTTAAAATACACATGGAACCTCAGGATCAAAAACTCATATACATTGGATTGAAAGCATCGGCTACCAAATCTGAACTCTTTTTATCAAGACTAAAATAGACAAATGTCAGGGAATTTAGACTAAATTGCCTCCACAAAGTGGCAGTAACTACCATCTGAAACAAGTGTCATTCCTTAAGTCTTATGCCAAAGTCACATATATCAAACATTTGCAAATTCCAAGTTGCAATGAAAAAATTAAGCACAATATAAATAGTGGAACTATTAGCCTATACATTTCTAAGGACCGAATTCCCAGTGTATGATGTACTGCACCATGATATAACAAAATTCAGTCATGATTCTCAGTTATTTTAGCCATTCTCAACATCACTCAATTCGACTGAATCATGTTGCTGTCATCAAACATATTCCAGCTACACAGAGCAGATTCATATGATATGACCTTGATCGTATAAAATGCACAGGTCATTCAGAAACACACTGTAATAGAGCCTGCAATCGATTAAATGTTACACATACTACAGGACCCTTGTTCTCCTCCAGCCCTTCAACAAGCATTTGGCATTAATGCCAAAGCTAATGCTAATCTAGTCACATTTTGCATCTACTGATATAGATATATATCCCAGATTCCAGTTAATCATTCGCAACATCTGCAGATTTCTGACTTTTATCAATACATTGGTGAAAGTTTAGTTAATAAAGGATGGAGGGACTAGTGAAGTTGGCATATGATGCAGTGTCACCATGCCCAGCATTTGGTGGTTAGTCTTGGCAAACCCTAAACGTAAGAATAAGGAAGAAATGTTCAGTAGTATTTATAAATTAAAAACAGAGCAATATAAATGTTGTAATGCAGGTAAATAGAGATGCATTATTTTACTTCAATACTTTACATGTGTCTGTCTATTACATCCTTAAAAGGACACTGACTGCAAACAAATAACAACAGTGCAGTTTAACATGCCAACATCCCAGAATAATGGGAATAGAACATACTAAAGTTCCCATTAAAATAAGGTGATTTAAAAAAATTTTAAAAAAGCATACAAGTGGTAGTGATTTTCCTTATGACAAAAAACATTCGTATTTTTTCTCAGTATGCCGTCGGACAACAGGACTAAACAATCATCCCGCAATGCATTCTGCAATCACAACATGGATTTTAAGAACCCGAAAACAATTAAATAAACATACACACACACACACACTCCCCGTGAACATTTAAAAGCATTCAAAACTTTAACCACAATAATGGAGTGAGTTTATAACCAATGCAGCCTGAAGTAAGATAAATTAGCAGGCTGATTTTTACTGGAGTAAATAATCTGCACTTCTTCATTTCTTCCACAGGAACAAAGAACTGCAATGCCACTTTGTCACACAGTCACGGTGTGTTCGCTTTGCTACACTTAGGGTTGTACATGAATTGCTATTATCATAACAGGAGGAGACAGTATTATCCACATTTTTTCACATTCTCACAACAGCAGTAGAGCACTATATATAATCATAGATTCACACTGGAATATGACATAAGGTGTATTAGTGTGTGAGGACGCAAAAAAATAAAAGCGAAACATTCTTTAAAAAAAAAAGTCACGGCAAAGTCCATTTTGGACGAAAGTGGTGAAATAAAAATGATAAAATCGAAATGCCTGTCACAGTTCAATTGTCATTCCTGCCAAAAAAAGAAAAAAAAAAAGAGAGAAATAACTCAAGAACAGTAGGTCCATAGAGGGAAGTTGGAGGCTCATTCACGATTGGGAACTTTGATGTTGGAGAAATGGAAATGGGCTAGGATGGACTCAACCTCAGTAGTATCGTCTTAAGATGGTGAGGTAGACCTCGTCACAACAGTACAAGGTTCAAAAAAGGGCTAAAACTGGCAGGCTGCTTTTGGCTTAAATCTTTATTCGCCTTTGTGTCTCTACAGGGATCTGCAGCATCCTGCGTCTTTCAGATCTTAACGTCTTCTTGGATGCTGAGTTGCGAGAGAGTCTTCTTAATCCGCAGAGCCGTAAGCCGTGCTGCTCCGTTGGCATACCAGCACTCCCGCATGATCTTCCCCATCACTCTCAGCGCCTGTGGAGAGAAAACCCAAATAAAACAGAGTTTTCCAGCCTCTCTCAGAAGTATGCTTGCGAAAACAGCTGAATTTAATTAAAAGGCTGTATTTTCACAGTGAAAAATCTCAGATGGCACGCCTGAAACATATTGCACTCAAAAACGGCGTTTCAAATTGGCAAGCATATTTGTGGTGAATGCTGCCCCATTATATGCTGCCCCTTTTTTTCTTAGTGCGGTTACTGTTATCATCAGATCCACACGTACCAGTCCTAAAAGTCATGTATTGACTGAATAAACTGTGGTTGGTCACTGAAAACATCATCGCTGGAGGGTCATGGGCAAAATAAACTGTAAAGCTAAACATTGGGAGTCTTTACCTCATAGCTCTGCCACCAGTTGGGCACATTGGGCCGTAGTCTCTGATCACACACCACCTTCCTCATCTCTTCTATAGAGGGGTCGGAGGGCACCAGATCATAGTAGGGAAGCTGGTAATCTTCGTGGATGCCTGAGAAGATAGTAAAAATGTGAGTTGATGGGTTCAACAAGTTTATTGCTGAATGGCTCAATGCAACGTTTTATGTCATATTTTGTTCAAGAATTAGTTTTATTGCTTATGTGTAGCAAAATAAATCAGCATTCACAGTCCCATGGGGAAATATTACAACTGCAACCAAATATTCAGGATTTGGAGCTGGAGGCAGGGCTGACAATTCTGCCCTCGTATAATTTCCTACTCTAGGCCTCATCATATATCTAACTGTATTTAAACCAGTAAACATACACATCATTACACACTTAACAAATTAAAGCCTAATAATTGTTTTTAACTTATTCACATAAAAAATTAGGGCTGCATAAATTGGCCAAAAATGATTACATAACTATGATTAAAAATACATTTTTAAAACTTACAACATTTTTACAGGAATTTCTGCTAATCGGCTAATATTTTTCCAATTTTGTCAATAATTTCCAGTTATTACAAGAAGTTTTTTTTTACCAGACACTGTAAAAATAGTAACACTGGGAAGTTTTATTGGTATTTAAGATGACTGCTTCTAATTTAATGTACAGAATTTATTTCAGTGTCGCATGATCCTTTAGAAATTATTCTAATATGCTGTTTTAGTGCTGAATAAATGGTACCAAAACACGACACCGAAGACTCTTTGGCTCCTACAGCCATTGGAAGTGCTGATATTAATCACATTTGCTAAGAGATTGTGGGTGGCAGATAATTTAAGCTCCTTTCTTCTCACCTCCAGTATTACACCGTCGTGCAATCTCCCAGTATACCAGTCCCAAAGCATAGATATCAGCACACTTGAAAGAATCAAAATGCTTCATGTTGATTGTTTCATCCAGTACCTCAGGGGCCATATATCTGAAAGGCAGAATAAATTCACATCAGGTAATGCCGTTTTCATAGTAACCTTTATAGTTACATTTACATGAAGCAGCCATTAACTGAATGTGGTCGCAGTGCCTGGCAATAGATGTACCTTTTGGTGCCAACCCTCTGGTTAGGTGCGATGTCTATAGTATCAGTGATGGACTCATGCCGTACAGCGAGTCCCAGATCTGCTATGGCACAAGTACCATTCTTTTTCACCAGGATGTTTTTAGATTTGAGGTCACGATGTGCAATGCCTGGTTTCCCTGTGGAAGGAGACCATCGTGATTGAGTTTGGTTTTGTGAGTAGAGGATTTGAGAGATTTTACAGTTACAGTCAAACTCATTCATTCCTGATTACCCTGTGTTCCCAGGATCTCCATGTGCAGATGTGCCAGGCCGCTGGCCGCTGAGAGTGCTAACTTAATCATCCCCTCGATTGTGACGGAGTAGTGGTTGAGATAGTCAAATAATGAGCCATGTTCATGATAGTCTGACACCAGCCAGAGCTGTGTCCATGTGCCATTGTCTAAGAAACAGAAACATATATTCAATTTATATATATAATATTTAATTATATGTAATATAGATAGATAATTAAATGTTTAAACAATATATCAGTTGCATTATATGTAAGATAGATAGATAGATACCTTTATTATCAGCAGCAATGAAGCCCAAGATGTTCTCATGACGGAGCATGATGGTCTGGTAAATCTCAGCCTCACGGAACCAGGAGCGTTCCTCTCTGGATGAGAAGATCTTCACAGCCACATCCCCTCCTCTCCATCTCCCCCTCCATACTTCCCCAAAGCGACCTTTACCTATAATTTCGTGCAGAACAATTGTCCTGGCCACTGTTCGCTGAACAAACAAGGGCAGACCTGCAATGAGAAAACTCATTAGCACACAAACAACACACTACTCGCATATGGGACGAGGACAGAGGCGCAGCTTACCAGATCCTGAACCGGAGGTGGACAGATCGAAGATGAGATCCTGCAAGGTCTTGTCTTTGGCCAGGTACAGATGATCACAGGATGGATCCTCAACTTCGAGTCGCTGCCGATGGTTATAGTTGCGCTGGTGGTGCTGGAAAACGAGCACTCCCACGATAAGCAATAAGCAAAAGAGGAAGACCGGGCCTGCTATCACTGCCACCAGCTCTACAGGACCCCACCTGTCCTCTTTACCTTCAATAATCTCTGAAAAAGAGGAGTAATATGCAGTTTACAGGTTGGACCTAGAGGGATGGGCCAATATTACAATTCTGTTCAATACAGATAACAGGCAGATCATTATCTTCATGCTATGATAAATGGTCAATATTAAAACTGAACAATTGAAAATGAAACACTACCAACTTTAAGTAATAGTTTTAAATGCCATAAGTGAAATTAGGCATCACATTATAATGTATAGAATGAAAATCATTTATTTTAAATATAAATGTTTTGTAATATTATACTGCATGCTTAAATACAATATGTAACCCTGGACTACAAAACTAGTCATAAGTTGCACGGGTATATTGTAGCAATAGTCAACAATACATTGTATGGGTCAAAATGATACGTTTTTCTTTAATACCAAAAATCATTTAAATACAGATCATGTTCCATAAAGATATTTTGCAAATGTCCTACAGTTAATATATAAAAACTAAAATTTTGATTAGAAATATGCATTACTAAAAACTTCATTTGGACAACTTTAAAAGGCAATTTTCTCAATATATAGATTTTTATGCACTCTCAGATTCCAGATTTTCAATTAGTTGCATCTCATTCAAATATTGTCAGATCCTAACAAACCATACATCAATGGAAAGATTATTTATTCAGTTGATAAAAATTAAAATTGACCCTCATGACTGGTTTTGTGGTCCAGTGTCACATATTTAAATATCTGAATACATTTAAAAGTAAACAAACAAACTTTTGAACAATAGTGTATTTGGCCTGAACTCCTACCGCTGGGAGTCTGGAGGTGGATGCTGTTGCAGAAGTCTTTATAACAGCAGTGTGTGTTGAACAGGCCTTTTGCGCTCAAGCAGTAGATGGGCTGTCCAGGTGGTACCAGGTTGACACGAGGGATGCAAATCCGAACTTGCTCCTCCTGACCTTTAATGCGGGACGTAGAGGCCATGCAGGCCCCATCGGTCTCACAGACATAACCACTGCTCTCACAGGCAGTGCAATTACACATAAGAGCTAGACAGAGGAAGAGAGAGAAGAATGGTTCAAATATATCTTCATCTTAATGTCAGATTCTAAATGAGTATGTATTCACGTGGATTTTTCATGAACTGTGCTATCTCAAAATAACCACCAGAGGGCAAGCAAGACCAATATAAGGACATAAAGAATCACCTTGTAAGGTAACTCGGGCCAGAGGCACTGCATGCAGAGTTCAGTTCGTTACCAAACTTCATAACATGAAACTGAATCTGCCACTGCAGATGAACCCAAACAGACTGTGTATAGCAGAAGCTGGCATGGGACGGCCTGATTCGGACCCCCACTGTAACACCTTTATATCAGCAAAATACTTTCACACACTATTGAGTTATTGCACAGTCATTGAACTCAGTTTGCAATAAATGATGAGCAAGATGATTAGATGTGACACGTAAGACGTAGTAGGATCAACAGTGCATTCAAATCCAACTGAATGTAGATATTTATTATACTACAAGCAGAGAGGCAATGTCTTAAAATGTTTTATTATTTACTAAAATAATCTCAAACAAAATGGGACCTTGGAGTCAAATTGGTCTATAGGATTTGAATCACCCTTTTATTGATTAATCGCTGAGATATCCTCGGTTCACTAAAATATAAAATAAATCTAAATTGTTTCTCTTCTATTTGCAAGGTCGTTGTTAGATTTTGGATTGGATACATGAAGGAAATTACACTTGTTCACTGATCAACTTGGCATGGTTAATATCAGAATCGGGAAAAAGTCCCTGGTTACTTAACGTAACCTTGGTTCCCTGAGAAGGGACCGAAATGTTGCGTACAGCTTTGCTAACGCATTGGGGGAAACACCTTTCTCATTATAATACTGAAGCCTGATTTGCTTAACACTATATTGCTCTGCAATTGCCAATGGCACTCAAGCGCGCGAAAATTGGCTTCAGACTACGCCCTCAGCAAAGATCAGAGAAGAAAAGAGATGCGTGGCAATGGTCTCCTCAATCGACGGGATTTTTGAATAGCAGCGTAGATTGGCGCCATCCACAGTTGTCAGAAGTGCAGAGCCGGAGACGTGGGCACAAACCAATACAGGGCGTGCCACACCTTGAGCCCCTTTCACACTGCACGTTGGACCTGGAAAACATTGCCTGGTCACCTTCTGTGTGAACGCAAACACAATCCCAGAATCAATCCCGGGTTGGGGACCTAGTAACATTGCTCTGTGTGAACAAAAGCCAGAATGAATGCCGTAAGGCTGTGTCATAGTGATGACATACGTTATCGTGCGACTCTTTTACCAGGTGTTTTGTTGGCAGATCAGCGTTAACGACAAAAAAATGAACCCAAACAGACTCTTCCACCACCTTGGAAGTGATGCGGAGCAGCTCTTGATCTACGTGACCAGGCTCGAAAATCTCCCTGCGCTGAGAGTCGGAATCCTCCATGTGGCTGGACCAGTCTTCAGACTTTGATAATAACATCCAAATAATTGAGGTGAAGAAGAAAGATTCTGATGGAAATGGGGCGCCAAGCATTTTGTTATAAGGGGCCCCCAATTTTCACCCACCTAAGTGCCACTGAGTTAAGCAAATCCAGCTTTAGTATTGCAAAAAGGTGGAGAAAGGTGTTGCCCCAATGTCTCTGCAAAGTTGTATGCAATGTCGAGAGACATATCGATGGAACTCATATATCAACAAATATATCTGTATATAACTATCACTACAGATCACTAGGTATGTTTACATGCACTGTCAATTGGAATGCATCTAATCTGATTTAAGATTCTAAACATTGATGACATCTAAAAAAAGAAATCTTCTGACATTCATTCATGAAGAGTTTAGCAAATAATTAGTAAATATTCAGTTTCATCCACTGACTATTTCGAAAATAGTCAAGAAAAATAGTAGTGTTGGAGTACCATAGAACAGATGGTAAGATTAAAAAAAATGTGGAGTATAAATGCAATCTATAATAATAAAGTTCAAAATGAAAAGACTTCAATGGTAACACGGTTACATCACGGTACCTTTTTGTTGTCTTAACTTTGGGCATAAATAAACTATATCATTAATCTTCAGGGGCATTCAAATGGCCCAGTGACGGACGAACATCTCGCCTTTTGAAACTTTTTTAGACCTGTCATCACTATTGTGTATTTTTGTGTCTCTTCACCAGATCAGACAAACTCAGACAGGATGCGATGACGACTGGTACACAGACTGTCAACGGTGACCGAGGTCATGACACGAGGGGTGGCGTTCATACTTCAGTGGCGCCCTTGATTTTATCGAGCCGCATACAATGGCAGACCACTCAAGTCAAATTGCAGCGGTTTTAAAATAATAGGACTTCAGACGGTTGACTGCTGATCATAACAGGGCCCACCAAGGGACAAAACACGATTTAATGCCCAGTCTTTTCTGGGCGTCCCTGTCAAGAACGTTCACTCTAATCCTCTCTTCTCATTTTAACTTTCGTTTGCCTTTCCCACATGATTAGGTCTCTGTTTTTACTTTGTAGTTCTACTGTCCCTCATCTCGCTCCACACACACTTAATTGACTCATTACTCTTCCTCCCACAGTTTTTCACACAGAGGTTTATTGCACAACTTATGACATGCAAGTGACGGAACCACACCCTGAACAAGTGTCAACTTTGCTTTTTTCACCGTGTGTAATTGTGTGGGGGTGTGTGTATGTGTCAAGTGTCATAGAGCAAGAAAGGGAGTGTGTGAGAGTGTTTGTGTACTCTTTATAAATCTTATAAAGGCTGTGATCTAACAGACACAGAAGGACACTGCCAGTAACTGTTAGTGGAGCAGATCCAAGTCAACTGAAGTTCACATGCACAAGGAATTTCCTGCAGATTACATGGAGGTAACCAGGCCCTGATAGCGAGAGAAAAACAACCCGGTGCCATAATAACCCTCTAATGGAGCACACACAATATCATTAAATCACTGGGCAGCAAATAGAATGACCGTAATTGCTTCATAGTCTCTTTCTAAAGAGGTCTGAGAAAATGCAATGTATATACCACATTAATCATAATCAGGATGGATGCCTATACTTACAGCTGAAGTGTGTAATTTTATGGTTAAAATAAAATAAAAAGGAATATCGCGGATTCAGTACAAGTTGCTCAATCAACACAAATATAATGTTGAATAGCACAAGCATTTATTTCTACATGTCCCTCCTTTAAAATACAAAAAAACAAAAGTGAAATTCTGGGTTGCACTTAGAGTTGAAGTGAACACGGCCAATCCTTCAACATTAACATACAATAGTAAAGCCACAAGATGTAAACAATGTGTATTAACGTGATTTTAACGTGGGGGAAAAAAAATCTCTTACTAACCCTTGTAGTGTAAAATTATCTTCAGTTTTATACTATTTCATGGTGATGGAAACATAATGCCTAAAATTACAGTGAAAATGGCTAGAACAACATCACAGTTCAAAAAGATGATTAATTGTAAGTGATTTTATATTATCAAAAGAATCGCATTCAAACATCTCTTCTCCCTTCCATTGAAAGTGCCTCACTGTAACCTAAATTAAACAACAAAAGGGACAGCACTTAGCAACTAATGTAATACGCAGAGACAACTTTAAGTAACCATTCGTAGACCGATTTAGCCAAAATGTTACAAAAATGTTAATCCAAAACAAAAATTAACACTGTTCTGTTTGAGCATCCTGACCAGTCTGATGAAGTTAAACTGACTCAACTAATGGTGTGATTTGGAGGCAGGGTTACCCATTTTGTCAACCAATGAAAGATGAGGGGCGAGTTCGGGAATACCTGTTTTTTTTATTATTTTAACAATCATTCATTTCACAGTTCTGCATGGTGACAGAAATTACACAGTTCTTTTTTTTTTTTTTTATCATCATCAAACAATAAGGATTCCAGAGACGTCACAACTGTAGAACACAACACTGGTTTCAGGTCAGTCCAAAAGCTCATGAAATCACAAAGCCTCTTCAGGTCAACTTTTATATTCATGTATAATGGGGATATATTTCATACTCAGCATGACATTTTTACATGATATCAATATGCCAACACTAAATTATATCAGGGCACGCTATGCGGTAATATGGGTGTGAAATTGTGTACTTTAAGAATATTGTGTATTCATTGAATGTAACTCTTTGGTGTTGTTAAAGTTGGCATGAAGTGTATCTTAGGTATTTTGTAAAGCATGTTAAAGATCTTAATATGAACGATTCCTCCATGTGTATACATTTAAATTTTTTACCTCCATTTTTTAATGAAAGTGTTGTTACTCAATCTTGTGGTGAAAATTACAGACTTCTCTCTGGTGACATATTTTGGACTTCTCAAATCATTCGGGTCTGACTATCTCCGCTCCTCCCCACATCTCAATATCAAATGGATTGAACCAGCTACCAGCCCTACGCAAGGAGCATTTTTTAGTATCTCACAACTAATTATTATTTTTTTTTTACTGATAGCTATGCATGTTTCCACATTGTGAGCTATTAAGGCATAATCATGAGATTTTTTGCCATATGATTTTAACCATGTTTCCACCTCAATGTAAAAAATCTGACAAAGCCACATTGTGAGCTATTAAGGCATAATCATACATTTTTTTTTACAATATTTATTGTGACTTTAACATACTAAACCAAACCTTCGACAACCACCAAATCACTTATGCTACAGAAACCCAACACTCTCTCCACTCCAATTCCTCCAATACAGTCTGTGAAACTTCAAAAAGACCAATCAAAGTTCATGCAAAGCTAGTCGACAACACGGTGTGCGTGGCTCCAAACCTGCGGCGAGGGAGCACGAGCGGTTCAGGCCAAGCGAGGTCTTGTATACGCATAATTGGTGGCCTTACACTGGCTCTTTGTGTGGAGATTAAGGGGACATGAGGAGGGATTGGGCGGGCTGTGTCTGGACAAAGGATGGGAGTGGGTTGTGCGGTGGAGGATGGGGGAGTTACTGTTAGAGTGGCTGGGGGTAGGGGACTCCCCTGACATGCTTTTAAAAGCTGCCGGTGAAACAGATACGCCAGGAAAGAACACAGAGAGGTAACAGAGGGCGACTTACAGAACCCCCAGCTGTGACAGGATTTCGGCCGAGGGACTAGCTGCGACAGACCTTAAAAGCCTAGTCTAGACTTGGCTTAGCCCAACAAAAAAGGGGGAATTCAGTAAAGGACGACATCAATATCTCACTGCCAGTGTGAAGTTCCTATCATTCCATACTTGTTCAGACAGGAAATTAAAACCACTGCGGGAAGACGTGAATGAAATTGTTGCCATTAACAGTGTGCTTGGCTGATCAGAGTGGGGCTCATGGGAACTCTTTAGTCAACAATGAAGCCGCAAGCAACTTCACATTACTAGCACTGTGACTAAAGCTTTCACTATGAAACACAAATTTCACAACCTCTCCTTCAGGAGTACCAGCAGTCCGTGTTGGGGTCAAAGTGAGGATACAGAGCTCACAGGGTTTGTGGTTTAAACACTCAGAGGCAAATATTACCCCCTGCAACACAAGCAGTCCTCTCATATCCATTACAAATGGATGGTCAAAGCAGTGGAGGCATTATCTCTTGCTTCACCTCTTCTGGATAATGAAAGCCCATCATCCTCCTCTTCTAGCAGGATGCCAGGGGCTGCTGAGAGCAGGCAGACTGAGAGAGTGCAGTTACCCAAGATGCATAGAGCTGAAATGAGATCCACTGAGCACCCAGACAGAGAGCTGATTAAGACATGCCGACGCCACCAGACAGAGCACGCACACACACTCACACAGACGTGCACTCTAAAACACACTTCGAACTACACTCACAAAATCAATGCAGTGAAAGGAAGGGGAGATTCTTCAGAACCCTCATGGTCAAATAACTCATCTGGTCCAGAGGCATGATTTAAATGTATTTTTTCTCTTTTAAATGGCAGCAGATTCAAACCATTTCATGCTACAAAAAAACAAACAAAAAAAAATCTGTTCTTTCTGACAAGTATAAGAGGTGCATTAGTTTTAAATAGATACACTACCATTCAAAAGTTTCCAGCCTAAGAATTTATAGTCTCCTCTCATGCTCATCAAGGCTGTGTTTATTTGATTAAATTTGATAATTATCTATTTTTATTTATTTTAAAATATAATTTATTCTTCAGTGTCATATGATCCTTCAGAAAGCACTCTGACATGCTGATTAGGTGCTCAAGAAACGTTGTTATTGTTATGAATGTTGAAAACAGTTTTTTATGAAAATGTAAACCCTTTTTTACAGGATTCTTTGATGAATTGAAATTTCATAAAAACAGAATTTATTTAAAATTCAAATGGTTTCTAATAGAAATGTCTTTTCACTCAAAAATGAAAAATCCTAAAAAGTCACATTGCTTTTACAGTTTTTAATGGAGCTTTATGGAACTTGCTATGGGTTTGGAATGACATGAGAGTGAGTAAACAATAACAAAATTATACCTTAGAGCTTATTACAATACAAAAATACCCTTATATTTAAGAAAATAGATCTGCAAGATAATAATTTTAGTACTAAGGGGAAAACGTCAATTAAATGTACTACTTCTAAACATGCACTATAACCTAGGTCACACAAAAGTCTGTCTCTCAGTGTAATCAGTACTGCCCGCCGGTCATTCGGGTCATTAGTAAGGTCATTAATGAAGCAGAGACCAGCTTCAATCGGCTGTGACCGTGGACTCAACCCCAGCTGCCGGCCTCCCCAGAAACATACTCGCACACACACACACTCCACATGAATCCACATATCTTTGCTACACTTTCCGTTCTCTGATCTTACATACAAGCACACACATGCAAAATATGGCTTAATGTTCTCCCTTTCATTTCCATAACAGCGCTCTCAAAAGCACCTGGAGCCCTACTGGTATATACAGGCTTAAAAAATCTGATCCTTCCTGCCTTCACAACATAAGTTCAGAGCCTCTGAGGTTCAGAATATCTATATCATAATTGTATGCATTAATAAACATCTAAAAATTTTAAAAGCACTAGATTTAAAAATTAAGTAAGAGTTAACATCCAAATATGCATGATTGCATAATGCTCTCCCTCAGACCAACCAAGATGTAGATGAGCTTGTTTCTTCATCATAAGAGATTTGGAGAAATTTTGCATTAGATCACCCTCACCAGTGGATCCTATGCAGTGAATGGGTGCCGTCAGAGTCCAAACAGCTGATAAAAACAACCCAATAATCCACAAGTAATCCATGCGACTTCAGTCCAGCAATTAACGCAGTGAAAAGGTCCATCCCCTGTTGTACCCTGTTTATTTAGAACTGTTCTGTACTGTTTCATCTTCTAAATGCTTGATCTGTGCATATTTCTCTCCTGATTCAGACAAGACAAAATTTCATTGGAGAAAGACTTACAAGCACACAGCTTTTTATTTCACAAGACATTAATTGATGGACTGGAGTCATATGGATTACTTTTGAATTATCGTGATGTTTTTATTAGCAGTTAGGTCTCTCATTTTGACAGCAAGTGCTGAAATGCCTAATCTCTCCAAATCTGTTCCGTTGTAGAGACTCATCAACATCCTGGATGACCTGAGGGTGAGTACATTTTCAGCAAATTTTCACTTTGGCTGACCTATTCCTTCAACTCACTTTTTCCACTTTGCGGCTGTTGTTATGAGAAGTGGAACAAATTAATGGTCATTTCTTGTAAGCAAGTGAGTCACTCATAAAATGTTTGAAAAAAAGTTTGAATGGGTTATTGTGTCATTCCTGAAGAGTTTTTCACCAAACGTAAATGTAGGAGAGCGGGGACTTCATGATTCAGTCTGGTCTGCGTGTGAAGAGAAAAGACAAATGTGCGAGCGAATGAAAGATGATGAAAGCGACGCACCCTGCCTCACGGCTGTCTGCCTAGCTCACAGTGCCCATATCACATTGCTGTTGTTTTCTCACACAGGCCTGCGAGAAGCGTCACACAGACATCTAGAAGCTCGAAGACTCACGACAAGCCAGTTTATCAAACACACACACAAAAAAAATGGCATGCTTACTGGGAAACTAGGTGGTCAGATTGCAAATCCAGAGCCTTGACACATTGAATCGCCTAAGACTGCTTGGTTTCAGCAGCATCTCAAAGGAATAATTACCATAACATGGTTGGAGTCGCCAATCTGTTTCATTTCCACTAGTCTGTGTCCAACTACCGGCAGCTGTGCAAACCCATCACTGGCAGCCCAAAGGCGCCTCTCGCCCTACAGTCGGCTCACTGTAGAGTCTGACATTGAGCTGACCCAGTCAGACATACTACAGGTGGGATCTGTCTGTTAAGCATTTCCTATCAAGCTCTATTAGAGCATTTGGCAGCATTTTGTGCAACACAACCATTTGAGAACAGTGGGAGCGATGCTTCTCGGAAAAAGATGAGTCACCAATTAGAGATCACAGATTGCTGAACTTTCTCAAATCGTCGATGGAAATGGCCCCTGCTGTGTTACATTTCATTACACAGTCTTTAGTGATATGTCTGGAGCACAGCAAGTTTAAACGGGGAAAATGTCATTTCAAATTTAAAGACCAAAAAAATCCACACTCATTAGTATTCTAGTTGATCACACTACAAAAACGTGGCCCAGTTTTCATACTATATTTTGTTGACTTCTCAAAAATCATCTGAACAACATCATACTGATTTGCACAGTTTGGTCCTTCCAGAAATTCTCATTAGTGTTTCCAAGCATAAACCGTTATCGTGCTGTGCCATGCAACCACAGACATGTTTATTTGTGCTGTGGATGTAACCACCATCAGTTTGGCCATACAAAAGAAAGGCAGACTCCCTTGACAGGCCACTGAATAGGGCTCATTGCCCACATTTCCATTACAAAGGACCAGACTCCAAATCTGACTTGAGTCTGAACTTGCTGAATGACCAGCTTCCCATTGTACTCTACAACAAATACGTACTTGCCAGGGGTTATAAAACATAAATCTGGTTTTCTAGAACCAGTAAACTATGTGAATAAATTAAGTAATATGCAATATTTTAGGCCTTATGGCTTGACAATAGCAGTGGGGTCAATGAGGACTGTTTTCGCCCGTCGAAATACACAATGCTGATTAATGTTAAGAAACACCACCATTGTTTTGTAAACAGGGTATACCACAGCAAACTATGTACTGTCAACAGCATTTATGATATAATCTAACATGTAACTACAAACAAAGCTGGTCATTTTTAAATGAATAACTGGAATTCATGTTGAGTTACATGTCACAACTAGTAAAGGGAAGTTGGACTCATTTCTGCGAAATGGTTCTTTAGAACATTTTCTGATCTTAAAAGTTATTTTTGTTATTAAATCTGTATAAAATGAAAAATCATAGAAACATGTCAATCATCAACAATGGATGGAAGTAAAGCAAGTCAAATCCAAGGGTTTACAGACACCTTATATAATTTCAGTTTTAAACATTTTTATTAATATTATTTTAACTTGAAGTAAAAAATAAATAAAAATAAAAACTGCAAGAAATTTCCAAAAACGATTCTGTGATTAATTTAGGTCGACCAATCACTATGCTTGGAATTTTTTCTAAATGGAATACCTAACATTTTACGTCATAACGTATTTACGTCATCATGTGGTTCCTGATACTCTAGTATGGTTTTACGTTCTGCACAAACATTCTGCTGGGTTTTTTTTTGTTTACGAATTGACCCCATCCGAAAGAGACAGTCCCGGGTTCGAATCAACGAGTCGTGAGTTTGGAACTCGTGAAGCGGTCCTGTTAGTGAACAAATCCTTCAGACCAGTAGTGTGAACAGAAACAGCAAGCAGTTTCGGCCCAGATCTGTCCCACATTTGGCAAGCATGGATTTCACGCGGGCCAGATGTGGGCCGAAACTGCTTGCTGTCTGGTAATGTGAATCGGTTAATTGGAAAGATTCGAATCAGAAGCGCGATTAATTTACTAATAGGACATGGCTCGTCACAACGTTCAAACCACCGGGAAAGTTTGGCGTTGCAAGTTTATTAATGTAAGTTTTACATTTCGCAACATCTGACGTCAGTTATATGAAGTCATGTGAAATACTGGAGGTTTGAGCACACATGCCACACAATGTAATGTAGGGACAGCAGGCCTGGTTGTAAACAGTGAAACGTGTTTATATATCCAAATACCTTACTGTTAATATATATATATATATATATATATATATATATATATATATATATATATATATATATATATATATATATATATGTATTTGTCTAATGTTTCATTTTAAAAAGGGACAACGAGCAACGCGGTTCAATCCTAACCTAATAATAGATACATACAAACATCAATTAGGTGCCGCGAATGAAACGCAATTCGAAATAAAACACTAGTAATATGTGAATAAGAAATGATTTACGGTACAGATGACTGGTTTACAAACCCCAGACACAGCGCCATGATGAGCGCCAGGCTGCCCCGTCCAGCACAACACAGCACAGCCTGGCCACACTCTCTCTCCACACACCAGCAGCCTAGCAAATAAATAAATACACACAGAGAGAGGTGACACACACATAAACACCCGACCGACTCACCATCGCCGACCGCTATTAATCCACACAGGGCGAGCAGCGCTACAGCAGTTCGTCGTGGAAGCATGACTGCAAGATTCCCATCTCTTAGCATTAATGTATTCGTTGTGTGTGATATTGACAAGCGAGCGAGACTTCCAACACAACCACAAACCGACCAACCATACACCGCCTGCCAGACTCGGCTAGACAATAGTGGGTTAAAGGGGTGTGACTAGTTTTAAAGGGGAGGGCTCCACGCCTGGGCTCCTTTGTTGTGGTGAAATGTCTCTTTACAAGGACTCATTTGTGAATTGGCCCGATGGTCCTGTCTGTAGTTGAGGTCTCATCAGGTTTGTTTTTGTTTATGCTGTGTCATATGTTCCAGAAATCTAAGCTTGTGGGTTTAACATGGACGAATTAAGACAAGAAACACTGATTATTGAAAACTGGGACAAAACTGTTTACAGATCAGGGGGAAAAAAGTTTATAGAACAAGGAAGTATTTTGGGGTAATCTATTCAAATGTATTTTATTTATTTATTTATTTTATTATTATTATTTTGTTTTACAAAAATGTTTTTAATTTTTTTACTGTCTCTCAAAATGTGGGTCAATGCTGGTATATTCCAAAAAGGTTTTATGAATACTAATAATATTACAATTAAAATGGAAAAAAATAATATAATATAATCTTGTCATTTCAATAAATGATTGATTGTGAATATAGTTGAAACTAATTTAGATTTATCTGATGTTGTTGATAAAACAGCCATTAATTTGATATCACATTTATTAAACCAGGACTTTTTTTTTCTTATTTATAAAAAAATATTTAAAATGTAATAAAGAAATAAAACTAGAATGTTATGTCATGTTTCAAGAATCAGTGATGAGTAAATCGTAAATCATAAAATGTGCTGTACACGCACACATTCATTGTAACAGAATAGTTTGTTTAATGAAGAATTATTTTTATTTATTTATTTTTATATTGAGAATATTTTAAGGGCTGACTTGTAAGCAGTGACACATTTGCAACTTTTGGATCACGTCTTAGTAGTGATCCAGCAGGAGGTGTTCACTATTCTCCAGAGTCTCAGCATTTATAATATGACTCTGGAGCCAAAGTTACCTTTTTGAGCTGGACCCACATTGCGCGATGTGTGTGATCCAAAAGAGCTTACAGAACCCCTGTGAGCAACACGAAAAGCATTCAGGACTCCCACAAAAACCGCAGCATGGGTTATGAGCTTAAGAGACCTCAGACCCTCATAACAAATCAGTGATTACAAAAAAAAATCTTCATCTAGTATGAAAAAGGAAACTGCATCTTTAAGGAAACAAGTCAAACATATTCCTATAGGAGCGCTCTGGCTTCTGCCAGGACCTCAGGATGTTTACTTCCTCTAAGTAACAGGGCAGAGGAGAATTTGTGATTTTAATTTTGAGGAATAAAGAGACATTTGATGCACTCAGTATTTGTCCTCTTAATGTCCACATGACATGAGGAGACTCTCTGTTAGTGCATTAAGCCGTATGGGTACATAAAGAATGATGTACAAGTCCTAATCTAATTACACTGAAATTCCTTTCAAGTCGCTCTCGATGCAAAGGCCAAACACAAAGCGTTTAGAGTTGCGGCCTGCAGTCTTAAACCTCTTTTGTTACCATTAACCTCTTTGCCTTTGCTAGACTGCATACTAATCTGGCCCCTGGCTGTCTATTGTCTATAAAGTAGGGTCATATCTTTCAATTATCAATCCACATATTTCAGCAGGGCGTTCATATCCGAGTTTTCCAAACAAAGGCATGTGGAAAGGGTCCGCTCTGTGTAAAATGTCACAGTTGATAGAAGGAGACCATTTCATAGGAGTCTGGCCTACCAGAGCAGGGCATTGATACTCTACTCAGCACTGTGCGTCTGGTAAAAATAACCCTCTCTCTGTCTGACCGGACAGTCAGACTTGGGGAATTATCTCCAGTAAAGCCCCCTCTCTCTGTGCTTCTCCACAGATGGATATAGCAAGGGCGCAGATATAGATAAACAGGCAGACAGAAATCAATGCCCATCCTCTCACTCCGCCATGCAGTCTGACAGCAAGACAAACACGACACACTGGAGGGAAACTTTGGCTCAGGAAAAAAAAACAGATAAACATCTTATAAATATCCATCAATCAGTGGAACATCTGCTCTTTTGGCCTTCTCTGCGTGTTGGTGTGCGTAGGAAGGGATTTATACTGGAAAGACACCCATTTGGCAGTCTCGTTCCTGTGAATAAGATACGTGAGATATCTATTTGCACCGGGTAAATATAGGTCTGTCTGAAACATGATAGTGAAGGATGCATTCAGTATTGTATCTGTGAAATGTTGTTCAGCAACATCGAGGAGTGTCTTGGTAGCTCCCGAGGGGTATCGGGGCTTTTAGTGTCTCTCATGCCGAACAACAGTTCTATAACAATTGCGAGATTGCGTGGCTTGTAAGACAGGATACACATTGTTTATGGTTTATGAGAAATGGATTGAGGCAAAAGGAAATAGAGCCCTCTTTTCTTCTAAAGTGATACTGTATTTATTAACCAGATCAGGCTTTGGCACAGTTTGCTGTGCTGAGAAAAAAAAAAGGCAGCAGGAACCCAATGTAACACTTTGGGGAGGAAAGAGCAATTAATGACGCCCTCTAGTGGACAAAACCTAATGACACGTTTAAATTAAATTTAGCTTCTTGTAATTTTTGGTTTATTTCTACACATTTTCATGTATATATTTATACACTTTATCATATATTGTATTGTTTCTCCCACAAAAATAAGTTTGGGATTATTTTATAATTATTTTGGGATTTTTTGCCGAAGACCCTTATGGTATAGAGAAAATTTCCAAGTCTGCTTCAGTATCCTGAAATTTATTAATACTTACTATTATTTGGAGTGAAAATAACAATAGACATTTTGTGCAATATATACATTTTTGAAGATTATTTTTGAAAAAGCAATTATACTGTACATTATATATAATAAAATAAAAAAGTACATCTAGAGTAATGTACTTGTAATTTTAATCTTGTAAAAAACATTTAACAATTTATAAAAGTGCACTATACTAATGTCCTCTGTTTTAATAATGACTTGGTGCAAGTTGTAATGCAGAACTTGATCTTAAAAAGACGGTCCGGTCTTTCATGGCGCCAAAAAAATGTACAAGTGCAAAAAACTGTCTAAAGCATGTGCCTACCTTTCCAGGTTTCAGTCATGTTTAGGAAGTTAAGACCCACATCCTGCCTGAAAAAAACTCTCTCTCACTATAGCGAAAAATATTTTGTGGGTTCATCAACCTTCTTTTAATTTCAGTAAGAAGTGAGTCACTGTGTTGAAATAAGCGGGTCCTGGAAAAGCATTCGTGGGGATATATATTAGAGGAGAAACAGCGCAGTAATAGCCTCAACTTCCCACAGTGAACTAATGTCTTGATAAGATAAGCCATGTTCCTTGTAGATTTAAGTCAAGAAGCTTGAAAAGCACATTAAAAGAGTCTAAAAGTACTCTGATGGATGAATGTGTCATGTGGGTCCATTAGAATTCAACTTCTTTGGCTATGCATGGCAGTTTATTCTAGAGGTCCAGTTTGAGCTTGGCGATGTCGTAGTCATGGTCTTGGTCCAGTTTGCAGAGCGTCTTTCGCACACGCAGAGCAGTGAGTCGAGCGGAAGGGCTTTGGAACCAGCACTCTTTCATAATCTTCGCAACTGCAGACAGGATCTTGACAGAAAACAGAAAAGGTAGACGGTCATTTTTTTGTCATTTCTGATGGTCACATGTTGGTCTTGAATATAAGTGTCTGGAGTTCATTTCACATCCATCTCCCAAAATAGACACAAAGAAGTGACCCAGATTTCAACTTCAATTCCAAATCAACCAACTTCTCAAAACAACAGGATTCGGTGAGAACTGTGTTGATGTGCCATGATAGCTCTGAAATACATGTCATATCAGATGTGTATTTCAAAACAGTTAGTTGTTCTTTTTTTCTGGATTTTAAGTAGAAACACTGTAGGAAGGAGAATGTGTTTGTGGCAGACAAAGCAATCTAATTTGACCAACAGTTTAAACAAAAGATATGGACTCAAAGGAAGAAATATTTCAAGTCCAATTCGCAACAAATTTAGTGACTAGCCTGAAAGTGCTACTCTTCACATGGCTGCTGAATAGCTGCTTTTCTCTTGATTATGGCATTAAGCTTGATAAATGTACATTTCCAGCCATTTTCTATGTTGCATATGCAATAAATACGCTCTCTACAGCAAGCCTAAAATTAAAACCCACAAGATTCTGTTCAGTGACATCAAAGACTGATAGAATATCTTGTCCCACACACATTTAATGCTTTCCTAACAAATTACTCCAGATTGCAGCTGTCAAAGCAAAGCCTTGTGTAGAGTCTGACTGGAGTCCAAGTCTTCCGAGTCACTGAGTCTGTATCTCTGGCATGTTTGACTATCTTACCGGATGAGAGTGTAGTCGATTGTGGAGACTGGGCCTATGTTGGTCCACACACACAACTTTCTTCATCTCCTCGAAACTGGGGTCAGAGGGCACCACATTAAAGAACGGCGGTCTGTACTCCTCCACAATCCCTGAGAGAACCACAGAATTAAAGGATTTTATGGGTTTTGTCAACGTTTGCTGACTACATTGTGTTTTATTTTTTTACTGACAAAAATGTAGATGTGTGCCGAGACTGAAAGTCTCTTCTGACCATATCTATAAAACAGTGGTTTGGGAGTTTGAAGGTTGGCAGTACTAATACTTCTGTGGGAGGATGACTGGAAATGATCCAGGGAGTCTATGAGCAGCATATGGCAGCTGACATTACGGGGTAAAAAGCTACAGTGAAAACGCAAAAAGCTATTATTTACCTTTTTTTATTTTTATTTTTTTTACTTAAAACAGTAGTTCTTATACATAAAAATAAAGAAGTGTTTTAGAAATGCAAATTGGAAGCTTACATATTGACACACTACACTTTAAAAAGTTTGCAGCCTGTAAGATTATTATTATTATTATTATTATTTTATTCTAGAAGTTAATACTTTCTTTCAGGAAGGGAGGCATTAAATTGATTTAAAAATGTGACATTTATAATGTTACAAAAGCTTTCCATTTCAAATAAATGCTGTTATTTAAAATTTTACATTAATCAAAGAATCACAGTAGATAAAAAACAAACAAAAAAAACAAACAATATATATATATATATATATATATATATATATATATATATATATATATATATATATATATATATATATGGTTGATTAAATGCTTCTTAAAAAGTGAGTGTGTGTGAGAGAGGGAGCGAGAAAAGAGAGAGTAGAAGCGCATCTGGACTTCATAAGCGGGAGTGCTGACACCAGATAAGATTGTTTATAATTATTGGGCTGCTAATCGTGGGTGGATAGAGGAGACAGACATAGCTACTCATGGAGAAAAAACTGAGGGGGAAGTAAGATGAAGAAACTTATGAGAAAAAATAAATTGAGAAGTTTATCACATCTATTGGAATGGTGAAAAGCATTGCTTAGCAACAGAAGACCAAACGTGAGATCCTGCAGTTTTCAATGAAAGTTGCGATGTGCAATGAAACCTTACCCAATTATTATTTGATAAGTCTTGGCATCTTAAAGTTTTTGGTATCAGTACTGTATGTAAACACTTTGAAGGATAATTAAAATGAGTTCCATGTCACGAGAGCACAGAACAGCAGTGGTGCCACCAAATCAAGTTTAATAATCACCCCATCTTACCATTTACAATAGTTCGACGAGATATCTCCCACAAGACGAGACCTAGGGCCCAGATGTCACTTTGTTTGTAAGACTCAAAAACGTCAACACGAATACTCTCATCCAAAACCTCTGGTGCCATATAACGCTTGGTGCCCACCCTCGGGTTGTTGCCCACATCCAGATAATCATAAGACTGAGAGTGAATGACAGCCAGGCCTGAAAGGGCACACAGAAGACAATGTTTGAAAAGAAAAACAACACAGTATTAGCTATCAACTGGAATTTCACCCTTAATAAAGTAAAATCGGATTTTTTTTTTACTAAATTGATTTGGCAATAACAGACTCTTCCATTATGCTTAAGTGTTCTGGGTGGTTACCAGGGTGTTCCTATAGCAGTGTTTTTATTTGGTAGCAAAGGTGCTTTGTTGGTTGCTGAGTTTTGAAACAAATTTGATTAGATTCTGACTGATTTGATTTGATTTGATTCCATTCAGTGTTGTTTATTCTGTATATATAATCACGTACAGTAGGCTACACGCAAATTTTCTCAAGGAAAAAACCTCAACTAATGCTGTAAAATACACGAGTCGGTTGCTACTACATTACTATAATACTGAAGGCTATGCTTAATTAAGTTACACTCAATGAAGATTTAATAATAATAAAGTTCCAATTACAAAATTATATTTACTCTAATTTGTTTTATGAAATATAAACATGGTGGCTGTCATAAAAACTGATGGATTTAATTAATACAGAGGTAAATGGCGTGAGATTGTTTAGAAGCTTTTATACTGATGAATTTGCGTGATTGAGCCACTGATTTAGAAATTACATGAAACAGGAAACGGATTTCAGTAAGTTGTCATCTTTCTTTTAACATAACTTCTGATGTTTATTCATATTTAATTTGTGTTGAAAATGGTATTAAAGTGGAGGACATGATCAGTTCACGCACGTTTTGCACTCACTCACTCTGTCACTCACTCCACATTAGACAGTAACCAGTTTTTTGGTTAAAAACTGTAATAAAATGGACAGAATTTGAAATTAGACTTTGTTTTCTATCAAAAGTAACAAAGCTTAATGAGATTTATTGAATGGAAGTTGTGCTTCAGTGTTAAGGGTGGTTTCCAGGGTATGCAATTGCTAAAGTATTCTGATTATTTTTAGCACATTGAGCATAAGGTCTTCTGGTGGTTGCTATTGTATTTTGATAGAGAATGTGTCCCACCCCAGGACCTTAAAGCCTCAATGATGCTCTGGTAATCAGAACACATCACCCTTCAACAAACAGGACAATGTGAGAAGTCATTTACTTCTGTATCAATAATGGTTTGGAATGTGTTATGTGCTAAAGACTTTTTTCCCCTAATTTCTCACCCAGGTCTGCGATGCAGCACTGCCCATTTCTCTTCATCAGAATGTTGCGGCTCTTCAGGTCTCGGTGTGCAATGGCCGGTTTGCCCAGCATACTGAGGATCTCTGTGTGGAGGTGCACAAGGCCGCTAACGATAGAAAGGCACACGCGCAGGCAGCCCTCGGGGTCCAGCGTGCTGTATTGCAGGAAGTCATAGAGGGAGCCCAGCTCATGGAAGTGCGTGACCAGCCACAGCTGAGTGCTGGAGTTTTTCGACGTCATGTCTGATGCTATGAAGCCTGACAGAGAATATTACACTTTGAATCAAACATTGTGTAATGTTTGGGTAAGTCAGAACATACTGTGGCTGCAACAGAACTCACAGAACAATCCCTTCCAACACACGAGCAATGAAAAATGCAGTGTGGGTGGAACTTACCCAAGATGTTTTCATGCCTTAGTTGGACTGTGTTGTAGATCTCAGTCTCTCTAAACCAGGACTGTTCATCCCGAGAGGAGAAAATCTTGACAGCCACACTCTCTCCCATCCAGGTGCCTCTCCATACCTCTCCATAACGCCCTTTACCTGTCAAAAACGTTAAGATGAGAACATTAATAATTAAATTATCTATTTTTTTATTTTTTTACATTTTATAGTGGTCTATAGTGATTATCAGTGCACTGTTGCATTATTATTATTTTTATATTTAAAAATACAATTTAATATCAAATTTAATATTTTAAATACATTTTTATAGATAATAACATTGTTACAATAAATGTTAATCTTTATTTTTATTGAATTATTAACTACAACAGCAACATTATTACTACTACTACTACCAATAATAATTTGATCTAAATGAGTGTAATCTTTCAGTTTAATCTTTACGTTTAAAAAAGTATTTATTTAATTATGGTAGCATTTAAAATATTAAGGTATTTAAATGAAAGGACATTTAAATCAGTATGCCACCACCCTCTCAATCACGTTCAATGTTGTACAGCATGTAAAAAAAAAAAAAAAAAGGTATGCAGCATGACACATCTCAAACTCCTAGACTTCATAGCGTCGCCCTGTTTTAGCCTTTGGCCAATGCAGCATTGTGTAATGAGATATGAATGTTCTCTCACCAACACACTCAACCAGAGAGATCTGTCGCGCCATGGTCCTCTGCACCAGATAAGGCAGGCCGGTCCCACTGCCTGACGTACAAAACTCATCAAATATGTCCTAAAAAGGAGAATTATACACACTTAGATTGCCGATCAGCCGAAAAAACACACAATTTAAATCACAACTTGCTCAGAGGCTGCTGTGGAAACTGAATTAAAGATTTCAGTTCTATTTCAGTTATAACTAAAAAAACATAGTCTCAGATGTTTCTTCTCTTTTGGTTACAGACTTTGGTATCTTAAACACAGTTTATGACATTGTGAGACATATTAGAGATTACAAAGGTATGTTCCCTATAGATAACATTTTCTCTCCATTGAATCTCTTTGTTGTCTGAGAAACAACAGAGATTTTTCTCTAATGTAAATAAGAGTGCAAAAATCAGATACTAATCTTTAAGACTAGCTCATTACAAATAATGGAGTGAAGATACTGAGATTAGTGAAAAAGCTGTGAATGCCACCCAGCAGTAGTGTTGTACCCCATATGTTGGGTCCCCTCCACTGGGGACTTTGAGCATGGAGGTGTCGTGTTCCACCAGCTGGTGGTGCTGTCGCCTCGTACGCAGCCACAACACGAGCCCACAGGCTGCCATCGACAACACCAGCAGCACCAACAGCGGCACTCCCACCAGCAGAATCATACTGATGGGCTTTTCCACTGGGTCTTCTAACAGACACAACAGACAGTAACATCACTAAACTAAACCAGCTGGAACAACTGTGCCGTATAGCCACATTTGATGTTCTTTTAAAAGATTCAACTTTGGCATGAAAATGTTTTGTTCAGCATCCTACATCAAATGCCTCAAAATGAATTTGGACATTTCTGGAGACTTAATCACTTAAAAAGTATGAACACATGAAAACATTACATTAGATATAAAGTAGCAAACAAACAGGCATCTGCAAAGAAATGCAAGCTACAGCACTAGAGATTTGTTCAGAGACTTTTACTGTTATCATCGAACTGATGTGACGATTATATACAATAAATGTAATTTGAAAGTTTGAATGATATTTAATAAAAAGGGCAAGAAAATACATTCTGGGTAAATACAAGACATATATTTTAGATATTCTGGACATTATAAATATATGTAGGTTAAAAGTATAATAAAAATAGGCAAAAATATATGAGGATATAACTAACTAAAATAAGTTAATAAAAAATTAAAAAGATAAGCAATGTATTTGTGACCATTTCGTATTTTGAAAAATCTTTATATTTAAATATGTTACATTTTTTTTCTATTAGTTTCTATTTGAGTTAAAGCAACATATGCTTAAAGAGATATTTCACTTAAAATGTAAATTCTGTCATTAATTATGCACCCTCATGTCATTCCAAATATTTAATGACATTGTTTATCTTCCGCACACAAATTAAGATATTTTGAGTGCAGCTCTCTGACCCTCCCATAGACAACAATCCTCACAATATCGAGGCTCAGAAACAAAGCAAGGAGATTGTTGAAATAATTAATGCAACATCAGTGGTTTAACTGTAATTTTACGAAGCTACAAGAATACTTTTTGGGCGCAAAGGAAAAACAACAACAACTTAGTTTCCTACAAAACAACATATTTGTTACCTCCAACCTATAGCGCCATTTTGGAGAGTATCACGTACACAAACAACATATGTTTAAGTTCAGATCAAAGCGTAAACTGGGTAACAGCATGTATGTTGCTGCTGACACAGAACAGCATGTGTATGATACTCTCCAAAGGGAGACACATTTTTTTTTAAAAGTCATTATTTTTATGAGTAATTCTTGACAGAATTTTCATTTTTGAGTGAACTATTCCTTTTAACATAAAGGGGTCATATGATGCTTTTTTTAACCTGTTTGCCTACCCCCTGACGCGGGAGTCCTCGTTATGGAATAACTCATGCTCAGAGATTGCGTCTTATTGGTAAAAAAAAAAAAAAAACGGCATGGTTTTGTAGCGTACAGTGTCACAAACAGAATGAGATGATCCACAAAAAAAGTGAAAGATAGGCGAAATATAGTTTATTTGAATTCTGTCTCTCTCTCTTGATGGCTCATGACGTACGCTTTGACGCACCTGTCATCTGATGGAGGCAGAACTTAGCCATCATCTTTTTCTTTCTTTCTTTTTTCAACAGTTTTCATATATGCGTGAGTGTGTTTTATGTTGAATATGTCTGTATCTGTATGATTACCATCTGTTTGAGTGCAAATCAGCTCACTATTACTGTGTAATCACGTCTATCAATGTGAACGCGTCTATATGATTAGAGTGCGATTTATTGACTTTATGGCATTGTATTATTACCATCTCTATAACTGGCCATCAGCACATCAGCACGTTTTTTCATTGTAATTCAATTTGAGACATGAAAAAAAAAAATGGTTCACATTTTTCATGGTGTCTTCAGATTTAAAATAGAAACTCGTGAGACATGTGAAGTTTTCAAGATTGCTCCAGGACTGATTTCATGTAATTTTATATCAAATAAAAATAAAATTCAGTGTGGTAAAAAAAAAAAAATTCAAGGCACTTCAGTGTCTATAACTTTTATAACAGTAGGAACCAATATACAGCAATATAACAGTAGTAAGCAGCAGAAAGCAAACTTCTACAAATGTCAGGCCAACCAAGGCAAAAGGGTCTTTAATTTAACTAATTAATCTCTATATTAACTGTTTGAGTAACTGCTTCTGAGCTTTAAAAAATGACTTGCCTGTTTTTTTAGGCACACTGATGTTTGCATTGCAGAGGTGTGCAGAGGTGCAGCACTTGGTATACACTCCAGGTATATTAGGCACATGGCACTGCTCCATGGTGTGAAAACAGCCAATGACTACCCGCTCATGGATCGAAGTGTAGAAGCAGATACGGCCCCAGCAGGTGTTGTTTTCACAGGCCAATGTGTTCTCACATTTACACTGTAAAGTGACCTCCTCGCCTTCACCTATGGACAAGAAAGGGATAAGGTAAGTAACAATTTTATGTGTGAATAGCATTAGAGTATTTCAGCTGATTATATATACAGTATATTAAAGGGTTTCTCAAATCTTACCCCGGAGCGCCAATGCGCTGCAGAGTTAAGCTCCAACCCTGATCAAAGTCACCTGCCTGTGATGTTCTTATGATTCCAAAGACATTGCTTAGCATGCTCAGGTGCGTTTGATTAGAGTTCGAGCTAAACTCTTCAGGAAAGTGTATCTCGTGGTCCAGATTTGAGGATCCCTGGTTTTTGGCAACATACTCACCATTTTCTGGGGGAGACTCAGTCAAAACGTGATCTGGAAAAAGAAACGTGTTTGTTTGCAACTGTGTCTAACAAGATGTCAAAGCAGAGCAGGAAGATACGTACTACCTCTGGCTTATTGTTTACTCAGGAAACAAATGTCTACATCACCCGGCTGGTTTTCATGCAACACTCAGAAATATGCAAACATAACATTTTGTGTTCATTTTGCAATCATATAACCTCACCTGCAAGAGTTGTGTAACTCCTTGAATACACCAAAACAAACAGTACAGCGAGCATCTCAGAAGCCTTCATGTCTAG
Organism: Carassius auratus; assembly: GCF_003368295.1. Classification (NCBI taxonomy): domain Eukaryota; kingdom Metazoa; phylum Chordata; class Actinopteri; order Cypriniformes; family Cyprinidae; genus Carassius; species Carassius auratus. The sequence goes on from NW_020523604.1 coordinate 1,070,980, forward strand.
GAAAGAGGGAAAAGAAGGTAAGAGTTCAAGATATAAGAGCACTTCAACACAAAAAAAATACAAAAAACCACTTCCAGCTCCTTCCATTTATTTTTATATTTATTCTTAATGCTCCCTTGCACCATCCTTCCATGATCTGGCTTTTACAAGGCATCGCTCCATGCTGGAATTATATAATGGCATAATCATACAGTGACGTGGGGTTGGAATTTCTTTACAAGCCCTAATGGAAAAAAGCTCAGTATCCCCCGTCTAGACCAAAGGAAGTCATGAGTTATAGAACGACAGATGGAGAGGGCCCAGTCAGTTTGTCTGAGTTGAGATCAGTCAGAATGGGTGGGAGAGGCCTCGCTCTCCTCCATGCCACTGGTCCTCGCAGACACTCTGGCTGCTGCAAACGCAGAGTAAATATTGATGGCTATACTTCCTGCCATTCAGATGCCACACCCGGCTAGCCGTACAGATACTCCAGATTGCTTGTTCCTCTAGGTCTGGAAGGCGACTGGTCACGCAAGCAAAATGGCTGAGTGAAAACCTATTATATGAAGATGATGGAAAAGCTGCATGCTGAAGTGTTGCCCTTTAAGGCCAAAGACACTTTCGAGAAGCAATTGGTGAAAACCACACTGTTTTGTTGTATATAGATTATTTATAAAATAATTTAACTTAAAATGTCTAAATATTACATGAAACATATTTAATATATGAAATATAAATGTTTTAATACTAAAGTATATTTTTATTTTCTTAATATTAATGTCTTTAATCTAAAATATTTCTGTTTTTTGTTTTCATTTTGAAATATTATATAAAATGTTTTTTTATGTCATGTAAAACATTTAGTTTTTTGTTTACATATAATTCCATATATTTTTTATTGTATTAAACTAATATTAATTCTTAAACTAATAATTAATTCTTACTAATATTTTTACTGTTAATATTTAGTTTTTGGTCACACACACACAGACACAAAAATATATAATATTAGAATTCTGAGAAAATTCTATAGTGTCGTTGAATAGATGGCTGCTTGTTTGCTTTTTTTTTTTCATCTAAATCAATGACATTCATACATTTTTAACTGATTAAGTGTTCCCAATTAATTTTGTGATCACTATATAACAGTATAGGATACTGAAAACAACGAAACATTTTTTGGAGCCCCGACATTATAATTAAAGAACATATACTATATTTATGTGATGTCATGAAAAAAAAAGAGTCAGCCGTGATGTTTTGAAATGGATCGGTAATTAGAGCCAGAGTTGACGTGAGATAAAACTGCCTTCAGCGATATGTATGAGAAGTTTCCTTGTATGTTTAATCTATTTAATCTGTGACATTTGTTGCTATCTGTAATTCATTTGATATAAATGAATGGTGGGGTGCAAGCCCACACACAAATGATGGGTAACTGGAAATGACGATGACCACTTTCTGAAGAAACACATACAGTGAGATTCCTGCTGGAGTCACTTTGTCTGAGAAGCAGTCTTTTAAGTCTTCCATCTAAGCCCACCAGTGTAAGCGCAGGTGGGTCAGTGTCCACAACATTGTCACGTACGCTTAGTACACAAAAAAAAGGGTAATTGCTAGGCCCTCTGGGGCACATTTAAAGCGGAAAACCACCCCACCCTTTTGGAAATGCTCTTTTCTCTCTGGGTACACTGATCTTTATTTCCAAGCTGCCAGGATGTTTCTTAAATCAGATAGTGTCCATCTTGAATCAAAGCCTAAAGGGAACATGGTGAAATGTGATTCCTGTTTCGATAACCTGCTTGTCAGCATTCTCCAGAGAGCGGTTTGAAAACCCATGAGAACTAAGAGGGCACTTTCTAATTCTCCTTCCACTTTTCTAAGGACTCATTCTCTGAAATAGAATCAAGCCATTTGCTGCTCACAGCTTTTTGTCATTTATATTTACACTTATTTCTAATACTTCCTATACTGAAGTGACTCACTGTGTTAAGTAGTGTGTGAACATAGAGAATGCTTTTTTATTTTAACATATTGGGTTGAGTTTTTTATGAATGCATAAGTGACAGTGAACCATTTTACTCACTTTTTGCATTCACTAGTTTTAAGCTACGGAAAAGCTGCATGCATAATGATAACAACTATAAAAGAATGATCAAAATTCAATTAAAAAATAGTTCAGATGGTGTATAGCATGCCACTCTGCAGGACGTCCCAAATGTATAACTGCCCACAATTTCCAATATTGTTAACCTGAAGAAATGAATCGAGAGTTTTGACAGGGTTTTGAAATAGTCAAGGGGAAATTCAGCATTCAGCAGCATATCTCTGACTCCATCTTGCAGCTGTAGAAACTTGCCTGTTTTGACTGCAGTTAAAAAGAATTGGTACGCCTCAATGTATGTGAAAGCACCAGCATTTCACAGTTACAGAGATAAAATAACTGACCTTACAGTTCATGATAACTATGTGGGTTTCATTTAGAGCTCTGTTTGTGTCAATGAGTGCAAGAAGGATTCTTGTAAAACATGACGTGCAAAGACGTCTACACAGAATACTGGTAGCTATTTAAACTAGTGTAATGGTTATTATGTTATTTAAATTATTCTAGTAGTTAATTATAATACTTAGACAATGTAATATATGATGCAGCCCACATGTATTAGCACATCACAACATCATCAAAGTCTCAGACAAGGGATCATTATTAGACATTACACACACAAACATTTAAAAATGACTAAACTGTAACATATTTTAAATACCCTCCTGTTATCAACCCACAAGGAATTTATTAAAAGGGAAACGACTATTTAGCCTATTTAAATAATTATATTGCTGCTAAATTTCAGTTAAAAACGCTATTAACTTTACACTCTAAATAGTATTCATATAGCATATTAATGAATTACGTCAAGTAAATCATAAGAGCACTTTCAGAGAGAAGCGAGAGAGAAAAAAAAGAGATTAGTAAAACATGAAGGGTGGTTTACCTGCTTTTCGTCTTGTGCTCACTCAAGAATTAAGTTGATCAAACTTCATCTGTTTATGAAACTCGTTTATCATTACTCGAAATCTCCTAACGGCGACTGTAGTTAAATCACCGGCGCAAGTCATATCCAGATGTGCTGCATCCTTAACTTTTCCACATCCTGGTAATCTCGGTCTTAACTCTAATAGTTCAACTTTTTTACAGTTCAGTTTCCATGCACTCACAATCCGATCGGTCCTATTTCCTCAAAGCGAAATGCTGCGTAGATATCCGTGATGTAGAACACATCGAGTCGTGGCATATATCTCCAGTCAATCTCGACTTGATAAACCGAAACAAGAAACTGCTTCTCGGAGAAAAAACTGTCTCCTTCCGCTAGGAAATAAACATTCCCTGATCGACTCCTCCAGACGACTCCATCTCGATGAGTGTAAAGCAAACTTTGAGCAATGTTCTTGATTCAGGGGTTAGATTACAGATTTTAAAATATACAGTTTTGACCCAGCCCCTTTAGTCTAAGACGGGGTTCACTTGGAATGTGCTCTCATAGCTGTTTTTCCTGTTGCTGCAAGACGTTTCATTTTTTTTTCATGTTTTTTTTTTTTCATTGCTTATGAATAGAACTTCAGAGGATTCATGCTTCTGAGCAAGTCGCATCTCAAAATTGATCTTCATAATCTCAATAAAAAATGAACAAAGTATTGTATAATAGCTTAAAATATAATAATAATAATAATGATAATAATAGTAATAATAATAATATATATTTTTGTTAATTATTGAAGTTGTTATTACGGGTTTGAGGCTGAAGTTGTCTTTCAGGGTTTTTGGGTGGTGTAGCTCTAATCTGAAACATCTGAGCTGGTAACCAAAAGGCAACTGTAGGTTTGGAACATTGCAAGGTTTGAATTATGAACTGTTATTTTCGGGAAATAACCCTTTTTTGCCACTTAATGTTGCATTTTGTAATATTTGACTGTAATTCAGTTAAGATTTTGATATCATATTACCATTCAAAAGTTTGGGGTTGCTAAAATGTTTTTTAAATTGCCTTATGCCAAGGTTGGATTAATTAATCAAAAATACAGCAACTTTTTTCTGTGATGGTAAAGCGGAATTTTCGGCATCAATAAAACAGTTTATAAACAATTTTTCCAGATTCCTTGATGAACAGAAAGGTCCATTCATTAGAAAAAGCTTTTGTAACATTATAAATGTCTTTACTGATACTTTTAATCGATTTAATGTATCCTGAATGAATGAATATATTATAAAAAAAAAAAAAAAAAAAAAAAAAAAAAACATTGTGATAAGCAAAACTGGTGATCCTGAGGCCATAAATTGCTTTTAAGTAGATGCAGATGGACAGTTGGTTTATTTGATAGGACAGTGCTGATGTCAGGGCGGCCTGAGGTTATGCTGACATCTCCCTCTAAAGCTTGAAGTTTTACATATGGTCCAATGAGGCAGAGAGGAATCTCAGTAAACAGCATGACAGCTCTCATAGATATGATGGAAGGAAAAATCCCATCTTTCATTCATTACAACATAATCAAGAAATAAGTGCCAAGAATAATATTAGCTTAGACCGCATCATAACACACAAGAAAAATGGCAATGCAGTTTCCTTTAGAGACTTTTTCAATCTGCTTTCTTCACTGGTGTTTTCAGACACAGCTGGCAGTTCTCAGATCTGAGGAGAGGAGAATAAAAACTGTTATTTGAACAGCATTTGTGTATTTATTTTCCCTGTTCCCATGATATGTGTGAGTTTGAGATCTGTCTTCTTTCAGACTTCTATTAACAGCAGCAGACTCTAACGGTTTCCACATGACTGATATTGACATGAGATATTATTTTGAGCATGGGACAACAACGCCACTTCCCTTTTTACCACTTCTTTAAACGAATCAGAATAATTAATTCTCTAATATTCTCAAATGTTTTAAAAAACAACTCACAGTTCCCAAATGTATGATGCTTTGTTTGAAAAGTTTTAAAGGAATAGCATTCAGTGGCTATAGTACATCACAAAAATAAACTTTTACTTAAAATGTATTCACACTCAGGCCATCCAAGATGTAGATGAGTTTGTTTCTTCATTGGAACAGATTTAGAGAAACGGAGTGTCTTAACAACTGATAAAAACATCACAATAATCTGGTGGCACCCATTCACTGCAGAGGTGAGAAAGTGATGCAATGATGATGTAATACTAAATTTCTCCAAATCCATTATGCCAGTGGTACGCCTATCCCTCAGAGTTTTTATTTCATTCACATTAAATTAAATATGCCAATCTACCTCAAATAAGGTCCATTATGCTCTTATGTTGCTTATATATATTTTTAATTGTAAGCTCACATTGAAGAGCAAATCGGCTTCAGTAGTTTATTTTTAGCATCATAAGGAACAGCAGGACATGATACTAAAAAAAAGTTGTGTCCTCAAAAAGTTTTGACCAGTCTGTAATTTGGTTTACATGGCTTTACCTCACTTCACTCCAAGGCAAATATCTGATAAATTACATGAGGATGGCACAATGAGTTGATTCATTTCCAAGACCACTTGTCCTCCTTTGTGTTTTGACCTTACTGTTCTAATTATAGCCTCGCCTTATGCTCAGTGATTGGTTTAAAACTTCCAGTTAACTAAATTAGTGCAGAATAACACATCACAAATATGTTTAAACTTTATTTAGTCTCTTTCTCTTTTTTCCTTTTATATGCTTCATCCAGTTAACATCACAATAAAACAAACGGGAACACATACCATATTGGCTGGTGAAATGTACAGAACAGTTTCCATATTGCAGTCGAAAGGACAATAATGTGCACGCAATTAATAATAATAATTACATTATTATTTATGTTGCATAGATTTTTCTTTTCAAGGGGTCATTTATACCTGCCTATAATGTACACAATAAGTGCTTTCCCTGAGACACAAAAACACAAAATAATGAACAAATTCATACATCCTTTTCATTTCAAATGTAATTGCATAGAGGCAAAGAGGAAAGATAAATATTGTAATTGTCCCTTTGCCTGTATAATAAATGACTATTAAAGTGCTTACATAAAAGTGTAATACAGACAAATGACAATAACAGTACAGAGAAAATTACACTACCATTTTAAAGTTTGAGGGCTTTCTTTCTTTCTCTCTTTCTTACACCTTTATTCATCAATGAAAATTTAGCTTTGCCATCACAGGAAAATGTAAATTTTAAAACAAAATAGAAAACACTTAATGTTGTAATATTTCATAAAAATTCTGCTTTTACTGTATTGAATACATGCAGCCTTGGTGAACACGAGACTTTCAAAAACATTAAAAATGATAAACCATACTGAAAACAAACTTCTGAACGATAGTGTAGCTTAAAAAGTCTTTTGTAAAATGATCCATTACAATGAATAATGTGGCCTTAGCAAACACATTAAGTATCGTGGGCTTAAAGAAGAAGACCTGAAACAGTGTAAATACAGGCCTTCTGGTTGTTGGAGAGGTATTAATCGTATTGAGGTTATGTAAATGAATCAGATGTCTTTAGACTGCCTTGACCCTGCTATCCATTCATTTAAAAAGACTGTGAAAGCAAGATCCATTTCCCTTTAACTCAGAAATTAAAGGTCTGGAATGATAGCAGACAAATCTGAGAGTATCACGGCAACCTGTTGGGAGCTTATTTATTTTTTAGCTTTTTTCTTGGCTCTTTTATCCATTTTCTCTTGTTCTGCTTTTTCCTTTTTCTTCTCTTTTTTCTTCTCCTCTTTAGCCTCCTTATACTTCCATATCGGTGGCTCTAGGTAACCTTTGGTTAGCTTTTTCTTTTTCTCTTTCTTGGGCGTTGGCTCTCCAGACTTAGTTACTTTGATTTGGGGAACGCAGCCAGTGGGGAACACAGTATTGTGACGGGCCATACTGCGCGGGACAAGCTTGCGGACTACATTGGAGGCCAGGGAGAGTACGCTGCCTCTCTGCTCTGAGTCGGAGCAGCATGAGCCCAGCGATACAGAAGTGGCAGAGGTAGATGTGACAGAGATGGAGCCATTGCTGTGCCGCATCCCATGTTCCTCAAGCTTTTTCCCAGGGTGCATCTGCATCAGTTCAGGTACAGCCAGACGCCTCTTTCCAATCTCCGGCGGGCTCAATGGACAAAGAGGACGGCATCCGGTTACCACCAAGGGACTGTGGATGCTTGTGGTTATGCGCACCATATGGTCCATGATGCCATTGTCCTGAGGGTCATGTGGAAAACTAAATGTGAATGTGGATTTCAGTCGATGGGCAATTTTCTGTCCTGTGCTTTTTGTGGCTGTGGCCTTGGCCACTAGCTCCTTCAGTTCTGGCCACTCTGCTACATATTTTTCACAGAATTGTTCAGCCTGAGGTCTGCTCTCCAGCCGTCTAAGTCTGTTTAATGTCTCAAAACGACCTGTCTTCAGAGCCCATTCTCGTATATCCTTCTCCCTTGTGGCATCCACAACATTTACATTGGCTCCTAGCAAAGCAGAGACATAAGAAGACTATATTACATTTCTTCCTCATAGCTTACATACTAAAAATCCATTCTGTTAGCCAGATATCCAAATGCATATTTTTGTAAAAATAGAAAAAAAAGTGTGCTTTTTATAGCACATTCTTTATAGTGTAATACTTAAGAATAAAACTATATTTATGACGTATCTATTTATCTGCCGGTTTGCTGTAAATTTGAAAGAGATTGCATTATATTTCAAAAAAGGTCTGAAAATGAAAAGAATCATGGTAATTTTTAGGGTTAACAATCAGGATTGGGTGCTTCTATACCATTGTTTTTAATCAGCCATAATTGCCCTCTGATTTTAGGGATAAATTATGGGTAAGGTTAGGTTAGGGGTAGGGATTGGGATTGGGTTTGTATTTTTGTACAGTAATGTTATCCAGGATCAACAAAAGATGAACATGTCTTAAATCAACATGACAAAATCATCTTAGGTTGGAAATGCTTAAAAGTGTGAACATTATTGGTTGTAAGATTAGAAAAACATAAGCATTAATTTTTACCCCGCTAAGTGGCGACTTTAGGTATAACATCAATGTCTATTCTTGAAGGATTGTACATTTCTACAAGCAGAGTAAAACACTTTCACATGATTTTTGAGGACAAGACATTTTATTATCTTTCAAGTTGGGGTACTTAAATTATGTTATTTAATTAAATGATTAAATGGGGTACACCATAAAATGATATAGTAATTAAGAACTAATTAATATAATCAAAATTAATTGTATATATTTGACATTTATAATATTTTGTTATTGTTGTTATAAGCCTATTATTATTATTATCTTGCTCAATTTTTATTACGTAACCAGTATTCACTTGTCCTGTGTCATGACAAATGTAATACAATTCAAGACCACTGCAAGTGCAAGTGATAACATTATTATTGTAAAGAATGTTCAATTTATTGTATTTAGATAAGTGAAAAACCTACTGACATCTTGACTACCTGCCTAGTGAAGTAAATTGTCAGGTCTAAATAATCACTTGTAAGTGCACTCATGGCTAATCCATTACCTTGCCGTGAGGGCTAAACGATTATCAGGGATCAGGAAAGAAAATGTCCTCAGGTTCATCTTTTAAACCTGCTCGCACTTGTCGTGTCACCACGTCACTGTGCTACTGTTCTTCAAAAGTTCTTTACATACCTTGGAAGACAGGAACATCACCCCATGGTTTTCAATATTATGCACCAATTAACTTCATCCAGATTGCTATCCAGATTGCTTAAGGGAAGCTGGTAGGATCTCATCTCTCTGACCTTGTCAGTCTGTAAACTAATTATTACAGTCCTAAAATAACGTACCAGCCATGAGCAGAGAAGCCACACAGTCATCACTGCCCTGCATGACTGCCTTGAGGAGTGCGGTGAAGCCTCGGTTGTCCCGGAGCTCCATGTCCACACTGCTGAAGTAATTTAGGATGTAGGTGAGGATGATTACAAAACCTGGAGTATTTATAGAGAGAATCGGGAATTAGGTCCTTTGTATATGTATATATTTTTTGTTTGTTTTAATAAAGAGCCTACCAGCCTGTGCAGCAATCATGAGTGCAGTGTTGCCATCATTATCCTGATGATTGATATCCAGAAATGGGCACTGATCGAGTCCATACACCAGATCCAGAAAGCCTTTTGAGACTGCCACCATCAGACCGTTCTATCAGAGATCAAGAAAAGGATTTGTCAGCATAGAAAATGATATAAACCATCTCTTCTGCCAAGTTTCTGTCATATGGATGATGCTTTATGGGTAATAAGGTTATCTGAATCCCTACCCTGCCATTTATGTCTAGTTCCATGACTTCTTCTCTTGTAACACCTCTCTCCAGAACTCGGCGGAGGGCTGCCGCATTGTTCTTGGCACAGGCTTGGTACAAGGTGTTGGCAGAGCCTCCACTGGCATCTTCCCGTTCATAGTCCGGGAGCACAGAGTCATCTGACAGCACACTCCCAGAATCTGAATCATTCTCAGAATCTGACAATTCAGAGGCATCCTCATCTGGACCGGAGCCCAGATTTGGATCCTCTTGCACCGTGACTTTAACCTCAGCCATCTGGCCAGCACGAGCCAGGACTCACACGCTCAGCAGGCACTTTATCATCATCTGTGTCCTCGCCGATCCCTCTCTGGAATCTGCAAAGATAAAGATAAATGTAAAGCTGAAACCACGCTTTGATGTACTGGATGCAAAATGTACTGGAATACATATGAGCTAATTTTTTTCTTTTATGACAAAGACTTATTTTACATAGTGCTGTAGTTAAAAAAAAAAAAAAAAAAAGAAAGCCTGATCTAAAAAAATAATTGTTTTTTTATTATTATGTTTTTTTAATTAGCAAAAATCACTGGCAGAATAATGTATTTTTAATGTACAACATCAGAATAACTTAAATGTTACATTTAAAAACATGAAAATCCACAAATGTAACCATTTTCAGTGAGTAATTATCTTAAACTAAAGAAAAAAAAAACAGCTTGCCAATCTTATATAATAAATTAATTATAATTAAAAGTAAATTATTATAAATTAAAATGATAAACACCCAGAAGTGGCAACATGTGATCACACTCACTCAAATGATCTCCGTAATAACTTTAAACAATACACAAACAGTATTGTTTTTAATGTTCAGTTATTTTATACTGGGAAACAAAGCGAAAATACTGATGAAGGAATTTATTTATTTACTTATTAACTTACTTTTTCTTTTTTTTTCAAGAAACAATGTCCCCCCTTTTGGTAGCTTTATTTTTCACGTTCATAGTGCTATTTTTGTAGCCATTTGCGGCTTTTTAGTATTTAACTATATAATTACATTAAATATAATTCATTCAAATATCATTTTATTTAATTTGTGATCACTTTGCTTGAATAGGTGGCACAGTGGCACATCTCAGACAGAGAATGGTTCAGGGCTGAACAGGATGAAGAGTCTCACCTGAGGTGAACGTTGTTGTGATTGAAAGATGGTAATCTGCACAACTTTACTCAGCTATGCTGTAACAGGCTCAATGTATGTGAACAGCTTCACTATAGCTATATCTGGGATAAAACTATTTATAGGTAGATGATAACAGGAGAGCAGTTACTATTATTTATTTGACTGAAGTCGGAACTTAGGAAGCACAAAGTTTAAGTAACAAACATGATGAATGTGAATGAGAAGAAACCTATGAACTTTTGTACAGGCTTTCTGAAAATATTCAAAGGTTGAAAACAAGGTCAGTAAGTGTATGCCAAACTAAACATACTGCAAAATGGGCAATCATTTCACAAGTCAAGCATAACACATTGATATTCTGACTTTAATTTCTGGTTTTAATGAGAAGAATGTGCTGAACTGAACACTTGGTGCAATTCTGTAAATGGTTTGGAAAGAGCAGATTGTGCTAATGGCTCAGGAGAACAGATTCAGTTAGTCAAATTTTAACCTCATGAGTAATGTGTCTTCTTATGTGTCAGCCAAGGCCTGACTCTTGACTAATCAAATTCATCATAGTTAAGAACATTTTCACTTCCCACTTTTAAATACCTAGGAGCAAGAAATTGTGAAAGGCACTTAAAGGGATAGTTCGTCCAAAAATAAACACTTGCTGTATTTATTCACCCCTGGGCCATCCAAGATGTTGATGAGTTTGTATTTTCATTGGAAAAGTTCTGCAGAAATGTAGCATTACATCATTTGCGCATCAACTGAGCCTCTGCAGTGAATGGATGCCATCAGGAAAAGATTTTAAAAAGCTGATAAAAACATCACAATAATACACAAGTTGCCTAATTTACATGACTCCAGTCCATCAGTTAATGCATGCTTGTAAAAGGCGTTTTAACTTTAAACTGTCACTTCTGGCCCAAATATCCATGAGCTACAATAACACTATTGGTGTGAGTCCATAATACATTAAAACACTTCCATCCACTGTTGTTCTCTCACACCAAAATCCACATTAAATATTTGTTTTCGCTTGTAAATAGCACTTGATCTCTTCCTGTTTGTCTCCCGATTTAGATACAGATTTTTTAGTGGAGAAAGGAATATTATTGATTGAGGACTTGCCAGAAGAAATGGTTTGAAGATAAAAGGTCTTAATGATGGGTTTGTTTATCACAATTTATTGTGATGTTTTTGTCAGGTATTTTTGTCAGGTACTGTAACTCTCATTCTGACGGCACCCATTCACTACAGAGGATCCAATGGTAAGCAAGTGATGTAAATGCAACATTCCTTCAAAATTGTTCTGATGATTAACAAACTCATCTATATCTCAGCCATCCTGAGAGTACATTTTTAGAAAATTTTCATTTTCGGATTAACTATTCCTTTATGCTTAGGTTACTCATGTAAGTCTTTAATAAAAGCTACTAAATGGATATTTTTTTTTTTACAGAAAGTGCATCCACATGCATCATTGTTAATACAATTTGATGGAAAATTTTGCAAGGGAATGAAAAGAACCATTGTTTTAACATTTTTTTTTTTTTTTTTTTTTTTAAAGAACATATTTGCTCTCACAGTGCTTTCCCAGCTATATTTAGCCTCTGTTTCTGTTAGCACAGCGGCCAGTGAAGACTGACATAAAGGCGTGTGTGTGTGTGTGTGTGTGTGAGAGAGAGAGAGAGAGAGAGAGAAAGAGAGACAGAAGGGAGTAGCGAGGATGGGAAAACATTCCCCGTTAATGCCACATAAACAGTCTGATCAAGAGATTTATGCACATATATGTTTGTTTAAGAGAAAGTTTGTTTTTAGATGGTGGTCGTTTCACTTCTGTTAACTGTCCACTTTTAACCAAGTTTTAAGTTTCAGTGGTTCTGTGGTGTGACAGTGTTTTTTATTCCAAGAAGTTTCACTAGTGCTACAATTTATATAGTGCCATAACAAATGCATGCACAATATTTATAATAAAATATAACTGCTGTGTGTATTATTACAGCACGTCACACCATAGGACATTTAAAGGTATTTTGACACATAGTTTCCAACAGTTTGGCTCCCATATGCAGCATCTGCACATAATGTTTTAACTTATTTTATGCTTATTAAGCAGTATATTATCTGAAGACATCCCACAGCAGGACTGAATAAATGAACTTTGGGAAGTAGATCCACATAAACATTACAAAACCTCTCTCTCCTAATTTACAAGTAAAAAAAAATCTTATTTACTTCCTGTTACGCCCCATGCAAACTTTTAGGGATCCCCAAGAGACTGCCCAATAAAAAACAGATTTTGGGAGTGACTCCAGCTTAATATAGTTTTGTATTACACAATGAGGATACTTAAATTTTCATGCAATTTCTACATTTTACTTAAATAAATATATAAGTTTTCCTGTGGCTTAGTGGTAGCAGTGCAAAAGGTCATAGGTTCAATTCCCAGGGAACACACATACTGGTAAAAAAATGGTATAGCCTGAATACACTGTAAGTCACTTTGGATAAAAGCGTCTGCTAAATGCATACATGTAATTACACAAAACTGCTAAAACTGTTTATTTTAATTTTTTTAGACAAAATCTGCTGTTTTTATAAAAACCTGTCAATGTTTCTTCTTTGTTGTAACAGTTTACGTGCCCTTTCAGCAACTGATACTTATTTCCCAGTTTTTAAAAAAAATCTATATGCACCAAATCAATAAACACATCCATTGTATCTCACCATTAAAAGTGCTCAGAATATGTTTTAGCATTGTCCACGGCTCCTGCTGTGTCTGTTTAGTCCTCCCAGTATGGATTCTTACTATGGACTGCCTGATCCCGCTGGTCGATCAGGCACTTAGGCCTCCCATCACTGAAGAATCTTTCCAAATCTTGACACAGGTGCTCTGTTAAGACAGGCATGGCCACTCATCCTGATTACAGGAGATTTATGGATTAACATTCAGAAATGGCAGCTGCCAGGAGTCTGTGGTTTTAGGTTGTAAAGACTGCTTCATTTCTCCAGTCTGAGCGGGCATTTTTCTCTTTGACTGACTAAAAAAAGATACTTTTTTATTGAGAGCAACAAGCTATTTTACAATAACCTGTGAAATGTATTGCTGATGTATGCCATTCAATACAAGCACTAAATTTTTTTACACTTATAATCCATAAAACAGAACACCTCACAGAGTATGTGTATTCTGGGAAGAGTATTATGAACTTTGCTGCAGTTATTATAATCATCCTGCCGCTAATTGATTTTCTAGTGATTATTGTATTGTTCCTTTCCCATTTCTGCCAGACATGCCTTCAAACCGCCTGTCTCATATGTGCCCTGAAATAGCTATGGATCAGAATATGGTAGAGTTTAGCCAATTAAAAAAGCTTAAGTATATCAGAGAAACCCAGATAACACCTTGTGTCACACATCTTACAGCCAGACGTTGCTCATCTTGCAGCAGTCACGTGAAAAATCATAGTCTGAAACTGAAATTAGTTCTTTTTCCAATATCATAGTCATTTCTTGGCCAACTGGCCAATTTTAGGGCTTATGAATGTGTAACTAATTAGATTTTAAAAAATCTAATGATTTTCAATGTATTGAGGAACTTATAATTTAGTCAAAACAATGTGTCTCATTCACATACACATACCCACATATGCACATTGTGTGTGAAATCTAAGTACAAATGCTTTTGCACTGAAATTTTAAGAGGTTTGTATTGTTAGGTTAGAGGAGGAATCGTTGGGGTTTAAAAGGAGTCTTAAAAGAGAATCAGCTTTCAGAAATATTATCGATTTGACTGCACTGACAATACTGGATAAGAACAAATTTGACACTACTATGTCCTCTCCTTGGATCACAACCTTAGCGTGGTGGAGGGGTTTAAGCTCCCTGGGAGCTGTTTTGTCGGGAGCTAAATCTTCTGGTACGGTCACCCTAGGCAAACTGGTCCCAGATGAGAGATCAGACAAAGAGTGGTCCTATTTTACTATTATATGGTTAGGAGAAGGAAAACTTTGATTTCAAACCCCAGCTGCCTTGCAGCAACTTGATAATGGGGAATCTCGCTAAGGTGGTCTGCTGCTTTTTCAGCAACATTCTGGCAACTCCAGTGACATTTTTTGCTTTGAAACTGTACCCACTTCTGCTGCTCCTTTGGAGGGGGGACCTGCTGCATGGGCAACAGTTTGTTTCTCTTTTTATATATTCTCCTGCCCTGGCTTGCACCCTGGAAAGGTCACTCCAGCTTCGCCTCATGGCATCAAAAAAGCAGCAGTTTACCAGTTATAAGCTACAGTTCAGTTTGCATAGAGCATAGCACCAGGGGTTGCTTCTGACAGTGGGAGAGATCCTCGACTCTCATTGGACAGCTACAACCTGCCTAGGCTGGGCAGCCCCTAGCCAAATATGTGTTGTCCCATCATAGTCTGCCTTCCCCAATGGGTGCTTGGGGATTAGGAAAACTTCTACAAGCAGATTGTAAGATCTGCACCAGGCAAGAAAGTAACAAGATCAAACATCAGACAAAAGAGGAGGTTGGAATATATGTACAATGACAATAGAATTATTAGAAGTTATCCAAAATATCAGTGATGTGAGAAAGAAAGCCGTCAATAACACCGATCTCCTGAGACTGCTGGTTGACATAGCTGTATTGCAAGAAACACGCTTAGATGAAATGGGTTTTCTCAGGGAAAAATAAAAGACGAAGCCTCAATACAAAGGGTCATGGAGACATCCTTGCTCAAAGCACTGGCACCAGCTGGATATGGGCATTGTCAAATGAACACGCCTTAAGATTGTGCTCCTCACCTGCACTTACAACAGTGCAGACTGCGACACAGACCACTCTTTAGTGTGTTGCAAGATCAGGCTACAACCTAATAAACTGCATCGTACCAGACAAGCTGGGAAGCCTCGCACCTACACCTTCATGATGCATTACACAGAGAAAGTTGAAGATTTTGCCAAATCTTTTTAAGATGCTCGGTCTGCAGACAACACAACTCTGCTTCTGAGAAATGAGACCACCTCTGTGAGTCTATTCAGAAAACAGTCTTTGCAGTCTTTGGGAAGAAGACCTCAAAGAACAGTGACTGGTTTGAAGCCAAGTCCAGTGAGATGACCCTCGCAGTACATGACCCTCGCAGTACATGATCTTCTCTCTCCGGCAACTACAGGAACAAAGCGAAAGTGAAAGTGCCATACAGCCAAGTAAGGTGACCCATACTCGGATATCATGCTCTGCGTTTAACCCATCCAAAGTGCACACATGGAGCAGTTGGGGGTTCAGTGCCTTGATCAAGGACACCTAAGTCGTGTTATTGAAGGTGGAGAGAGCGCTGTACAGTCACTCCTCCCACCTAAAATTCCTACTGACCCGAGACTTGAACTCACAACCCTTGAATTGCAAGTCCAACACTCTTACCGTTAGGACATGACAATGCAGCAAATGCCCCTTTACATCATCTTCATTGATCTTACCAAGGCATTTGACGTGGTCAGCAGGAATTGGCTGTTTAACATACCTCAGAAAATTGGAAAGCCTGATCAGATCATTTCACGATGACATAAAGGCAAGCTTCCAGTATCAAGACAGTATTTCAGAATCTTTCGACGTCAAAAGCAGTGTGAAGCAAGGGTTGGGATCTATTTTTCCATGAACAATGAACTAAATTGAACTAAACTGAACAATGACAGTTTCTCTTGCCTTTGAAGTTATTGAGGAAGTTTTGAAACATTGCCACAGTAACTAAATGGAATTGAATCAACACTGAACTTGCTTTATCCAAATAAGATTAATATTGATTCTTTAGAGCTGCTTTATAGCTGAATATAATTTATTTTGTAAATGACGAACTTTAAGATCAATGCCATCGAACTGAATCAAATCCACATTGACCTAACCTGACCTGAATAATGACATTATTCTCTTTTCTAGAGCTGACATTTATAATTGTTGACGTTTTAGATCACTGCTATTTTCTTTTATGCTGCTCCAAAATGATCTGTATTTAATAACCAAAAAATACCTGTTGTAATATTTAGTCTAAATTTATAATGTATTTAAAATCAGCTGAAACACTCATATACAAAACTCACATAAGTTCTCATATGATGGAAGTCTGAGAACTTTTTCTGCCCACATAAATACACAAAGTGTATGAAATGATTACTAAAGCCCAATGTGCTTTGAAATGTCATCATGCCGAGAAAGCAGAAACTCTTAAAGTAGGGCCTTTATACATGACATCATAGTATTGTGAAAAAACACAAGAACAAACCGATAAAGTACAAGGATTTAATTTAGGTTTATCCAGCAAATTGAGCTGACACATTTTCTGGTTAGCCACAAAATACATTTTGGCCCACGTCATAAGGGCCTTGGAATGTAAAATCTGAACAAAACCAACTTTAGTGACTGGAATGGTGTATTTCAAATGGATTTAATTTTTTCCATTTTTTTTTACTAAATTCACAGTTTTCTCTATTTATAGTAGCCTAGTTACAACTGGAACTCATTTCAGATCTCTATGTCAGAAGCAAGTCCATTCATAGTTCTCCATTCAAGACCACAATGACACCAAAATACCAAAAACAGAAATCAGTGCGAGTCATCCTGTCATCCTCATTTCTTTGCAAAATATCACTTTTAAAAAATATAGTTAGCATTAATGGTTGACTTTAAATTTATATAACCCTGACTTCATGAGTATGATAATAAGCCTATATAAACCAGTGTGTAAAGTGTTTGCTCAGTGGAAAGCAAAACCAGCCAAACCTTCAGGATTTTTAGAGCTGGTTCACGTCGGGTTGGCTGGATGAGTTGGATTCAGAGAGCACGCGGAGAGGTGATGTGCGGCCACAGTTATTTTCGCAGACTGTTGACCTGAAGCAGAAGAGTTATTGCAGTGCAAAGACTCAGGAAATGAGGCAGAGAAAGAGGAAGCTCTGTTGGCCTTAGAGATCATTCAAGTGGGGCGACTCTCTCCACTAGAGGAGAGAGATTTCATAGAAAATAAATCTGATATGTGTTGGTTAAAATGTGTCTGGTAATAAAAATCCCACGGAAATTACATATATCGCAATGTTTACTGCTTTACAAGTGCGCTTTTGAGTGCTTATTCCTCATTGTGCCAGCAGAGGGCAGCAAACTGCACCATTACTGCATTTGTTACTAGATAGGGTGTTGTTTATGTAATGTTCTCAGGGTACTCGGTGTACCATCACAAAATCGATCTCAGCACAAATGAGTGCTTAGTTTTGCCATGGTTAATTTAAGTGCACTTTCGTTTATAGTTTTTATGAAAATGAAGTTCCCAAGTCATCATATATTCATGTAGAGAGCTGTAATTAATGAGGAACGCGTGACCTGTGTTTGGTTGTTTGTGAAGGGCAAGAAATCTGTTTTTTCAATGTCAGTCACGGTACAAACTGTGTTTACACACACACACACACACACACACACACACACACACGCACGCACGCACGCATAGTACAGTACCCTATGGTAATTCTAATTATATGCAATTATAGCATAATTATATAAAGCACACTGTCGTTATGTTCAAAGTACTGAATGTCCTTCTAATGATATGTTGTAGTAAACTTTTTTTTTTCAGAGAGACCAGCACTAGCTAGTCAGATTTTGCCATTTTAGCTCTCCTTATTAACACCATATGATGCATTTGTGTGTGCGTGCATGTATGAGGTGAGTGTTTGCAGGATGACGGGCTACTGAGCACTAAGTTTAGTCACAAAAGCAGGCTAAAGACAGCCATGTGCAGAGTTATTATTAGAGTCTTGGCAGTGTTTCCACAGCCCGTCTTTACACTATTTGGATCCCACTCTGAGAGGCTCAGGCGGGTCACGTTCCCCTTTCCACCGTCCTGCTCTTTTTTTCACAGATCTCAGTGTCCGTGAACACACACCATCACAGAAGCATCTGTCTAGATGAAAATCCAACCCAAATTTGTACGGTTTGGGCTGTAATATGAGAGAGAGAGAGAGAGAGAGAGAGAGAAAGAGAGAGAGAGAGAGAGAGAGAGAGAGAGAGAGAGAATAGACTAACATTTGTAATTGTATAAACGTGTGTCTTGACTCCAGGCCAGGTGAAGAGGGAATGAGCAGCAGACTCAGGAATGTGTATGTCTACACACACATATATTGTGGGCCACCCAAGTATGTGTATCATGACACGGTCATTCATTTAACCTGGAAAATATCAAGGCTAAAATAAGCATGGGTCTCGCACAGGTTCTAGATAAGTAAACAAAACATCCAGCAAAAAGCCTTTTTATGGTGGGTTAATTGGATGAATGATTTCTAGCACAATACATAAGCTACTCTATGTAAAAAAGGTAGTTTGTTTTGAATTTCTGTTTAGTGTTTCTAGTATATTCAGTTTTTAAGTTTTAGTATTTCAGGGCAAAGTATGTTTAAAGATGTTAAAAGCTGTATCTATAGGAATTTTTTCACTTTTAATGAAGTTGATTTATAAGAGTTTTAAATTTTATACTGTGATTAAATATATACTGTATAAATATATACTGTATGTTATACTGTAAATTTAACTGAAATAAATTTATTTAAATTTATTTTAGTTTAGTTTTACTTTTCCAAATTGTTTTTAACAGTATTGGTTGTTTTTTCTTTAAATGTGACTTTAATAATATTAAGGACAATTATTTGTTTACAATTAATTATTTAGCAGATCCTTTTAGCCAAATTCACTTACAGTAAGATTTTATTTTACATTTTTAAAGAAGTCTCGTTCATCAAGACAGCATTTTTCTGATGAAAAATACATTTAAAATAGCAATATTATTTTTAAAATGTTATTAGAAATTTTAAATAACTGTTTACTATTTTAATATGTTTTAAAATGTAATTTGTTGTGTTGGCAAAGCTAATTTATCAGCAGTTATTGCACCAGTCTTCAGTGATCCTTCAAAAAAATAATTCTAATATGCTTATTATTATCAACTGAAAAAGTTGTGCTGCTTGATATTTTTGGGTAAACTGTAACATTCCTTAAAAAAGACTTTTATTTTAATTATGTATTATTTATTGTAACATTAGATCAATTTAGTGCATCTTTGCTGAATAAAATAAAACATTTAGTTTTAAAAGTCTTACTGGTTAGGACATAAAAAGTTAAGAAACACTTCTTATGTCATAATGTTTAGAAATTTCTGGCAGCCTCCTTTTCCTCAGGCTTTTGTTGTAAGTTTAAAAGTGGGCAGCCATTATGAATTATATCTGACATCTTCTGCATGGTGCCCTGAGCCCAGCACAGCTGCCTTATTTGGGTTATCTGCTGCTTTTTATGCTTGCACCATGCCAAAAGCCATATGTCATCCATTCAGACTGGATAGGAAACAAGAAGTGAGAATGACGGTGAAAGTACAAAAAGAAAAGGAGGAGGACGGAGAAATAGGAGATAGAGGAGGAGGACAGAAACTTGAGGATTGTTCTAAGAATCAGTGTGCTGTTGTGCAAGGGAGGCACAATAGAAGATGAAATTGATGTAGAGAGGGTGGAGAGGAGTCGGTGAAGGGGTGGTAGTTGCACACAGCCAATGACAATCCAGAAAGGCTGACTCATGAGCGGTTAGATGTTCTGTTCACAAAAGGTCCCAAAAGCCAAGGAACTTGCAAAAACAAGTTACTTTTCTCAAAGGAAAGGAAAGGAAAGGAGAAAGAACAGAAAGCTATCTTTACGGTTTAATGTGGTGTGGTTAACCCTCTCTTAGGAACAACCTTGACTTTAGGAGAAGAGCAGAAAGGCCTGACTGAGACCCACAACAAGACCTTCCCACCTGTGTGAAGGACAGGAGCCAGAGAAGACGCTTTAGTTTGGGCAACAGCACTCTCTCGTCCACTTTAAACTAGACAAAAACAGACCATCATCCTCCGAAATACATGATTTATGTGTAAGAGCATTCCAGAGGATCATAGAAAATTGGAGCTGGGCTGCGAAATCAAAGCTCTGGTACGAGGGACTTTGAAGGAGGGAGGGAATATCGACAAGAAAATTGACAAAGACAGAGGCAGCTGGAATATGAAGTCTCTTCCAAAGAACCAGGGACGAACCGACCAGATTTTGGGGGCTATGGCAGATATGCTGACATCTCTGGCGATACCCAGTCAGAAGTGGGTGAGTGACTTCTGTGGCCTTTCACATTTGTACTTAGTTGTTGAACAATATTAATGCAACACACATGTGACTATTGCACAATAATATCTGTGCTTATTTTGTGCTTTGAGAGGCTTTAGGTTTTATTTTAAGCAGCATTTGCTTTCATATATTTAAACGGGATTCGCATGTAACTCAAAATAATGAACGGCAGCTGGTTTTGCGTGTTTGGAGAACAATTCACATGCATTTAAAATTTCCTGTAACTTAGCACGGTCATTACCATAATTCACGGAGCAGTTCCTGTTATTTATTCAGAGATGATAAAGATTAACGGCCAGTGAAATCAGAAAAAGATGCATGAAGGACACGCTTATTGTCAGTCATCCAATCTAACTGCCTTGAGTTCTGTAATTAATGTGTGCCAGTTTACAAAAGGAACTATTTGCAGACGTGCTCCAGATTGTGTAATTGTACATTTAAATGTAAAATGTGGAGTGTGTGTTTCCTCTGTACGTGTGTACAGCTTCAGAAAAACAGATGATAGAAAGATTAGATGACCCTTGTGAACACCCATGTTTAAAATGATTTCATAACGATCTTTTAAATGAGAACATATTTCCGATATGAAAAGAATTAAGAGATAAACAATGAAGTCAGTCAGAGAATGACATAGGAGCATTTCGGAAGAAAACTAAGCAAGAATGTGACGGGTTGCAGTGGCACACGAAAGACACTCTCCTGGGTGTTTAGCAGGAATTTAGAGCACTTGCAGGCACAGGAAACAAGTGCTGATTAAGACATCTCCTCATAAACAAACACACGCATGGCGTCTTCTCAAAAAAGCTGTCAAGCTGTAGGTCTTACTAGCTCTTTACTGTTCTTAAAGGCATTCCAAATATTTTATACTGATTTATGTTACTTTTTTTAACTACTCTGATGAACCTGTCACTCAAACTGTAAGACATGATAAGGGCATGAAGGAAAAATGAGAATACCTTTTTACCTTTTTACTTAAACTCATAACACACACACACACACACATACACATATATACAGTTCAAATAGTTTAGAGCAACAATGCAGAGGGTTTAAAATACCACTCTTGCGTTTTTAGTTCCATTGCTCTTTCCAAAATAAAGTCTGAGGAAGAAAACATTTGTGTGAGGAATGTTAAGACTGGATGGTAGAAACCTTCTGTTAAGAACTTAGAAGTAAATCTGACATAAATAAAAATGTCCCATTTCACTATCAGTCTTCTGGATAAAGAATCCCCAAAATATTATCGTTATCTTGTAGTTATAGTCAACCTTTGGATCTCTTAAATGTTTTTTCTCTTTTACTGGCAGTCTGTAGTATTTGTTTTGGCTCAACCTAGATTGAATTAAATGGCAAAAATGTCCATCTATGTGGTCACAGGAGTAAATTGCATTTCATAATATATTAGTTTAATATGTTAAAACAGTATTTTCTTATTGTAATAATACTTCGCAATAGAACAATATTGCTGTATTTTACTGTATTTTTCATGAACTATAGAAATGCAATCTTCGAGGGCATCAGAAACGGCATTCACAAACATCACTAAACTGAAACTATTATATGAACATGTTTAAACATTCTTTAATCATTGTGTGTGTGTCTGTGTGTGAAAATAGCAAACTATGAATTAAATCAGTAAATAATTAAATAAATATGACCCTGGTCTGTGAAAACCCAGCTTAAAGTTATTATTTTGTGATTTACTGCTTTCTAAAATCATCCTTCATAAGGTAAAGAAAATGTATCTTGAACCTTGATATCTTTAATATGCCATAAGATTGCCAAAGATTGAAATCATAGTGTAATTAATGGTTAAAATCAAACTTTGATATTTCATAATTAGCTTTGAAGACTTTAGCCTGGATTTTACAGACAGGGTCACAAATATCTAATATGTCAAATAAAATATGTAATTTAAAATCTCCCATCTTTAAAGTTTATATGTTGACATCTGAATACATTTCAAGTATAATTTGTGACTGTCCATCTTTGGTCGTAGAACTCAGAGAGTATTGAGCACCTGGGTGTGACACAGGAACAGAAAACAGGAAAACAACGCCCATGGGACACAGAGGAACTGAACTGGGATGATATGTCCCGGGACAGCCTGGAAAGAGTACGAAGAAGAGACAGAGCAAGTAAGACACAACAACCATATTTGGTCAAATGTTGCTTGACATGACTATTAACAGGTTAAACATGCACAACAAGAGTGGCCAGTGATCAACTCCAACGTGATGGATATGGTTCCAAGGCACATAAAAAAAAAAAGAAAAAAAAAAAAGAACATGGAGTTTGAAGATTGACTTGGTGCAATCTTGACCTTCAGTAACGAAGGAGTGTATGCCAGTGTTCATGTTGATATAAGACCATGTTCCTGTTTAAAGCAGCTATCATTTCTGTTTGAACTACGTCTCACTTCCATGTGATATCAGGAGTTGTTTTGATCTGAGCAATATGCTTAATGATAGAGTGATATCCTTATTATGGGCTGAAAAAGGCGTCTTTCTGCTGCACTCAACCCGCAGTACAAACAAACATTCTGGCCTACAGTGTTTAGGGTTTGCCAAATATTTACAAGTGCAGTTAACACTATCAGCATGTTTTGGGTCCTCACATGAAATCATAATGGTTTCAGCATGGGCTGAAAATAACTTCACCTAAGATTTAAAGGTGTAGTTTGTTTCATTGAAAAGTGTAAACACTGTGGCACTATCAAAACATTGATCTGTTTGTTTGACCATTCCATTAGCAGAATATTAGTAACAGATGCTGAACCAATGGCATTGGTTTGGGGATGGACTAACTGTTTGACTAACCAATGGAAGATGGGGTGTTTAAGCAACCTGTTTGAAAACACCCAGTGAATGCTTCTCAGTACTCGGATGTTTCCTTGTTTCTCCAGCCTATGACCTGGATATTCTTGATGATGAAGATGTAGCATCTAAAAAATAAATAAAAAATAAATAAATAAAACAAGAAAGCACCTAAATAATAATAATAATGTATAGCGATGCAGTTGATCTTAAAACTTCACATCTAAGAAAATGTGTGCTATATAAGTTTTTTAAATGCATAAATATGTTTAAAAATTCAGACATTTGAAATAAAACATGGAAAAATAACAACTTTAATAAAATGTAATATTTAAAGGGGTCATATGATGCGATTTATAATTTTCCTTTCTCTTTGGAGTGTTACAAGCTCTCGGTGCATAATGAAGATCTGTAAGGTTGCAAAGACTAAAGTCTCAAATCCAAAGAGATATTCTTTATAAAAGTTAAGACTCTGTCAGAGAATGACATAGGAGGGGGATTATATTTCCAACGAGTGCTTGTTCGGCCAATCACAATGCACTGGGTCAGTTGGCCAATCAGAGCAGACTGTGCTTGTCGGAAGGAGGGACCTTGTACAAACCTGATAACAAAAAAGTTGGGACACTGTAAAAATTGTGAGTAAAAAAGGAATGGAATAATTTACAAATCTCATAAACTTATATTTTATTCACAATAGAAAATAGATAACATATAAAATGTTGAAAGTGAGACATTTTGAAATGTCATGCCAAATATTGTCTCTTTTCGGATTCCATGAGAGCTACACATTCCCAAAAAGTTTGGACAGGTAGCAATAAGAGGCCGGAAAAGTTAAATGTACATATAAAGAACAACTGGAGGACCAATTTTAAACTTATTAGGTCAATTGCCAATATGATTGGATATAAAAAGAGTAGGCAGTGTCTCTCAGAAGAGTCAAGATGGGCAGAAGTCAAGGTAACTCATGCATACGTTCGTACATAGTTTTAACACATGTTTTACATTTAAGTCAAGGTAAATCATGCGAACATATGTACATAGTTTAACTGTGCGTTTCGCTTTTTCTAATAACAAGACTTTAACAACAAGGCCAGTAGGTGAGAAGTAAATGTGTATTATGAGTGACTCACTGAATCATTCAAACGATTCCTTCAAACAAACAGATTCATTTAGAAACGAAACAACTGACACGAGTGAGTCATTGAATCATTCAATCAACAGTTTTATTCAAACATACTGCACTACATTCAGGAAATAAACGCCAGTAATGTGTTGGTTAAAGATGTGCAACAATCAATCCAGTTTTTGTTTCATTCAGTAGGGCCTGCTCTTGTTAATGTAACAAAACATATACATATTCACTGGCGATATTATGTCTTACATGTTACTTATTATTAATTTTTTGTTTATTGAAATATGTTTACTGTTGTGGTGAATATCAGCAAGGCCTGCACGGTGATATATTTGTTAACAGCTGGATGCAATTACAGCTGGAAAATTATGTTTTTTTTTTTTATATGTGTTATTATATTAACTGCATTCCAACAGTGAAAGTCTGAAGGGGGAAATAAGGCTAATGATGTGTTTTGGGGTGAATTTATGGTGAGTGTAGATAAGTTCAGGTAACAGTGCTCTTATCAGATTGGCTCTGTCACGGGTCTGAGCATGTTTTAATGAACCACACCCTGTAACTGTACTGCCCGAACTGATAATCAAACTTATTTAATCAAGTTGTAGAGAGGAAATGATCTTTGCTAATCTTCCATGATGAAAACTGGATGAAACGCTGCTCTGAACAGCTTCCAGATGGGGGGACCCACTTGCCTGCCTTTGGCCAATGTCAGGAAAATGCACTGCTTGTTGTAGCTATGATTATTTGGAGTTAAATGCATTAAATTGAGTTCATCAGAACAAAAAAGAGCTTTGTAGTCAGATTGGCGCTGAACACTGAGGTATGTGACATGTAGCCAAATTACTAACTGTACAGGATGAGCCCCTAGGATGTTTGTCGCAAATTAGACTGCTTAGATGAATTGCAGTGTCAAAGCTGTAGCTTCTAAATATTAGTTTAAGACATACCAAGAGCAAGCACCAATGCCCATTTAATCAGGGTTGCTTCTTGAACTCATGTAACTTTCCTTATTTTGTTTATGTTGATGCTGTAAATGAAAACAAAGAATTGTAAATCAAAATTCATAAGCGATGACCGAAATGACTACTTCTCAGTAGAATAGTTCATCCCAAAAAGAAAACTCTTTTGCATGTCATTTATTCACCATTATGTCATTCTAAACCTGTATACAATTCTTGGAGCAATAGACAAGTTCTGAAGAGATTGCCGCACTTGCAATGAATGAGGACTAAATCTTTCAAGCTTCAAACAAGGACGTAAAAGCACCATTATGTGTCATAAACATCAAAAGTAATCCATGACTCCATGCACTAAATTACAAGTCTTCTTCTGCTACTGTACACACTATTCACTGACAATCTTGTCTTCCAGTGAACCGTTCACTATCATGTCTCTGTCCCCAAAATTAATTAAGTAACCATAGCTGTGTTTCCCAAAAGCATCATAAGCCTAAGTAGATCAGCGAAAGAATTGGCACCAGTGGTCTCTGTGATCTACTTATGATAACAGTGCAGATCAGTCCAGTCCAATTGAATCAGTGAGTCATTCAAACTGATTTTGCGCACTGATTAATTGAGAAGATACAAATCAAAATAATGATTGGTTTACAAATAAGACAATACTGTTTCTTTAATGAACGTACCACAGTATGCGTCAAATAAATAACGATGAAAAGGAATCGTTCATCCAAAAATTACATTTGCTGAAATCCTCTGCCATCCATAAATACACATTATATACCTTATACGTACATACACCTTTAAATCAGATGTTTCTCTTTCAAAGCTATTCATAAAGGCTTCAGTACATGCAATTGAATCCTGTTGAAAAGAGCAAATGGAAGACATTATTCATTAGTCTTCCTTTGTTTTTCACAGAAATAAATAGATTTGGAAGGTGAGTTAACAATGACACCATTTTTTTGGGTCAACTTTTTATTTAATAGCAGCCCGTTTAACCAAATAAGTTCTCAAAAGAGCTTTAGCCATTTTGTAAGATGCCATCTATTCAAGTTAATGCTTTTCAGTTCCCCATCAATAAGAACTGAAGGACTAATAGTGAAATTTCCATTCCTTGCTTTGTCTATGGCTAAAGAGTCCCCTGCAGTACTTGAAGAGCTAGAGGCACAGGAGATCACCCATCTGTTAAAGATTAGAAACAAGATGCCGTTTAACAGCTTCAGTGGATTCACAGGACAGTGCCAGCATTCACTAAATCACATGCAGAGACATGTAGCTTGCACACATTCACCCTCTTTTTTTACTCCGTTTTCTTCTCTTCCTTACCAAAAACTTATGTCCGGCAGTCCATTCAGGACATTTCGTTGGATAGAAGCCCTCAAATCTTCACTAAATCCTCAAGCTTCACTTTCCACTCTAGGAGTCTTGAAGCACGTCATGTACTGTACAGTAGCTCTTTCATTACAGGGCGGATGATGACACAAATGTCCAAAACGATATGTATGCCCTTCAGTTCTTTTCTTTTGTCTGGTTGAATTCTGGAAATCCGCAACAAAAGGAGTCAGCTAAAGCAGATTTTTTCAAGGTGAATGGCTCAAATTAACAGTTTCCTGGGCCTATGACCTCAGATAGTAAGAGTGACATAACCAGATCCCTGTGCTGAGATAAATTTGCTTTAAATCTTTTCATGTGGATAAATATTTCACCTTTTAATATTACAGGGCATTGAGAATTATTTGTTGTTCATAATTTTTGTATTATACATTTTAGTGGTTCATGTGCGTTCAAGGTCTCATAACTCTAGCGCAGTATTTTTGGTTCGTAATTATTTTATTCATTTTCTTCATTCATTATTTAGTTGCAGCAAAGCTGTTTGGCTCTGTCATATGTTGCTGATGTATCTTTCTCATGCATTCAGAAAATAATCATGCTTTCATCGCTGCAGTAGAAGATGCCTGCTGTGCAAACAAAGATCTTTTGGGGTTGCTGATATTTGACATAAAACATTATGTAGCGGCGTATCTCAAAAAACCTCTATATATGGTTTGTTCTGCAAGAAATGTTCATCCATTCATAAGATGGCCAATTATAAAGATCCCCTTTCCACATATTCCTTAGACTAAAACAGCTGGGGGAATGTGGAGTCCGAATTCCTAAGAGACCCATAGGCTAAACGAGTCCCAACCTTAAAAGGGCCTTTGTTACCACAGCTTTGGAGCTGGACTGCCACACTGGGGAAAATTGGTGGTGGTTGCCTCAGGGTTTTCCAGTGTGTGTGTGTGTGTGTGTGTGTGTGTGTGTGTGTGTTTTCATGTCTATATGTTTTATTGAGCATGTGTAATGCATGTCAAACCTTTATTAGAACATAAACATTGACATTTATTGCCAGTGTGTCTATCCAACCTAACTTCCAGAATTCAGAAAAAAATTCAGAAGTAATGCATTTTGGGAAGAGTCCTTCCACCTTGGTCTAGAAAAACGTATCTTTATATCATTTGGTTGTTTTATTTCTCATTCTATCATTCTGTTTAATAATGCTCTGTCATTCTGGCCTTTTATCGTTTTATTTACACTGCAATATAAAAGTTTGGGGTCCGTTTTTTTTTTTTTTTTTGCGTACAAGAAATTGATACTTTTATTTACAAGGAACACATTAAATTAATCAAAAGTGACAGCAAAAAACTTTTACGTTGGTTTCTATTTCAATTAAATACTGTCCTAAATGCATCAAAGATGCGTTTTTAGCAATTTTCACAACATATTAAGCAGCACAATGTTTTCAACATTAAAAAATAAGAAGAAATGTTTCTTGAGCACCAAATCAGCATATTTGAATGATTTCTGAAGTATCATGGGATACTGAAGATTGTAGTGGCTGCTAAAAATTCAGCTTTGCCATCACATGAACAAATTGCAGTTTAGTATATATTAAAATCTATGATGCATGTGAGCTGTCATCCTCTCTATAGTTCTGTTATTTTATCTGTCTTACTGTGTTTTCTTCCCTTAAATCCTATGAACTTCAAGAATTTTAAACTATTTTATTTGGCTTCGTCAAGCCAACATTCAGTGTTTATCTAGTTGAAGTTTGCCTGTCTAGTTAAATGATTTAATGATTTTTTCTCATTTAATATAATTTTCATTTGAATTCTACTTAATTACATTGACATTCGAATTGCAAATCTTTATCATCTTGCCACCACAATCCAAATTCATAAATCCTATTTGATTTCAAATTCATTCTCAGCTTAATTTCTAAATGGTAAAAATATGTGGGTCTAAGATTTGCACATCATGGGCACAAAAGAAAACAGAAAATAGATGTCTGTATAGAAAGAATAGAGAAAGAATACAACTAAATCCAATCCAAAAACAAGAGTTGATAAGGAGCACTGCTATTCTCTCGAGTTAATGTTCCAGAGCAGGAGACACATTGATAAACTGCTGGCCTCCAGGCCAGAAGCCAAACCTTCACACCCAGTAACAATCAGCCATCATCCTCTCAATCAGCTTCTAGAACAGTTGTGTCAGGAACATCGTAAAGCTGTAGGGCTGTTTGTATATTTCTTGGCATGGTGTTTATCCACTGGATGTTGATATATGGTTACTATTGGGTGAGCTGTATCCCGTTGTTGAAAGATCTGTGGTTTAGAATGGAGTCTGGGAATCAGATGGTTACATGTGGTAGACGCTGGTCTGTTTTGTTTTGCCTCTTTGGTGCTAACTGTTGCTTTGTTGTTCATTAATCAGAGCAGAGGTTGCTACACCTTCCCCCCAAATGCCTTAGCCAAGTCCTCAAGATGAACAGCTCTCTGGGGATATGTCTTTGATCTGAAGATGAGAAAAGGGTAGCCTGACATTGTTGATTCATTGACTTTTTGGCTACAGGGTTGAGAGAACAGCATTCATGCAGACAAAGACAGCGTTCTGCAGAGATCTGATCTAATGATCTGCTTCTTTATGTATCAGGGAACAAAACTGGATCTACTGATGGCATTTCCACACTGTGATGTTTTATGAACAGAAATCCCAGGATGAGATAAAGGACAGAGAGGAAATGCATGCTGTTCTAATCATCAGAATATGGAAATGGTAGCAGAAGTAGTTTGGACTCTGTGTGTAGTATAATTTTAAACAGATATGCCTTACATAAACTCATTGTATGGACTGTGCTGCATGGCTAGATGGTAAGAAGGATTCTGTTTACATTTTATTAACCTATATGTTTAAATATCTCATCACTAATCTTAGAAAATCCTGAAAATACTCCCCAGCACATCTTAGCAGCTAGATTTATAGGATCTGGGGGAGAGTATTCAGCTGAGGTTCATCTGTTTAAGTACAGTATGCAAAGGATGGGGAGTTCTGGTGCGAGGGATTGTAGGAGGCACCGCTATATGTTTCCCATCAGTCTACATACACAGTTGACAGCATGTATGCATGTCTATTAATGACATGTATTTAAATGTGCATTTGTGTCTCCTTTTCAGTTCATTTTATTGACCACATTCTGTTGAATTGGAATAAGCCATGTTGATGGCTCCATTCTGAAGATAGATTGATCTTAATAGACTCGATTCAGTTCTAAATGG
The DNA here is from genome assembly GCF_003368295.1 of Carassius auratus. NCBI lineage: Eukaryota > Metazoa > Chordata > Actinopteri > Cypriniformes > Cyprinidae > Carassius > Carassius auratus. The sequence goes on from NW_020523604.1 coordinate 1,101,107, forward strand.
TGCATATACCTTGTATCTGAATGTGTGTGTGTGTGCACATTTTTGTATAAATTTTTGTGAGAGTCCTGGCCAATCTCTTGGCTGGGGTTGGGAGACAGACCAGCAAACAAAGTGCAGAGCATAAAACACCAGCTCACTGCAGCCAGCCGGCTTTCTGCCAGCTGTCTCCCTGTTCTCCCACACTGCTGCCTATTCATGCAGGCCTTAATTGGAGCTCCTGCTTTTAGAAAGAGAAAGAATGAGAATTTGAGAGGTCTGAACATCCCAATAAAAACACGCTGCACAGTAGGATTTAGAATGGGTTGGAGAATGGGAATGAAAAGACTAAGTCACTCTACGAGGTAAATGAACTTGGGACAGCTGTATTGGTCACTGCATGATTGCATAATTGCATATTTAAGCTTGCTGACCTTGAACCCTCTCATACTAACATTTTCACTGTTCCTGTCACTGTCAAAGCTGTCAGACCTTGAACCATTGTTTGTGTAATTAGCATGCAGTGAGCAACGCCAGAATCCATCATCATCAGTATGTGCAAAAACAAGGAGGGGAGTGGGCAAGCAGAGCCAACACTACTTAAAGCTATTTGTCAATATTTGTTTCATTTCATGTTCTTAAATGTGAGTGGACATTGATAAATGTAGACGTGTTTGAAAATTATGTTTGCGGTTTTGTATTATATATTCTTGTGTCTGAATGCAGTATGTATAAGGATTAGTGTGGATGAGTTTACGTGTGTGCTGGTTTGTGCATGCCGGGGCAGACTCATAAATGGAGGCAATGAAGTGAGGAGAATAAATAAATAAATAGAAACAGGAAAGGGTGAGGGAAGAACAGAGGGAGAGGAAGAGGAATGAGAAGATAAAAAAGACTTGTATGGGTTTTAATGCACTATTCATCTCACATTCTTTCTTTGGTTCTTTAACCCTGTTGCCATGGAATTTTAAGATTTATCTGTGCTGATGGATTACAATATTCAAATGCCAGACATTATTTATTACAACCTTAAAATTGTGTTGTTGACCTGTTCAGCATAGGAAAGTGCCTTTCAGATTCTGCACATTCTTGTAAGTTTAACAGAAAAATAAGAGACTGTAAAAACCTGTCTATTGGTTAACCAGACATTACATTATTGTATTTTCAATCAGAAATTATATGGAACAAATGTAAGCAGCTTACCTTAGACGTTTCTGGATGCCACTGGATGTCCCCTGAGTTGTATTTGTGTTTTATTTTATTAATATGCTTAAATAACAAAAAAATATTAACCATATATATATATATATATATATATATATATATATATATATATATATATATATATATATATATATATATATATATATATATATATAATTAGAAAACTATATGTATTTGTATAATTATTTATATATTATAATTAGTATAGTAATTAAGATTTTAAGATTTTTCATCAGACACTCTTAGAAAGACCAATGAAGAGGCCGAGTGTCTACAAATCACAGAGAGAGATTCTTTAGAGGGGTAAAGACTTGCCCAGGCACAAAGTTTACACTCCCTCTACTGATCAGAGATGTTAATGCAATCCATACGGACAGCATAAGCATTTAGTCTGAGCCTTGTTATTTATCATAAGATCACATGGTTGAGATATTATAAAATGTTTTTACAAAGTAAATACAATGCAAAAGATTTAATTCTTCCCTGTACCTGTTTAGCCAGCTATTGTACACTGTGTTGGTTTTGAGGGAGGTATCTGCCTCTGAAATGATTCACTTGCATGCCTTTAAAGAAACAACATGCTTTACCTCATCTGAAAGAGCAAACAAAACAAGAGCTCAGAACAGTTTAACCAAATTTGCACTCCTGTCATGGTTAATTTCCTCAAGTATTGCAAAGAGAGAAAGCAAACTGGTTAACGAGGAAGAGAGGAAACTTGACTCGTGATCGTATACAAACAACACCATGCAAGCTACTTGTTGTCATAGCCATGCAACTCCTCCCTTTTGGTCAGCATTGTACACTTGAAGTGAGAAGGAACAATAATAGGACAGGACTGCTTGTTTGATGTGTGGCGTTAGTCTTTGCATCCTTTTGTGTGCCTTTGGAATGGCATTTTCAGTTTCAATTTAATTTGTCTTCCTTTCAGCCAAATCAAAATACTGTTTGTTCTGGTTGTAGTTGGATTATAGATTATAAGAGAGAAAATGCAGCTTTACTCTGGCGAGTAAAATCCTCTGCCATTCACGCCAGGCAGACTACAGAGTGATGTGTTGCAGTTTACAACACTGCAACCTGGTGGAGGTGTTATGGGGCTGACAGCAATTTTGCTGTAACAAAGTAATGTCATTCGTTGGCACTGAGAGTTTCCGATTTGAGGTGACTGGAGTGACAGTGATGGGCCGACTAAGTTGTTTACATGGAGGTTTATAAAGGAGCCACAGCAGGTTTTGAATAGTCAAGCGACAGTTTCCATCTGCCTGTCCAAATATGACATTATGCATTAACAAATACTGTAGGATTAATAATGGATGTCACATGTCATCTCTGTCTTTCAGAGGAAGCACACAATGCTGAGGCCAATGGTAGTTTGATTAATATGTATAATGCTGTACAATCTACAGCCACATTGTCTAGGTCTGATAGTCTGCCTTAGAACTGGAATGATTGCTGACGTCTGACTAAAAATATGTCCAAAAAGTGTCCAAAAATATTAATTAATACATTATTGCTTTATTCTGAATAAAACCACATTTTTGAATAGCATGCAAACACACTTACTGTCTAACAAGCAAGATATTTTGTGCTTGTAATGACAGCTTCAACTGTAAATTATGTTATATACGAAACAGGTGGTTTGACTTTGATGCATTGTGTGTATTCTGCATGTAGTCATCTCAGTCCTGATGTTTTATTTTCCTGGTGGGGGAAATGTTTGTTGGATTCTGTAGTGAATTCTCCAGTCTCGTTGACTGTATTGCACTAACATGGAGCCTCTCTGCTTTTCTGCAATAGACACCGGTAATTGGCCTCTGGAGAGAGACTAATTCCATCAACACACACACACACACACACAAACTCAGCAGAATCCCCAGCTGCTCATGTACTCTAGAAGAGGCTTGCTCTCCATTTCCTGCTCCTTTTCACCATTAGCATCACATTCCTACACACATTTTGCTTACACGCGCCTTGTCTGTTTATAGAGCTTTTCACACTTGACACTCTTTAAGGGATAGTTCACAGAAAGTTGAAAATTCCGTCATGATCTACTCATTTTTCTAATTTCTCTCTTGTTCTGAACACAGAAGAAGATATTTGAAGAATGTTGTTAACTAAACAGTTTAGGTGACAATTGATTTAGATTGTATGGACAAAAAACTAAACAAAACACATTTCTCACATTTTATTAGTTTTATTTAACTCAGCTGTTGTTAAAAAAATTCAGCAACATAAAATCATAATTTATTAATAAGTTTAATAATTAAATATAAAAATAGCATTTATTAAACTGTTAAATAAAATAAATTTTCACAGTTTGATTATTAATCATGGCTCTAGTAATTATGCATCTGATTTTTAATTTCCAACCTATTTTGGGTTCGTTCAAATGTGTCTGTGTTTGGGCTGGTAGGGAAAGCCCTTAGGTCAGCTTTACCTCAATAACAATCCCACACTGGTTGTGTTGAAATGACATTGTAAGTCACCATTGTCACAACAGAACATTCAATCAGAGGTGACAGGCACACAAACTCACACTCACGAGCTTGTACCAAAGCCTTCAGGATACATAAACACAGACACATATGATCAAAACCTATAAACATACTATTTGAAACATGATATCTGCATTCACCACACCCAACTCTGTGTGTCTACCCAGGTCTGTAACTTTCAAAACTAATCAAACAGCAGCTATCTTTATCCCAACGCCCTCGTGTTCTGTAAACCCTGTGTACAGTAAACACAGCACACCAGTTCCTCGTCACAGCAGGTCTTTGAACGCCTCTCTGAGTGGAGGTAGTTGTAGAGATACTCTATTAGCCTGGAATTCCTCAAATAATTACCACATGCAATCGATCTCACATTCAGATTTTATTATCCACCTTGTTAATCTTGGATGTGACTCATGAGGGTTCGAATTAGGAGCAGCCATCTGAGATCTTCTAAAATGATATGCAAAAAAATTCCAAGCGAGATGGTTGAATAGAATGGAGAGCAGAGAGAGAGAATTTTGAGAAGAGTAATGCAAGATGAAGGGGATAATAGGGGGAGTGGGAGCTGTATCCTGGAATAGCCAGCAAGTCGAGCTGCTAACTCCGCCCCCTCACCCCCTCTCTTTCTCTCACTCGCTCTCACTCTCTCTCTCTCTCTCTCTCTGGCAGTCGTACAGTCTGTCATTTGAGCAGACAGTGAGAGCAGGAGGGAGGCAAAACTGGGAGCCTGAGCTGTGCTTTTGCCTGCTGTTGACTAGTCTTGTGCAGTGACAACTCGAGACTGGACATCTGGACGGTGTATGATTCTCTAACAGCTCCTCTTAGGATTTGTTTTGAGGTTCTCCCCCACACCTCTTTGGAATTACCGCTACAGGGATATCCCTGGCATGAACGTGCGAGTGTGATGTGCCATGCCCATGCCTGCTAATCTTGTGGTCAGTGACTGGGGTAGACCATGAAGGGGGGCCACCACCATCGGGGCTGCGCCTGCCACCACTTGTTTCGAAAAGTCCTGGCAAAGTGCGGCTGCTGTTATGCCCGGGTCAGAGGTCAGTGACTTTTAACACTGTCACGGTGGACTTGTTTACAGAGATGAAGGATAAGAAAACTACTTCTATGTTTTGAGTTTGCAGTTTGTTTGAATGCTACTCTTGGTGTCTTTCTCCTACACTGGTGTTATGATTTTCTTATTTAGTCTATGATGTTCTTCAGTGCTTCTCGCATTCCATATTTGCTCAGCCACCTAGTCTCTGAAGTGATTATTGAGTGTCAGTGTATTGCATTGCATGCGTGTCGTGGGGATTCGCTTCTTTTTCTTCTGCTCACGCTCAGCTGGAGCAACAGATGTCTGTCACTTCTCCTGGTTACGGCTTCCCCTCACACTTTTCATCTCACTCCCCCTCTCATGCGATTATCAAGCGGTGAGAAACAGCATGTATGCATTAGATGGAGCATGTTTACATGTAAGACAGGGTGCCGTGTGCGTGTGTGTGTGTGTGTGGGGGGGGGGGGTACAGCACGTGGGTGGATGAAACCCTGGGGGCTGCACAAAAACATTCCTTCCTCTGTTCAACAGTGAGACTTTGACTAAGGACACCCTGTGTCTCTCTAACTTCCTTTTTAGTTTGTCTCTCAGCATTTTCAGCCAGTCAGGCTGTGTAAAAAAGTGATAGTTCACCCAAAAATTCTAATTTTGTCATCATTTACTCACCCTCAGTCCAATGTCAATCCGAACCTTTCTCTTTTTTGGTCTATACCATGAAAGTCAGTGGGGCAGTGTTGTTTTGGATCCCTGTGACTTTCATTGTAGGGACCAGTACAGTTATTCAAAATATCTTCTGTTCTGTTACACAGAAGAAATAAAGTCATACAGGTTTGGATTGACATACTGTAAAGGTAAGTAAATACTGACACAATTTTGATATCTGTGTGAACTCCTTCTTTAAAGTTGCAGTAGCGATTTCAGCTTTAAGTAAAATATGACGTGTTAAATGGTAGCTGGAGAATATTTTCGAGTGTATTTACACAATTGGTTCTTTTTATGTCCCATCTTTTTTCGATCTAAAATTGTGTAATTTATGTAAAACGCAATGCTTTAAAGTTTCTTTGTGTGCTCTTTTATCAACGTTTTGACTCTGCGGGGCTCTGGCATAGTTCAGATGCCTCTTGTTTAATCTCCAGTGCTTATGTAATGGATATTCTTCCTCTGAGCCAGAGTATGTGCTTTCTACCTTCACTTAGGATCATCTAAGTTAACCTCAGACGTCATTCTGAAGTCGTGCCAAACCGTGCAAGCCATGTAAGGGCTGTGAAGTTTCTGAAATGAGCTTTTAGTTAGGGATGTTGCTATTTGAATAATCCAGCTTCCCTAAAGAAATGTCAAAGAAAGAACGAATTATGCATTTGAATGGACTTTATTTCTGTATTAAAACAGTTATGCGGCCATCATGTTTAGATCAAATGACAAAAATGACAACAGTTAATTTTATCATTGAAACTCAGCTTTTATTGCTCGCAGAATAAATTAATTATGTATATCTTTGAATAGTGCATCTATACAGTGTAGAAAACTACTTTGCATAATACTACCCCCAATATAACTCCAAGATGACTCCAGTGTCAGTCAAACAAAAATTGCTAAGTGCACCTTTAAAAATCCATGGACAGAGCATAAAACACCTTGTAAGTAAACAATAGCAATGTACTTACTTTCACCAGCAAAGATGACCATCTCAAAGTGACAGTACCCTGTGGTTATGTGTAGCTGATTTCGAATGCTACTAAAGTCAGCAAATATGATTTTAATGTTGGGCATTAGCATCGGGCTCTCCTCCTTAAATATAAATCACATAAAGAGAAAGCTGTCGGCAGATGGTGCTTAAACCAATATGTGACTTCCTCCCACCCTCTCCTTCTTTTTTTTACTGTACTAGCCTGAATCTCCTGCCTTGGAGATTATATGCCTCTTTCTGACACTTAAGCTCTATTTTCTATGATAGAAGGGGGTATAAATGACTGGTTTATGTAAGAGCGTTTAATCATGCTTGGATGAGGGCTAAATGTTTATTCAGCCCTGGGAATAATGTACACAACCTGAATGCATCCGGAGAAGGAGGTCTGTCGACGTGCTGCTTTCTGCATGGTTAAAGGGGCAGACATGATCGCATGTGCGCGGACGAGCTATCAGTCTGGTTAAGTGTCACGCACATCCCTTTCGAGACCATACAGATGAAATGTATGTATGTTCCATACTAAGATTGCAATGCAAACACTTGAATACACCATCTTTGTTTTGATGTTTGTAGGAAAAACAATCTAGATTGTGCAGAGATAATTATCCTCACATATCTGTTGTTTTTCAGTGTTTTTTTCCTTTCTGTGAGGGTGTAATGGATGGAAAAGTCCAGAACTTACAGGAAGCAACTTCCTCAACCTGTAGTAATTGTACTTTTCCACCCCTCTTAAAAAGCACTATGGTACCACATGGTAGCACCACAGAACTTTGATATACGCAACATACCTGAATGATTACCGTATGGTAATACTGTGGTACTTTTGGTGCTTTTTTTGTTGTAGTTTCACTAATTTCTGTTTATCTTAGAAATGTGTTAAAGGGGTAGTTCACCCAAAAATAAAAATTTGCCCATGTTTTACTCACCCTCAAATCATTCTAGGTGTATATTACTTTTTTTCTTTCAGACGAATCCACTCGAAATTATATTAAAAATCATCCTGGCTCTTCCAATCATTACAATGGGAGTAGGTGGGTGTTTTTGTTCAACCGTCCAAAAGTAGCCAAATATAGCATGCATCCATAGTAAAATGTGCCTCACACAGCTCTGAGGGGGAGTAAGGGCCTCCTGTAGCAAATGTATGCGTATGTATGCATATGCATTTCTGTAAGATAAATATCCATATTTAAAAAGTTATAAACACAGGAAAGATGAAATACTTCACAAAGATATGAATACTCTCAACATTCACAATACTTTACACTCCCAACCTACCTATAAATGTGAGTTATTTTTGCAGTGTTTTTTGTGTGTAACAAGCAGTCCACTGAAGGCGAGTTTAAGAACCCAGGTGCAACTTTATTCCAAACTGATCCAAACAAACAAAGGAAGACTTTACTTGGCATGAGCAGACTTGAACAGACTTGAACAGACTTGACTTGGCATGAACAGACTTGACTCACCGACAGCAGGTTACAACATCAATACTTGACAAAGGACAAAGGCAACATGAGGGCTATTTATATCAAACAACAAGGGTCACATAACGAGAACCAACCAATGAGAATCAGGACACATGACTAACACAACCAATGAGAAAATGACACATGAACCAAAGAACCAATAGCAGAATAACATGAGGGCAAGGTAATCACATGACTAGAAAGGGTCTACTCCCATTTAAATGATTTTTAATTAACTCACGATTGGATCTTTCTGAAAGAAGAAAGTAATTTACATCTAGGATGCTTTGAGGGTGAGTAAAACATGAGCTAACTTTTATTTTTCGGTGAACTAACCCTTTAAATTATGGAGCATCTACTAAATATGAGAACAGTATATTTGTATGTATTTTACAAGTGTCATGCCACTATTTAAAAGTGTAGTGTTAGTAATATTTTTTAGGAAAGTTTCTTATGCTTACTAATGCTACATTTATTTGATGAAAAATAAGGTAAAATAGTAATTTTGTGAAATATAACAGTTTACTCTAACAGGTTTTTTTTTTCAATCTTAATATTCTGTTTTAATTCAGAAATAATTTTAATATGCTGTTTGGTAAGAAACTTTATTTTAAGAAAATTAGTTTTTCTTTATTTGAGATGAAAATCTTTTGTAACATTACAAAGGTCATTGCTGTCACTTTTGATCAATTTAAAGCATGCTTTATGTTTTTAACAAATTTCTTTGTAGATTGTTCTGCGTACTTGCCAATGTCAAAAAGCAATAGTTTTATTCAGAGCTTTTTTCCTCTGATTAAGCATACCTCTTGTACAAACCATAAGCTTGATTTTTTTTTTTTTTTTTTTTATACCCATTTTATGTATCAGTATAAAAAAATCCAGCCACTTCCATTAGTTCTCTAGTGGTGTAGCCGTCTTTCCAAAGACCAGGATAATGCAATCATATAGCTTTTTTAGTCAAACCATCATTCTGGTAATTGCAGAGCAGTGAAAGCTGTTTCTTTTCCACACTCCAACTGTAGATGGCTATTATTTACAAGCCCAGCAGGAATCCACTATATGATGTCTCCTCTCTCCATCCTAATGACCACCAAGTTGCATGACAATCATCTGTTCAGACACTATTAAGGTGACCATAACTATGCGGCTGAGACAGTTCCCCACTGATATCTGAATGAAAACATTTGATTGCAAATAGGGTGTTTGCATGTGTTGTCTATGTGTCATTCATAGACCCACTTAGAGAATCAATAAACTTGGAACAGAAATCTTGGACGTAATGGCACCATGCATTGACTTTATGAAATCAAGCATTAGCAAAGCTTACAGCTGAGACAGCAGATTTAAAAGTAATTGCTATTAGCATCACTCTGAACTTGCAGCTAGAAAGACAATTATGTTATGAGTTAGAAAATAAGAAAGAGAAATAGAAAGGGAGGAAGTAGAGGACGGATGCAAACAGTCTGAAGAGACATAACTCAAGAATTGTGTCTGAGCCGAACTAAGACTTATCTTCTGAAACTTGCTTGGCTCTGACAGAAACAGGAAACTGAGTTTTTACCTCAGGAAAAAACACATCTTTGCTTAAAATGAGCTGGACAAAGGGGCTTGTAGATTTTGCAGCTGTGTTAATTGTGAAGAACATTGCCATAGAGGCTGGGAACCATTTCAGTAAAAGATTCAGGAATTGCGCCCACTGATTAGCATAGATGCGTTGTTTATTAGCATGCACTGTCTGGCTAGTTTTAGCATGCAATTTATATAAATACTAAGTCTTGCATGGATATTTCCTGGTTAAACTGGTTTAGGAGACTTTTATTTTCCCTCAAATAGTAAAGTAGTATAGCTGTTTAGTAAATTTAAGAGAGCCCTTACCTGCTAATATTTAAAAAAACTTCTGCTCTCTTTAAATGTGAAGTACGCAGTTTCTGTGCATGTGTCACTTAAGAGAATTAGAGAAATAAAGCATAATAAACAATAAAAAAGCTTTAAAATTCCCTGTACATGACACTATGATTAATTTTATTCTTACAAAATCTTACTATTTATCTGAGACTTGGCAGTAAAGAACTAACATGAAGAAACCCTACAAATTTGGTGTCTCGAATGAAACCCAAACATTCCATTAAATTCCTTCTTGTAAAAGCACCCATATAAATATTTCCCTTGTTTTACCCCATTATCTATCTCTGCATATTTTGGAAAGCCTTCAAAAACTCCCTCTACAATTTGAACAGGAAAGAGATTGATGGATCTTTAACAAATGGCATAGTAGTTAGTGAAAAATAAACTAGGTTAAGAGTAAAAAAAAAATCTTACAAACTTCACTTTTAATGTGTTGTTACATTGTCAATGTATAGATGATTACTTTATCTCCCTTTCGTCTCTGGAAGTCTGTCGTGACAAAGATATTTGAAGCTTTAGTCTCATCTTCTATCTCAGCATGATCCTGCAAATTTAACTTGTATCATGAAAACAAAATGGCTACACAAAAACAGCTTTACATTTCTGAAATACATGCTCTTCAGAGTCATGTAAAGCTTCTTAACCCATCTGCTTTTCGGCGGCTGGTGAAGAACGATGCTTTAATGAAGCCTGGGTATGAGCATGTGTTTCTCGTCACAGTAGTGATTAAGATGGAGACAGCACCACTCTGCAGTAAGTCACAACATCTGCTGCTATATTGCATATCTACCACTGCAAAGCTCTCTACACCTCCAGTGGTGTGTCACAAACCCACAGGTTATCTTGCTTTTATATATACTTTTCCAGAGTACAGGCAGGCATAACACATGTGAGGATATCAGACAGACTCCAGTGGCAGGAAAGAAGTGAGTAAATCGAATAAGGACCTCAGCGCCTTTGCTCTGCCAAGATGACGGTCTCCTTTCCAAGTCTCTGTTTTCTTTGGCCGTGTCGTATATTGAAACCAATGGCTCCACGCTTTCTGTCTCCCCATGCCTTCATTTTCACTTGCAGGTTTTCTTTCCCATTTTCACTCCAATTCAATTTCATAGCTGACTGTGGTGATGCCTGAGAGATGCGATAGAGGGCAATTAGGGGTGGAGAAACGGTCAAAACAACAATTGTTTGTCCCTCTCTCTCTGTGTGTCTCTGAATCCAAGTGCAAATTACAACACAGAAACTTGTTGCTCTATGTTGGCTGTAGCTGAAATTGCACTCTACACCCTAATTCACTATTCCCAACATTACCAATGTAGTCCACATAAAAAGTAGTTCACATCCAGAATAAACATTTCAGATGTTGATGTCTTAATTTTTTTTTTTTTTTGAGGAAAACATTCCAAGAATTTTCTCCATATGATGGACTTCAGTGGTGGCCAATGGTTTGAAGGTCCAAACTGCAGTTCCATTGGAGTTTCAAAGGGTTCTACACGATTCTAGCCTAGGAATAAGGGTCTTATCTAGTGAAACAATTGGTCATGTTCTTAAAAAAACTGTATTTATTCTTAGCCACACATGCTCTCCTTGCACTAGCTCTGCGATGTGCATGTGCATCTTCATGCATTTCGTAATCACCTTGGTTAGTTCTCTGTCTGTGTCCTTTGTTTAAAAAGGTTTAGGGTAGGGCAAAAAAATCTCATTTTCTCCTCCATCTTAAAAATCTTCCGACATTGTGGTATTAACTTGTTTTTGTCAGGGACATTTGACTTTCTTTGCATGTTTGCTTTGTAAACACTGGATCGGTACTTCTGTCTACGTCATGCATATGTACAGTAATTACATAATGCGTGAGGTCGAGCATATGCAAGACAAGACTTTCTGGGTAAAAGTATATGCATTTATTTTCTTTTTAGAAAATGTCCAATCATTTCACTAGATAAGATCCTTATATTCCTAGGCTGGGATTGTGTAAAGCTCTTTAAAGCTGCATTGAAATGGCAATTTGGACCTTCAGTTGGTTGGCCACCACTGAAGTCCATTATATGGAGGAAGATCCTGGAATGTTTTCCTCTAAAATCTTTTAAAATTTCTCTTCAACTGAAAGAAAAACATAAATGTCTTTGGTGACATGGGGGTTAGTAAATTATCAGGAAATTTTCATTCTGGAAGTGAAAATAATCATTGCTATTGATTTTCTGGATGGATGGATAGAAATATCTATCCATAAATCCTATTTATACATCGATCTGTCTATATGCTTCTATAAAACACTGGGTCAGCGTGCATCAACATGAATAAAAACAAGAAACACATCAGTCTTTTAGTGTGTAACTTCATACAAACCAGCCCTTTTGAGACATCAACTTCAAACATAAGGTCCATTACAACTTTAGCCTAAATTTTCTTTCTGTTTTAATCTGGTTTGTCAGGGAAATCTGAGGTGAGCTTCCCTGCTTCGCTTTGTCTTATTCCCAGGTTTCTCCTGGATTTGTCACACACACATCCAGGGCACCATGAGCCCACCTGAGGCCAGTGTCTCTGAACAATCTTGACTCAGCCTTGTAATGAGCTGGCACTCACAATGCTTGGCAGCTACTCAACCCAGAGAGGGAGAGAGCGCTTCACAACTACAGCAATAATAATGATCTGCTCCCATTGCACATGAACGCTGATAAGTGGCTCTTCAAGGGGCTGGCTGATTGGACTGGTTATTAGCTGCTATTTAGTGACAATAATTTTCATGCAAGGCCACTTACTATGGCGCATATGCTTGGAACAAACTGGGTTTAAGTGCCAACCTCAAGGGTGCAGTGGTACTAAAGCCAACTGAGACAAGCACTAAACATGCAACCTATATGGCAGCAGACCTTCTTTTATAGTCAACATAAAATCAAAACGGACTATTTCATGTCTCTGTGAGTATACAACAGATCTATAAACAGAGACATTGATAGATATTATTTAGTGGATGGGTATGATTTGTGTTCACATCCCACTAGCTGAAGTCTTTTTAAATTCGCAGACATCTTTTTTTTGTCATCCACTTATAAGGTCTCATTCCTCCATGCATTATGGAGAAATGCTGCAAAAATAGCAAAAACTGAAAGCAAGCTGAGGTACTTAAGACTGCTCTTTGCTCAGTAGTAGGAGATATTTTTAACACAACACCCCATCCCCCTTCTTTCTCACTCTTTCTTTCCTTGCTCTCTCTCTCTTTTTATCACTGTAAATCTCCCTGATATATTTTCCTTCCATCCCTCACTCTTTCCATCTCTTATTCGGTCAGCCCCTCCAGCAAAATGAAGAAATAGCCCCAGCTGAATATTGGGCAGAAAGTTGTATGATGTGCCTGTGAGGAATGTGAACAGCAAGTGAAGCGTTAAGATCATTCCAGGGGCAAATCTCACTCTCTGATTCTCTCTTCCCCTGAACCAGACCAAATTAAACTTCTGTCCACAGCTGGATGCAATAACCTACTCAACTATATTCACCTTTGCTTTTCCTCAGTGTTTCCCTCTCTCTCTCTTTCTGTCTCTGACCCTGAACTCCCCAAGGAGGATATGTGAAGAAACATTTCCATTAATCTCAAAGGCTGCTGCTTAGTTGGCACCACCAGAAATGTGTGATTTAAAATCTGCCATTTTTGCTGATGAGATCTTAGATCTTTAGACACTGTAAATGCCGTTTGGCTAATTAGATGTAATCAGATTGTGTTTGCTGTTTGTCTCAGTGTAAGGGTGAAAAGAATGAGGTAACAAGTTATTAGACGAAGATGGAGGATATCGTTCTTTTGATTTCCACATCATCTCTGCTCTAAATTGTGCTGTGATTCACAACATTATGAATGCCAGAATGAGCCACTCGCTTCTGGTGTTTATCTTGGTGGTGAGAGGAGTGTTTCCATTTACTGTTGATGTGTATTTTAGTTGCACATTATTGAATTGTGTTTTTCAGCACAAAGGTCTCTCTGTCACTGTTGGCAATCTCTTGAAGCTGCTTTCCCTTGAGGGTTCTTCATGGGCAGCACTGGTGGACATATTTTCTTTGTTGTGAACAAACAAATTGTAGTGGAGTGGAAACAGTTCTTTAACCTCTTGGACCAACAGCAGCTTGATTCCATGTAAAAGGAATACATAAAAAAAAGGACAGATGTTCCTTGCTAAGGCTCAGAGCATGCATGAGAATAATAGCTTGTTTATGATATCCAGTGTGTTATCCGCTTATGCAACAAGCCAGTGACTTATTAAGAAATGCTTGTCTGTATACAGTTACTTCTGACCTTAGGCGGAAATGAAATATGTGTAGCAGACAGTGTTTTCTAAGCGGACATTATGTGCTTTGTTCTTACAGTAGATCGGAAATGTGTGCTGCTTCAGCGTCAAGCTTTGGTAGTTAAGTCACTCCTGTAGTTTTCAAACTGCTGATCTCAGTGCCGTATGGGGCCCAAATGCTGGTTTAATTAGAAAAAGGAGGAAAGTGAGAAAGAGCTCTTATGGTGAGACGTACCATGTTTCAGAGATAGCTGATAACCTTTACATGTCATAGTATTTATTAGTATACCTATATGCTTAAATAAATTCATAGTAATATCTTGATGCATGTTCAGTAACATATTATTAGCATGTTGCCATTTACAAACGTTAAAAACATGGTATTTTGTGACAGAAAGAAACAATGAAGAAAGACCTTATGAAAAGTACTGTAGAGGGTCCAATATGTTAAGGTCAAACCATGGTACATTGAAATATACCATACTAGTAATTTATGACTATGAAATTCACATAACATGGTATTTATATTGAAAGTATACCATTCGAATACAAGAAATAAATAAAAAAATTATGCAGATAGATACATAGAAATATCCATCTGTTGTAATCAATATCTATTCATCTGTCATAATTAATATCTCTACATAAATCCTATATATATATATATATATATCCGCATATCATTTATGATTGAGCGTATTAACTTTTGATGGTACCATGGTACTTAGGACTTTTTTGTAAGGTATATACAAAAAACATGGAATTAGCAAAAATGTGTTTATATTTCTTGGGGAAGAAAGAAAGAACCCTTACGAAAAGTACCGGAGAGGTAGCATGTTCCTGTGATCTGATAGCAGATGGTGGAACACAGATATATATTAATAATTGATGACTTTGATTGTAAAGTAAATAAAGAATGAAAAACAAGAATGTAAGATTTCCTCCTGTAACCAAATGCTGATGCTCCTGACACCAGTCCTTCACTCATTTGATGATGCTCCATTGACATTTTCAGAGTCAGTCAATCTCTTCTGCTGAACATGACAGTGATTGGCCCGAGCAAGACTTTGATGTGATAACAAGCTGGCTGTGTAAAGTGTACTTTCAGACGTGTGTGTGTGCTGTATGCATATGTCAGTTGATGCCCGTAACTTGTCTCTCTGACAGCTTTTCTTTTGTGTGGTTGTCCCTAACTCTCTTCCCTTGGGGTTTAGTTGCCATGGCAATGTGACTTAGAAGAAACAGAGAGACATGGTAAGGAATAAAAATTTGTGCTGGAGGCTTAACAACCATTATTGCTCTGCACATACTGTATACAGTGTGCTATCAGTTAACTATGATGCACCGGTGTCGCTGGAAGCATCATCGTTTGTAAGTATTACACAAAGCTCAAAGCAAAGATCCTCCCACACAGATGGTGACACCCAGTAAACTACTATACCTCAATATAGCTGAGAAAAAAAGCTAAATACAACCTTCATTAGACAAGAAATACTGGGTATCGCTTGTTATTAAATTCCCACAAGATGCTATTCAGATGGTTAAACACACTTGAGCTTTTCCTATGATCAGTAGAAAGGACTTTCATATCGCTAAAACATCATAGCAGACACTCGCTGAGCTCATCTTGCTTTTGATCTACACAGAAAGCAAGACTTTTTATTCTACCCTTCTCTGATCAACAGGTTCTCTCAGCATGGATGCACATCCTGCCGTGTAGAATCTAGTCTCGCTTAGACAGACCCTTGACTAAACAACAGCTCATTCTGTCAAGCGTCAAGTTGGCCATCCTCAGACCCAGAAATTGCTTTCCAATTTTGTGCGCTGTGTGTATTGACTGAACTGTGGGAGGTCTGTGAGTATGGTGTGTGAGACTTTTAGACTGTAAAAAATCTGTGTTTTCTGTGCACTCTGCAATGTGTGATGCTCTGTTGTGGTCGTGTGTGGGTACAGTAACACGGAGGTGGATGAGCAGGCATCTACAGGGAGATTTTTTTTTGTTCTTCTAATGATCATAATTGTGGAGATCCGTGCACAAACAGGCAGTGGCACGTGGACTCCCTCGTAATTCAGAGCTTCTCTTTTGGAATGATCTTCATGAGCCATCCAATCAGTGGCGTCTGGGCCTAAAAATCCTGCCACATGAACCAAATGCTGCTGTAGGCAGATAAAAGCTTACGCACAGGGAGGTCCACCCACACACACACATTGTCACATGCCTAATTGCTGTGTGTGTTGTGATGGAAGATGAGGTACAGAAACAAAGTAGTGTGAAAGAATAACTCCAGACAGATGGTAATGTACAGAAGCGATGTGCATGCTCATCCTAAAGGGATGCTGGCTTTTCTGTTATTCTTTTCCTTAATTATCCCATATAGGGAACAGGTGCTGTTGGTTTTCCTCACCTTTCTGCCCATGTGTTTGGGATGTTATTGTTGCCCAGGGCTGCAATAAAAAACATGCAGATTGCTCACTATTGCAGTACATGGATCTGCATAATGGACTCGCATAAACACAACAGAACTCTTTTCAAAAATATTTATTTTTATATATAGAGATAGATAGATTCTATTTACTGTATATACAAATTCAATTTAATTAGTTCAAAATGTGCACATCCATAATCAGTCACGCTAGGTTGACTGAGTGTAAAAATTAGTCTGATTAAGTGGTTAAGTTGGTTGCAAGTAGAAGGTTTTGCTTGTGTTTGTGATACAAGACATTCTCCAAATGGTTTTCCTGACATACATTATTTGTTTTTAATTGAGGCTTGGTTTATCTGTTTGTTATGTTCTGTCCCTGTTATTGAGCTTTGACCTAAGCAATTTGTCAGGTTTTTTGGTCATATGATGTCATTGTTTTCGAGAATGTTCCCCTTGACACACTCAGCTGCAATGCAAAAACTTGGACTGCTTGGCCTCTGTTTAGAGATTATTTGGCCTCCTGTCTTTTACGTCATCAAATTGATGTGTTAAATTGCTAAAGCTCAGGACCCGATTGCAACCAACTCCTGAAGCTAAGAAAACCCTTAATTATATATCTTTTTTCCCAAGTTTAATGTTTTTGGCAAGCATGTCAGATATTTTCTGCAGTCAGTGCTTTCTACATGTTTGATTCGATTCACTTACAGAGTTTTCATTGGCCTGAGTCAAATATTGTTCTTAGAATTTGATTTAATCAGCGTCTGAGGTTACAGTTCCTAATAAAGTTACCGATACACTGGAGAGCAACTCTGCACATGCTCAAGCATATTCACACATCCCTCTCTTGTATTATTGATACTCGTGTTCAGGATTCGGTGGTGCTTTCTTAAGCTGACAGTGAAAAGATAAATCTGAGTCATCAGGAACTACTGTACTATCGTTCACTCCCTGTTAGTGACCCCCTCCACCCGGCCCCTCGAACAGCAGTCATGGCCCGTCTGAATGAGTGCGTCAGCAGTGAGGGGTGATGCCGGGGTTGACTCAGGTCTCCAGTCTGGGGTGTAATTTACATCTCTTTACCCCTCTTTTGTAGTGTCAGCAGGGCCTGAGCCAGGAAAGCAGATAGCCACGGTCTTGGCCATGTGCAGCAGTTGTACATCTGTGGTAGAACATGGCTAGAGGATGAGGGAAAGAGGCTGGGGTTGCGGTATAGGAAGGCTTTTGGGAGCAGACGGGCAGGAATACTGTGGTTTTTTCCACAGGCCAGTATTTTATCACCACTGTTGAGCTTGTGCCACGCTGTTCAATTCCAACAGAGTGGTAAGCCTCTTACCCAGACGCTTTGGAGCGTGAGACTGATATCGCTAGTGCATTATACATTTTTTATGCGCAGTTTTGCTTTTCTTCGTCATCAAAATGCATCAAATCCAGTCATTTCATCATATTATGGAATGGCAGTGAGAGCAGGTCATGTGACCCCAGCATGTGCGCATGCTTAAAATAGTTATCAGTATGACGGTTCAAGTTTTCTCAATCAGCCTCTGAGAGAGCGTCTGATATGGCAAAATTGGAGGGTGTCTCTGATGCTGTGGTGGAGGAAGTGGAAGTCTACTGTCATGACTCAATTGAAAGGACTGAAGTGCTCTTATCAGGGTTCAGACTGCCTGTTTTTGGCGTTCATTCATGAGGCAGTAATTATTGTGTCAGCCTGACTGTGTGTGCATGCTTGAGTTTGCGTATACGTGTGCACTTATACTTCAATAATATCCGGACACTGTTTTTGACCTTGTGTTCAGACCTTGCATTTGCAGCCACTTAACAAGTGGCAAATCCCTATCCGGACTCAGGAACAGAAGATCAATAAATCCAGGGAGGTGACTTCTGGAAAACACAGGGCTTGTTTATGTAAATGTGGTTCTTCATTTACTGTATGGTCTGTGGTTTCACAGTATTCATATTGGTCACTCACAGAGGGTTGCTTCTTTTTTGCTTTATGCCATGACCACAAATCGGTTGTTTATACATGTGGGAGACTAATGGCCGGTTAAGATGCTACAACAGCCCTTTACAGCCACATTACATAAAATAAAATAAAAATTATAGGATGTTGAAAATGAAGTCGTGAAATCAGGAAATATAAATTATATTAATATCGTGTGAATAACATTACGAGAAAAGTGATTTCCACAATAGGAATAGTACTACTTTAATCTCATAATTGTTACTTTAAGAAATATTATTTAATTCTCTGAACATTGGGACTTTTTTTAATAAAATTCTATAATGCTGTATGATATATAATAAGGAAACAATATGGTGGATTTCATAAAAGTATGACTCAGATCTGGTTGAATGGAGAAAGATGGACAGCGGAAAACCTGGAAAGATTTTCCTTGTACATCTCCCACTATATTTTCTTAGCTCTGGTGTTGCAATAGTTAACTTTATTTTGCTTTTCTTTCAGTTTAGCTTTTGACAGTATTAGACCTGCTCTCTGTTGTAATTAAACACAAATCAACTGAAGGGGTTCATGTTTGCAGAAACATTTCTAGGAGATACCCCTTCTTTTTCTGAGTCAAATGCATTTTGAAAGCAACTTTCATACCGAGACTGTGATTTTAATGCTCATCTTAGCTTTTCTTCGTGACTGGGCAGGGTGGGGGTGGTGTGGGGTGCTGGTGGTTGAGGGTCTCTGGGGTTGAGGAGGCAGACAGCGACTTGTAATGCTGCAGGATAGGGCGAGTGGAGGAGAGCAAAAAAGCTTGTGGCAGAGAAAATGCAAAGGAGGAAGATGGGGAGGGTGGAAGAGCAGTAGAGGAAACAGCCAAGTGCCAGTTCTCATTAATTAAAGAAACACATGAAGAAAAAGAGCCATTAAAGGGACAGTTCACCCCCAAAAATAAAAACAATTTGATTTTCCTTTCAGATCGCAAAAAGTGTTTTTTCTTACACTGAAAGGGAATTGGAGCTTCAAGCTTCAAAAAGGACCTTAAAAGTATCATTAAAGTGGTCCATACGACTCATGTGCTATATATACTACTTACTACTGTTATTGCTACTGGTTTTTTTTTTT
The DNA here is from genome assembly GCF_003368295.1 of Carassius auratus. Lineage (NCBI taxonomy): Eukaryota > Metazoa > Chordata > Actinopteri > Cypriniformes > Cyprinidae > Carassius > Carassius auratus. Next base: position 1,120,666 of record NW_020523604.1, read on the forward strand.
GGGGATTAAAAAAGGAGTGCTGTCATATGACTAATCGTGATTAATCACACCCAAAATAAAAGTTTATGTTTAAATAATATATATATATATATATATATATATATATATATATATATATATATATATATATATATATATATATATATATATATATATATATATATATATATATATATATATATATATATATATATATATATACACACATACATTTATATATTTAAGAAAAATATGATATGTATATTTATATATATTAATATAATAATATTAACATTCATATAATATAAATTATATGAATGTTAATATATATCCTTAAATGTATGTAAATATTTTATAAATATATACTGTATTTTGGTGTATGTATATATAAATAAATATACATAGTGTACTCATATATTATGTAAACTAAAACTTTTATTTTGTATGTGATTAATCACGATTAATTGTTTGACAGCACTAGATAAATTAAAGTTGTTACTCACTGATAATCGTTGCCATCCATTGAGCTATTAACTGCTGATAAACTGATTCATTAAAAAGATCTAACTGAAATCAAAGACTCATTCATCAATCAAAACAGTGCCACGGGAGCTAGAAAAAAGAAATCTGTTAGACTCTGTTATTTTCATCATGCTCTTTTTGAAGCCTGAAAGCACCGGACTTTAAAAAGAAACTCACACATGCATAGAATAAATGATGACAGGATTTTGATTTTTCGATGAATTATTATTTTTTTTTTGCTAAAGAAAGGGGGAAAAAGGATTAAACCTCCAAATAAGGCTGTGGCCATAAACATCATACTACATTTAACAAGTCTTGCTGCTTTGCGAGGAAAAACTAATCCAGGAAATGGCTGTTATCACAGCCATCCAGGAAAACAGCACTCTGATCGAGAGTGGGAGATGCTGTGTGTGGCCACATGCGCAGAGCAAATAATGTTAATGGTGCAGTGCAGTACAGTACGGTCCGATCTGGAGCGGCGTGTTACGTGTCCACTCAGGAGATGCCGTCCTTCAGTGTCTCTATACACACAGATCTGTCTGAGGCTCAAACAGCTCCATTTCCTCTGCGTAAGTGAAATGCAATCTAAAGGCCAGGCCTCAGTTGAGAACAAGTGGTATAGAGTGAGAGTGAGACAAAGAGCAGGAACCACATACTTCATGACAACAGAGAAAAATAGACTCAAACCATTCTGCATTTGTGGCTCCACTTGCACGGCACTCTTATCTAGAGTGAGAGGACATGACAATTACACTACACAAGAAGAGTTGATACATTAGAGGGCTAGTTCACTCAAAAATGAAAATTCTGCATAATTTCTTCACCTTCTAGTTATTTTTCAAGGAAAGCTGTGAAATGGAAAATGTATGGTTTGAATCTATAACTTTGTCCACAAAAATAGTTTAAGGCTCCATAAATTTTTTCAGTAGTTTTAGATTTATTGGATAAGAATTAAAAAATATTTTTACTTATGATTTATGTTTGATGAAATGCTTCAGAGCTTGGCTAACTAAAAAATATACATATTATAAAAATAGCAATGGAGTTATAATATTTTAAAAAAAAATTCATATATATAATTAGGCTACTTCATATATGAAGATTAAGTCAGGAACCCTTGTTTTTAATTTTTAACTACAGTATTTTAATGCTTGTGTGTTACCTTATTTAAAGCCATTTTAAGTAATCTTGTGGCCTTCTTGTAAGGTTGCTGAGGCCCAAGTTGAGAACTACTGTTGTAGGTAAATGTTTGGGAGGAGAGGTCTTCCATCTTGTAGGAAATGTGCTTCTTCAATGTGTGGGTCTAAATGAGAAAGCCTGGGTCAGGTGCAATCTCCAGAAATTGGATTATAGCAATATCAGATGGCTGCAAAGAGGAAGTTGATGGAAAACCAAATTGTTCTTGGCACATTTATTTAGCTAAAGCATTTTTTTTCCGAAATAATATCCTCACTTCATAACATCATATTTTCCAAAGCCTCGTCCATTAAAGTTCTGCTCTAGCCTCCAAACGTTCAGATAGCATCTAGTTATCCATAAATTAAAGTCAGTGTCCCAGATTAACAGATGAGCATGCATTTTGTATACAGATACACCAGTATTGGATGCTGACGTCCTATTTGGCTGCTTAACAAGCTTGACCAAGTTAGTTTGAAGGGTTTTGAATGTTGGTTCAATAGATCTTTGCCACTTCCCATCCTATAGGAAGACAGAGAAAACATCAGGTGCAGATGCAGTGATTCAACCCTGATCCAAACACAGCAATATGGCCATGCCAAACAAAGCTGACTAAAGCTCTGCGGGTCTCCAGAGGCCTGAGCCTCTCTGAAAATTGCCGCCATTAGAGCCTGCACACTCCCTCCTGCAGAGCGGCCGCCTCAGCACTCTACCAGCCAGTCAATAAGTGGAAATGGAGCCCAAATTCCTGGAAAGGTGGACTCCACAACACACTGGTCTTCACAAGTCCCTCAGCAGGGTTATCACTAACATTTCTAAAAGACTGCAAGAATTTGCATACTTTTATGGCTTGTGAGACTGTCTGTTGTTTCTTGAGCTGCAAATTGTGTAGCATAAGGCAAATTTATTGAACAAAATTTAATTATTTTATCAGTATCTATTCATATGACCCATTTTTATATATTAAATTCCTTGTTCCAGAGCCATTCCCATTTGTTTTAAGTATGAACTTCTGTAATTGTAAGGTTTATGCTTTCAAGAAAAAATGTAGGATACACTCAGTAAAAGCAATATAATCTTACGCAGTAAGTATATATATCTCACCACTCAGGTGAATTTAATAATGTTTATATTATATTATATTATATTATATTATATTATATTATATTATATTATATTATATTATATTATATTATATTATATTATATTATATTATATTATATTATATTATATTATATTATATTAATAGTGCACTATTGAAAATACATATTGTGCATTTTTCTCATTTATTTTTTTTCATTTAATTAGGTTTTCCATCGAAACAACAATATTAATTGTTTATATAAATCACATATTTTATATTTTTTCATTACACGTTTTTTCTATGTTCTACTTCCTAATACTATTTTGAAGTTTAAATCAAAATTTTAATCCCAGCTTTTCCACATAAGTCTGAAATGTTTTTTTTTTTTGCTTTGATCTTCATGAAGAAGTACATGATATGCTTCTTCCTCAGATAACAGAGTCTGGCAAGTTTTTTAGCAAGTGTCTTAGAATCTGCATTATCCCAGAGCACAGAGATTGTGAAGCTCAGAAAAGGGAACAATCCCTTCTGTTGCACCAGACTTCTCATAAATACAGGGCTCAGAAGAAAGTGAGAGAGATTTAGAAGGAAGACGATTGTGAAGAGAGAGATGGCAGAATCGGAAGAACGGCACAGCATTAGCTGATCACTGGGGACGAGGAGGGCTCAGGCTTAATATTTTGCTTAATTCAGATTTTAATTATCAATTTTGTTGAGCAGTGCAGTGGCTGCATTAACAAAATGCCTATTTGTAATCTCTCCTGGCTCTCAGTCACACCATTACAGAAATGAGTTCACACACACACACACACACACACACACACACACACACACACACTTCAGACTGACAGGAGATCAGTTTTTCATTTCAATATTGTATCCCCTCCTCTCCTTGTCAATGTCAGAGTGATGGAGAGAGACAGGCAGGAAAACATCTAGAGCACCTTTGCAATGCCGGATGGGTATTATGTTAATTCCCTGGATCCCCAGTTCACAAAATGCTGTCTTGATGTAGAAAAACTCCAGGTTGCAAACCAGGGTTTGAAGGGTGGCATGATTGATGAGACATGGAACACTAAGATATTATTGGCTGTGCTGTGTTGGTTGCCATGGTGAGGGATGCAGGAAGTAAATCATGTGATAAACCATGAGATACCAATACCACTTCATCACAGTATATGTTTTACAACATTCATTTCTTAAAATCCTTGCATGTATGTACACAGATGATCTGAATCTTAATTAAAGAATTGGGAGCTTTTATTTCATGACATGAAGAGTATCTATCTATCTATCTATCTATCTATCTATCTATCTATCTATCTATCTATCTATCTATCTATCTACCAGTTGAAACATAAAAAAATAAAAAAAATACAACCTTTCTGACAAAGTGAAGCATGCTTAAAGAGCAACACATTATGCCGCAATCTAAAGGAATTGAGGAACAGAAGAGAAACAAAATACTTGATATGTATCAATCTGGAAAAGGTTATAAAGTCATTTCTAAGGCTGTGGGACTCCAGCGAACCATGGTCATAGTCTTTATCCTCAAATAGAGAAAACTTGTAACAGTGGTGAACCTTCCCAGGAGTGACCGGCCTACCAAAATTACTCCAAGAGCACAAGGATAACTCATCCAGGAGGTCCTAAAAGAACATTAAGCAACATCTAAAGAATGGCAGGACTCACTTGCCTTGATCTGACTAGTTCAAATATGAAAAGTAAAGTAAATGAAAGTAAATTTCAGTTCTTTCAGTTCAAATTTGAATTAAAATTCAACATCCTGTTGCCTGCCTTATTCTGCTATTGAATTAAATTGAAAAGTAATTCTCAATTCAGTTCTACATGGTGCTAAGCTGTAGTTTGTGGGACTGAGTATATGTTGCAGGCCTGGAGTCAGACACATGTTGCATGAAATCAGACTCTTGCAAACAGCAATCCTTTCTATAACATTCAGATGCCTGCAAAAATGCACGCACAGGCGTCTTATTTATTTTCCTACAGAGTTATATAGAGTTGTTTTTGCTGTCTTGTTTGAAATCTGCTTTCAAACGATATAGTGTGTTAGTTTTTCTTTCTCCGTCTCTTCCACTAGTATCCACTGTGCCTTAAGCTTGTGTTTGTTCAAGACCTTTTCCCTTCCCTCCTATTTTAAGCCCCTGCTCTCCTCCATCCATTCATCTCTCCATCTCAGATCCCCTTACACTAACCCCCCAAACTCGCTCTCATGTTGACTTTGTTACTGAGGGGACGATGAGGCAGCCCACCGGCCGCTCTGAGCTGAAACACATGCTCTCCAGAAATCATGGTTTGGCCTGCCAGTGGGGGGCTGTGGGGAATTCTGTGTTTTCTTCCGTCCAACTGAGCCAACCTTAGATAACTGCTCAGTTTCCATGCAGGGTTGTTTTCACTGTGTTCTCTTGGCTAATGTGTTGTGTGGGCACTCATTTTGCTGGAGAGGTTTCCGGTGATGGAGACTGGAGTTTCGGGGGCCTGTAGCTCTTTGCCGTGTGGACAAAACAGCATGTTCTTTTTGTGTAGTTAAAGGCTGTTCGGTTGCCCTAAGGACTGGGATATCCAGTAACCTATTAGGCCTGTTCCTCACCTAAGTGTTTTTCTGCTCATATTTACAGGTTACAGAATTCCAACTGTGTCTTCTTTCTGTTCAGTAAATTGGACTGAATCTAGATTGTTTTAGCAGTTTCAGGTTGTGGAAATAATAGATTTCACAACAAAGTTATAATATCAATAGCAAACTGCATTCAGAATAGTTTTATTTACTCTTTCATGCCTCAGGAGATCTGTCTAATTCAGTTTTATTTTAGCATGGTATTAATAAAATTTGTATTAGTTTTGTTTTTATTTAGAAGTATGTCAATGTAGCTTTAACAAAGTTGTATTTCAGTTTTATTTTTTGTAATTGTAGTACTTTATTTTATTTTTTTATTGTAATATATATTTATTTAGTTGTCAAAACAACATTTCTAATTTTAATTTAAATATTTTACATTTTCATCTTATATTTTTATTTTATTTAATCTCCATTTCAATTATTAAATATATTTTTTTCCTATTTAAACAGTTTTATAGATTAAATACCACAAAGTCAGTGTAAATGGCAGAGCTAGGATAATTTGGTTTCAGAAGAAATTAATGAGAAATGGCTCATATTGAAAAATGTTCTTTGCAGACTTTTGTGAAGCTCTGAAAATTGCTGAGATCTCCTAATGTCAGGGAAAGTGTGATTTACTAGGGTCTTTTTGTCAGGAGAAAAATCTGAGACTCATGTTTTCTATTGCTCTCTATTTAATCATATTAATAACTGAGATAATTTTTCTTTCCCATGAAAAATGCACTGTAAATTCTGAAAAAAAAAACTTAAAGGTTATACTCTTTCATTACAGTGTAAATATACAGGTTTAAAAGAGGGTTGCATAAAAAAATCACATTACATATTCTCTCCAGTTTCCTCTTCGCTGAAGCTATCTAGCTATTAAGAAAAATCCGTTCTAATGTGTTGAGCACTCAGTCAGTGTCATATTAAGAGGATCTTTCTGCGCACACCACCAGCACTTAAGCGTAGCTCTGCAGCTTTCAAATCAGTTCAGATCCTCTGTTTACCAGCAATCAAAATGGAGCATCTCTTCTTGTAATTTCAGCCTTGCTCTACAAGGTGTGTGCTACAGTTTTTCAAAAAACCTTGGGTCTCCATTTTCGTGCATTGTTTCTTTTTACTTTAACAAATACCCAGGTTTTTAAATCTGCAAGTGGAGATATAGTGATGGATAATGCATTGTTTCATGTGGGTGTCACTGCTGATTTGTGGAGGATACCGTTAGTACTGGCTGCCTGTTCCCAACAGCCTTTAGTTTCTGATAACATTTAGTTCCCTGCTTAAAAAAACAAAACAGGGTAATGAATTGGTTTTTGCTTTTTCATAACTACTCTTTCTTAATCCGTCGGGTCCATACTGAGTGTGGAATGAAACCATTCCTCTTTTTTGTATCCCGTGTGGAGACGCAGGAGGAACAGTCTGACATGTTGTTCACACAGAGAACTGTTCCCCTCTGAGCACACAGCAGCACGGTATCAGGAAAGCAGCTTTGTCCTGCTGTTTAGCCAGCAATAAGAGTTATAATCCTTCCACTTTAGGTTCTGCTGAATTCCATTTGGGTTGAGGTCAGCTCCATTATTATACTGATTATTCCCCGATGAAAGTGGAAAGTTTGTGGATTAGATCACGACAGGGGTTGTTTCTTTGTGTATCAGCACAAATTCCAGGTCAGTTCTGCAACGCGAAGCATTAGCTTAATAAATGAGTCGGACCTCTGCATTGTTTTCTCAGAACCGTTGTGTTCTGTCTGGAGTCTGAGAGACCCCTGGGCTATTTCAATAGCTGGTGTTACATCATAGATGTTATGTTACTTATGCATTGGGTCCCCCAGACGAAAATTCTCTGAGTAGTGTACATAGTATTTTATGCTATTTTTGTGCAAATTTCACCACTTTTTTATTTTATTGTTGAGTGTGTTATTGTTAAGGCTTATTTCTGTCAGGATTATATCATCCAAGATGACTGACAGTTAGCATAGTTTGGATTGGAGGTACGGTTCTGTACTGGGTAAGAACTCCCTTTGCATCCATGCAGCCTAGAGCAGTGGTAACCACCTAGGGTAAACAGAACAGAACCAACATAAATGTATTGCAGATATCATTAATGTTCAATAATTCATTGTACACATTTTACAAATGTGTCTGATTCAAAAGAAAATCCGAAAGGCCGGATCCTTACTGGACGAGAGGAGCTAGGGATGGAGAAGGGTAATTAGCTACAAAAAGCTGCTCATAATAATGAAAAACCTTATAAATGAATGCTGAGATAGGTGTTTTATACCTATAATTTAATAATTTAACATTTAATCAAAAAGAGGTTCCTTAAAGCAATAGTGTACCCAAATATAAAAATTTGTTGAAAATCCTCTCACCATCAAGCCATCTAAGATGTAGATAATGTTTCTTTATTGGAACAGATTTTAATACAATTTTTGCTTAAATCACTCATTCTGCAGTGAATGGGTGCCATCAGAATGAAAGTCCAAGCTACTGATAAAACCATCACAATAATCCACAAGTAATCCAAATGACTCCAATCCATCAGTTAACATATTGTGAAGTGAAATCTGCATGTTTGTAAATTCGTTGATGAGGCATTTTGATTTTAAATAATTATTTCTGGCTATAATAGTCAATAACAAGCCTTTGCCCCTCCTAAACAAATGATCTGTAAGAAAATGTTTTGCTTGCAATTTTTTATTTTTTTTTGCAACGGACCAATAGAAAACCCTTTTTATTCATATTCCATTACTTTTGACCCAGTCTGTGCTTAAACATTTAGATTTTTACATAGTTTTCCAAACAAATCCATTTGCAAAACTTGCAAAAAAAGTTTTTCTTAAATGAAAAGGGGTTTAAATGAAAAACTGACTGAGACTCAAAACATTGAGGCAAAAAAAAATACTGTTTTGGCTTCTTTTGTATATACAATTAGGAAAAACAACTAACTTGTATTCCAGATTCCAGTTGTTTATTTCGATTTTTTTATTGTATTTGTTTGTGATTTTGCTGAAATGACAACCACTGTAAGTCACATTTCACACTAAAAAATGCATGTCAAATTTGTGATTAGATTAAAGCTGCCTACTGAGTTTTCAGTTTATCAAAATAACATTAAAACAATTTTAAGGGCAAACTAAAACTTAACTTCATAAACACTATTAGAGACACACGGTTTTAGAAATGGTATGTAGCAGGTACTGACACGGCCTGACATCTGGGTACAGCACCGCGTGTCTCTGGGCAAAGTGTGTGTGTGTTTTGCCGTCTTGTCAGGCTGTGTTCGGCTGAATCAAAAGGTCAACCAGGGGCTGGATTAGATGGGTGAGAGACTGAAACATGTGAAGCCTGTCCTTGCTGCTGCTGATAACCTCAGACAGCCACTGTTCTGGGTCAGGAAGAGACTAGCGGGGGGCGTGAGGCACAACGTAGAGAGAGAACAAAAAAAGTTGGTGACCTTCCTGTGGACGAGGATTAAAGTGTGCTTCCTGTGCACATCCCCCCCTGTTCTTTTCCCAGGGTCCCTCTGACACCAGCACCGCAGTCTCAGTCTGAGCCTCAACTTTGGGGCGGGGTCTATATTTAGCTATCCAGGGTCACACGACTGCTTGGCTAACCAGTGTAGCTTCTCAAAGTCTGCCCTAAACCAGTTTGAGTAGTCCTCATGTGATTAATCCTAACTGGGATGTGCAGCACGAGGCCTGTCTGCACGGGTCATATACTAACACATGCACATACATGCATTCAGTAATGACAGTATGGAGCATTGTATAAGTAAAACTTCTCACACAAAATGTCTATTGAACTCACAACAGGTGCATATGCAGGTCCTTTATACTAGTGTTGATGAATGTAATATTAAAAATGAAACAGTTAGTAATTAGGATATTACATTCCTAAAACATCTCCATTTAGCTGTTTATCCATAAACTTTAGTTGTACTTCATTCTTTTAGTGCATCTTTGTGCTTCATAAAGAAAAGATCTTCAAGTAAAGCAGAAAGATTTTCAAGTAAAGCCAAGTGTGGCATTATCAAAACCAGTTGATGCACAATAACCTCCTTTAGCCTCGACTCAATTTTTTTGTTATGGTTTCATGAAACTTGCAATGAAATATAAAGCAAATAATTTTTGTTACTCTGCAATAAGTAAGACTTTTTGTAAAGTCAGTGTAATTCAATGTTTAATTGAAAAACATTAAAAATATCAGTTTCCCAATTTCAGTTTAGGACGATTTACAACAGTGGCATTTTTTATGTGGAAAATTTAAATTAATTTATGGTAATTATGTCAGAATACATTATATTTCTTGTGTGTATTTTCCAAACAAGAAAATTCAGCTTTGCCATCACAGAAAATAATACCATGCATAAATAAATTAAAATGGAGAAAACTATTTTAGTTACAATTATAAATTGTAATAATATTTCACAGTTTGCCTGTTTTTACTGTAATATTAATCAAATAAATGCAGCCTTGTTCAGCATAAGAGACTTCTTTCAAAAAATGTACCCTAAACTTTCGAATAGTAGTTTATTTTAAAAGTATACAAGGTCAAAAGTGGCTGTAGTTGAAGAAACTAGTCACAGGCTTGAAGTCTGAGATGGGAAAAATGCTTCACAATGCCTCAGCTATGGGCCATATTTAGTGTTATAGTGTGTTTACGTAGAGTGTGTTTATATATAAGGCAGATTTATTTTGTTTTCCCTCTGCTGCTGTGCTCTCAGATGGTTATTCCCAACTTAATTCCTCTTCCATCTCTTTCTCTCTTCCCTCTCTCTGTCTACAGACTCATACTCCGCCGCTGGCAGTGAGGGCAGTATCTCCACCTCGGTGGCCTCTCTGCCGCCCCAGGCTTCAGGCAGTTCAGCCCCAAACTCCCCAGGCTCCCGTCGCTCTGTCAGCACCCTGAAGAAATGGCTGACCAATCCAGTGCGTAAGCTGAGCACTGGGGCGACCGGAACAGCTAAGGGGGAGCGGCAAGTCCGCAGACTGGAGGGCAAACCCCCACCTCAACCCGCCAAGAGCAGCCAAGACCTGGGCAGCCCACAAACAGAGGAGCAGTTCACCATCCTGCCAGTCATAGACAAAGACCTGGTGAGATATTGTTTGATGTGTATTATTTTCATAATAAAAAATGGAAACTCAAACCAGGGTTATCGTGCTAAATGCAAGTCTACAACAAGAATGATAACTAAGATAAAGATAAAGATAACCATAACAGTTTAGTTATCTGTTGCTTTAAATTCTTGAGTTTGGAGGACTCTGTGTTTGTGTTTATGTAATAAACTAAACTAAATTTTAACAAAAATGTAACTATAATAAATATAGAATTTCTCATTTTCATTTAGTTTAACTTGAATTAAAACTAAAATGAATACATAAAAATGAATAAAACTATATAGACATAAACCAAAATTAACAAAAATGACAAAAACACATCAAAATGACTAAAACTTTAGCTGAAATTAGTTAAAAGTGAAAACAGAAAATGTAACAATAAAACCTACTTTAAAATATTTATTTTTAATCAGTCTCTCACATAAAACATCAGTTTACATAACAGTACAGGTGATCCTATTTTTCATTACGGCGTGTGAATAGCACCACACTGTGCTGCCAACTGCTCGCTAGAGCCCTGTGGTTCGCCCATGTCTGATGTGAACTTTAATCACTGTCACCCTCTAACACACCCGCTTGACATAGTCATACACACAGAGAGAGGAATTATGGGTCAACTTTATTTTGACCTGAGTATTGATGTTTATGAAAGACTGTGAAGGTTGTGGTTTCTGGATCTTTTAAAGCAGTATTTTGTGCGTGTGTGTGCAGGAGTGGAGAGATGGCCTGCCTGCTCTCAACGACTGTGATCCAGGTGTCCAGCAGTCCTACAACTTCCAGTCGGACTCTCCACAGGGATCCACCACACTAGGACAAACACAGGTGAGTCAGATTCACACAATCAGACTTTTGGCTTCATTTTGAATGTTCTTTTTAAACCGCACACGTTTACATTTATTCATTTAGCAGATGCTTTTATCCAAATCAACTTAAAATTAGAGGAATACAATAAGCAATTCATCATAAAAAGGCAAATAAACGCAGGAAGTTTTTTGTTGTTGTTGTTGTTTTGTTTTTTTAAGATGACTTCAAGAGGTGATGAAAGATATGAGTATTCAGGTTTCGCTTGAAATTTGTCAGGGATTCAGCATTCTGGATAGGGGTGGAAAGTTCATTCCACCAGTCAGGAATGGTGAACAAAAAAGTTCTGGAAAGTGATTTTTTGCCTCTCTGTGATGGTACCACGAGGCATCACTCACTCTTAGATCTCAGGCTTCTGAAGGGAATGTAGAATCTCAAAAGTGAGTTGCAGTAGGAGGGTGCTGAGCCTGTGGCTGTTCTATATGCAAGCATCAATGTCTTGAACTTGATGCGAGGTGCAACCGGGAGCCAGTGCAGGGAAATAAAGAGAGGTGTGAACATGGGTCCTTTTGTGCTCATTGAAGACCAGTCGTTCTGCAGCATTCTGAATCATTTGCAAAGGTTTGATTGTGCATAATGGAAGACCAGCTAGAGGAGCATTGCAGTAGTCCAGCCTAAAAAATAACAAGGGCCTAGACCAGAAGTTGTGCAGCAAGCTCCGTTAGGAAGGGCCTGATCTTTCTGATGTTGTGCAATGCAATCCTACAAGATCAATCAGTCTTTGGTCTTTGAAAGTCAGCTGGTTATTGAAGATTACACCAAGATTTCTGGCCGAACTTACTGAACACAGAATCAGTGACAATAATACTGCTTTAAAGCAGCTCTATAAAGACAATAGTGTCATTATTCAGCTCAAGTCAGACTGATGTTGAATCAGTTCCATTCAGTAACAGTGTCAGTGTTCCAAAATGCATCAATTATGAAACAAATTTGGTTCAGCTATAAAGCAGCTGAAGCTGAGGCTACTATACAGTGATTCTTAGTAAGAATGCCTAAGGGAAAGAGAAAACAAGAAAGGAGGTTGTAAGGGACTTGGGGGCTCTCTGTCAGCTTGCACATGGCAGTTCAATGTGTTTGTATCCACACTGAGGGTGAGAGAGGCCAGATGGTCATTTGACTGATGGGTCATCTGTTGCCACAGGTCGAACCTCTAAAGGTGAAAACACACATTGAATAAACACACTTATTTGTATATTATTCTTGTAAGGTGGGTTCCAAAAGTCTTCTATTTTGTATTTTCAAACTGTGGTTTGAGGTCAGTAATTTTTTAAAGGGCTTTTATACCCAGACTGAATTTATTAAATCAAAATATAGTAAAATTGGTAATATTGTGAAATATTGTTGCAAATTAAATGAACTGTTTTCTATTTTAATATATTTTAAAATGTCATTTATTCCAATTATGACAAAGCTGAATATTTAACTAATTTGGCACTCCAGAAATATATGTAGAAAACAGTTATTTTTGTGTAAACATTTTTTTTTTTTTAAGAATTCTTTGATGATTATAGTTTCAAGTTCAAAAGGACAGAATTTAAGTAAACTAAAAAATATTTTGCGACATTATAAATTTAATAAATAACTTTACTTTCATGTTTGATCAATGTTAATGCATAATTTCTGGGTAAAAATGATTAACCTTTAAAAACAACAACAACAATATATTATCATGTTATCAATGAAACAGTTTAATTGAGAAATTAATTTGGAACATTAACAATCTATTTATTCTGGCATCTTTTTTCTAGTGCTATAATTATTAAATCTCAGGTTTTCAATGTGGTCTGACATTTTGGACGCCACTGTATATTTTTGCATGTGCATGTACATCTGAGCCAGAATACTTAAATGAATCCAAAACACTGTGCACAACACAAACAATCCCAATCATGATAGCCAGAAGAGAGTGGATGGCTAAATGTGGTAACATACATAATTCCATGAGAAGGTGAGTGATGAAAGGTATGACAAGAGGTGAAAACAACAAGGGGAGGAGACTGAGATCTTAAACGTAAATTAATTTATTACAAAAACAACATGAACTTAAGGTCTAGACATGTAAGTTATATGCTGCTTTATAATTTTTATATAAAACCAGAATACAGTGGCCGATGGTGAGATTTTTATTAGTATATTCCCCCCTAATAGCTTATTCAGCTATTTCTGTCTTTATATGTACTGTAGATGTTTACTTATATTTTATTGGAAAACAAGACAACATTTTGCACTTGGTATTGGTGTTGCTCCTCAGTGTTATGTGTTACTCTGTAACTTCCTGCCTCTCTCCGTGGTGAGGCTGAGGTGTAGTTTATATCATAGTCATTTGTGTCTCTGATTCAACTCAGCTGACACCCCACTTTGTACCTGACACAGAAACATTTGCTGTGGGGATCCAGCGTGAGTTTATTATTTGTTGGCTAATGGAAAATTCCTGAATGAATATGTAAGCACTTCTCGGATCCGGCCTGTCTCCCGGATGGAGGAACGCAGCACATGTTTATCAAACTGGCTGTTTTGTTTCATTCCTCACACAAATGGAGGTCTGACACAGCACTTTGAGCGAGGAACCACTCATGATATAACCGTAACGCGAGTCCCCGCGTACCATACGTAACAATCAGGGGAAAAGAAGGTTGCATTACCTCACTCTGCTCGAGCTACGGAGTAGTTTTAGACTAGACTGTAGAAAAACAACCACCAGTATGATCTTTCTTTTTATTAAAGGTCCAAGTAAAGACTTTGTGCTTCTGGGTGGAAAACAAAACGTGGAAACAAAAAAAAGAGTAAAGTGCAGGAGTGGGGGGTTCTCTTGCGGGCTGTGCCAAAAAACATCTGGAAATGATCTGAGTAGACCTGTGAGCCAACCACACTGCTCTTAAACACACAAACACCACCCAGCACCAGAAAACAACACAACAGTGTAATATACTAAGAGGTCCCAGACAAAATGAAAAGATGTGGACCTTCTTTATTTTGTTATATATATGTATTATACAACATACAAAATGTAGTTAAATCACATATAATAGAACATAAATTGTTTATTTTCTAAAACAAAATGCTTGTTCTTTAACAAAATATCAGTCTTCATTTTTATGGCAGAAGATACAATACTGTGCAATACAATATTGAAGATACAGTAAAATCTTCATATTTACAGTACCAATGTATTTGGAAGCAGTATTTTGAATATTTTTCAATAATATGGTCCATGGGCAACATGAGGCTGAGACTAATCGGTGAGTCATTGCGATTATGGATTAAGGGATTTTTAATCAAATAAATGCAATGATTTTTTCAAATCTTGCCAACCCCAAAGTTTGAAGGATATTTTAAGGATATTCATAACATAATAAATTGAAAAAAATTGTAAAATATGAATATCACAAAAATTAATTTACTGAACATTGTTTTTTTTTTTACTTTCTTCTGTAGAGTGTTTTTTTTCCCATTCAATTCCATTCCAAGTTGCAAGCTTCAAAAATAATGCAAAGCATCATAAAAGTTATTGAATCAAATACTGTATTTCAAATACTCTAAAGCCACGCACTGGCTTTGTGTGTAAAACATAAAAATGTAAGATGTTATTACAGATAATCTTCACTTCACTGAACTTTTTACTGCTTGTTTGATTCAGTTGAACACACAGTTGAGTTGAACACACACACACACACACACACACAATAGTTTTATTAAACAAGTCAGATTCATGAAAAAAAATAATTCAAACCAGTTTTATAAACTGATTCATTAATAAATAAATAAATAAATAAAACAATTGTTCAAGATTTGGTATAATAAATGTAGCAAGGAGATACTACATCTAGAACAGATGTCATTTATCTGGCCCTTTTTCTTTTAACTGAATGGAAATGAGCAACCAGTGCATATTATTAAAAACATCTCCTTTTATGTTCCACTGAAATGATAAGAACACACAGATTTGGAGCTACATGAGGGTGAGTAAATGATCAAATGATGCAAGGAACTTCCGTTCATTGTTATCCACATCATTTCGGAATAGATTGTGACACATCTTTCTCACACACAACACAATAACACCCTTATAAACAAAGGAAGAGCTTTGTAAACTCCTGTAAACAAACAAAGTGGAAAAAAAGAGTGGATAACAATAGATGTATAGAGATGTGCTCTGTCTTCATCACAAGCTCTGAGCAAAGGAATCCTTGCTTTGAGGAAGCTGTGTGACATTGTAATGGATGGAGTGTATTGTGTGTCAGAGAGAAAGAGAGCGAGAGACTGGTGTCCTGAGAATGAAGATAAAGTGATGTTGAACAGGTGACTGTGACGTTAACCAAACAGCTTTGTTTAATAGGCAGATCTTATCAGCGCTTTAGTGGATTTAAGGAGCAGGGAAACACAATAAATGGGTGTAATTGCTTTTTGTTGTTGTTGTTGTTCGTATAAATGTTTTTGGTTCTAACAAAGCGGTAATATGTCTGTTGATGTACAGTACACTACTGCAGACACACTGCAGTGAAAACAATGACAAGTGCTTGTTTTTGTCTGCAGGTTATTTGATGTGGCCTTTTCCCCTACCCAATAATCATTTCTTCATTACATGTGACTGTCTTCACGTCTGGCATTGATTTTGTCATACAACAGTGGTGATGCAAAATATTTTATGCCGTGTTCTGTGTCAGTTAGAAGTACTATTGTTTGTTTGCATTTTGCCTATATTGTTACCAAATTGTCAAATTAATGTGCTAAATGATGCCTTAAAGGGATAGTTAACACCAAAAATGAAGAATCTTGCATTATTCATTCACCTTCATGTCATTCCAAACTAGTGTGTTTATATATTACTATATTACTTATTAATATTTTGAATTAGCTTTTATTTTTTTCAGTTTTAATTAAAAACCTTTTGAGTAATTTTGTTATGTGAATTTGTATTTTTTATCTATTGTTATAATGTATATATAAATATTTGATTTAGCTTTAAGATTTAATTTTAGTACTTAGATGCAGTTAGATGCCAATGCAACAATTCTTAGTTTAATATCTAATATTTTATTTTATTTCAGTTTTTCAGTTGGTAGAAGTTTTAGTTTTAGTTAGAAATAACAACACTGTCAACACAAATCAAAACCTGTGTGACATAAAAATATATTTTAGGAAATGTCACCGTATGTTTTTTTTTTCTTTGTCCATGCAACGGAAGCTAATGGTCACCAAAAAAGTTTGATTTCATGGAATAGAAATTTGTTCAGTAATAAATCACATATGAGTGTGGAACATATCTGAGTGATTTTAGCACAATGCTTTGCAGTTGCACAATGTTATCTTTCACTAGGCACAAATGGTAAGTTAGAAAAGAACACCATTTCACAAGTTGCGTGATTTGATGTATTATTCATGTCTGTTGCACAAATAGTGTGGGAAGAGATACTTTTGAGATATTAACGCTTTGTAGAAATAACAAGCAAGCAACTACAAAGTGTGAGAATTTATAGCATAGTTTATGTCCTAGTTTTACTGGATTGACTTGATGTGGTTAACAAACGCATTAACAAAGGCAGGACGTCTTCAGACTTCCTCTTTCCGTTTCATATTATTGAACCACTTGGGGGGCTGTAAGCACATCTATCCTCTACTAAAACAATAGTCCATATCAACCAAATCAATTTGACACAATTTTCTGAGAGAACACTGCTACTTCACGGGGTCAGAGGAGATTCAGTGTAGTGCATCTACTCTGTCTCATTGGTGTCTTGAATATTGGTGAGTGCTGAATTCCTGTTATCATTCAGTCACTGTCACCAGAATACCCAGCATGCTCTTTTCCTGTCACCTAGGCAACCTGAGCTATTACAACAGCTCATATCTTCCCAATCCACTCTCTGGCCACTGTCCCTGCAGCCATCCCTGGAGTGAATAACATTTCAGCATTATGTCTCGTCTCTAATTCACAGTTATCCTCCTCTGTGTCTGCAGCTCACCCAGTGCACCAGCCTGCAGGCTGACGACAATGGCTCTGCATTGATGGATGACAACTCCAGCCAATCATCAGCCACCATAGACAGCGAAGAAGATCGGAAGACTGCCTTAGAAAAAAGCATGTGTGTGTGAATTCTTGTGTAACATAGGAACTTCTTTTTTTAGACTGCTTATGTAACAGAAATGCTTCATTTAAATCTTTTTGATGCGGTATTACTTTGAGATTTCTGTTGCAACATTTAACAGAGCAGACATCAGATGTTCATTAGTACACCACAATCATGTCAACCCTGCAGGAAGATCCAGTTTAAGCCAGTAGGTGGTCATTAACTGGTTTAAGCTGGTACAACAGCATAAGGAGATAAAGTTGGTTTTTGGATCATGGTAGCTGGAGGATCATGACCATCTTGGACAATCTAATGACTTCATTAGATCATCTACTGACCAAATTGGACCTGTTATGACCTGTTATGTTATTATCTGGCAAAACAAATTCAATATAGTAACTTTTAGACCAGGTAATGACTGCCAGTACCAGCTAGAAACCAGCTGCCAGATGCCCAACACAGGTCGAACTGGTTTTTGAAACCAACTCTGCTAATATTACACCCTGTATTACTCACAGCACATCTTTTGAGCTGTCAGATATTGTTAATGTATTGAATCACTTGATGAAACCAGTAAAAGCTGACCTTTTTTCTTCTGCAGGTATGTTTTAAATGAGTTGATAGAGACAGAAAGGCTGTATGTGGCTGATCTAGGACTTATTGTGGAGGTGAGCTTAAAATATCTATTAACAAATCACATGTGGATTTGATCAACTCTGTTACAGAATGCTATCAATTTTCCTGTAATCTTAGAATGACTCGAATGCATTTCAGAGCATTTAATCACCACAGAATTAGATTTGATGCATCAACTGACCTGAATTCCTCTCAGCTGTAATACTGATCAAAGTATAAATCAAAGTAATGGTGCCTGGATTTACAAAATTTGGAATACGATGATCTACATTTTTTTTTTATGAGAGCGATATTTTATCACGCTTGAAATGTCTCCGATTTAGAAATAAAGAGTATTTTTATGGGTCATGAGCTTTGAAAGTTAATCATGTTCTGTCTCTCAAAGGGCTACATGGCCACTATGAATGCAAAAGGAATTCCAGAAGATATGAAGGGAAAAGACAAAATAGTGTTCGGGAATATTCATCAGATCTATGACTGGCATAAAGAGTAGGTTTATCCGTGTTTGTGCGTATATCACAAATCTGATAGAGCTTTCAGTATATTCCCAAACCTTTATACTGAATTGACCTCAGCTTCTCACGTCCTTGCATTTTCTAAACTGATTTCTTTGGAAATTTGTTTTAGTTATTTCCTGGGTGAGTTGGAGAAATGTGTGGCTGAGCCTGAACGACTGGCCCAACTTTTTATCAAACATGTAAGTCTCTCTATTATTCACCCTTTCATCTGTCTGTCTGTTTCTAGCCAGGTTGAGCAGAACTTCCTCTTGCACTGAATAAACCGAGCTGAGAAAACACAGGGGTTTTTAACACGCTCGCCTGTTTTAACACCCCATTTATTTTCCCATCATCCCACTCTATTTCTGTCCCCCCTCAGACACCCTGTTACAGATACGGCCCATTTGAGGCTGTGTGTTTGCTTGTGTTGTGTCCATCGGCTCACAACCACAAGGGAAAAAGAGGCAAGAAAAGAAAGAGGAACAACAAGCCCAGCTACGTCCTTTGATAACACTACTGCTTTACACACCATATCTATTTCTGGAGTTCAGTCCTACGCTATGGACATACTGTACACACATAACTCGCCAAGAAGAAACAACACAACCCCTGC
The DNA here is from genome assembly GCF_003368295.1 of Carassius auratus. Taxonomy (NCBI): domain Eukaryota; kingdom Metazoa; phylum Chordata; class Actinopteri; order Cypriniformes; family Cyprinidae; genus Carassius; species Carassius auratus. The sequence continues at coordinate 1,139,838 of NW_020523604.1, forward strand.
CACCCAAAGGCCTACGCGTTAAAAACTAAAATTCGTAGATTTACAGTTGTGGAAGTACTTTGCAGTAAATTGTTAAAAGCTACCACATGCTGTGATACAAGTTTCGGTGGTGAATCAAAGTGTTTTGCTTAAATGAAAGCGCTGAGTTACTGTACGAATTGGCGTCTGCCAGCATTTGCCCTTTCTACTGTTTAATGAGCCCAAGCCCTTTGGGTAATAACTTAAAAAGGCTTGAGGGGAATAAAGAAATTTATGACCAAAATCTAAAGGTTGAGTCAAACTGTGAAACAAGCGTAGTAGGAAATCGTTCGGTAATGAGAAACAGTAATGGAGGGTGAGTAAGGGCCAGACTGTCCCCACACTTTTTTTTCCTTTCACAAACAAGAACTTCCCCCTATCTTTCTCGTTCCAATTTCCTCAGCCTCTGCTCTTACCCTTTCTTTTGCATAACAAAGTTATTAGACACTGAAGTTATGTCCAGACTTTCCAACTTCCAGTCATTGATGCGGAACGTAGATAAATTAAGATCTTTCAGCTTGTTTCAGAGTCTTATAAAGACGTGTCACTGCACTGAAAAAAAAGAATCTGAATTAGTTTTTTTTTTTTTTTTCTTGTAAAAATAATCAAACATATTACACAAATTACATTTATACTTTTTTATTATTATAATTAATAATACAAATAATAGTTAACATAAATTTAGCAAATAAGTGAGTTTATTTTTCTATACAGTAGTTACATTTGTTAACATTATTTAATGCATTAGGTATCATGAACTAACACATTTTATAATACTTTTAATGTGATATTAGTGTAAATGCAAATTTAATACATTTAATTTATAAATATCCTATTGTCCTTTGTTAATTCGTGTTCGTTCATAATTCTTTAATACTTTAATTTGTGTTCTTTCATAATTCATTAAAGGGATAGTTCACCCAACAGGTTTGGGATGACATGAGGGTGAGTAAATGATGACAAAGTGTGAACTATTCCTTTAATACTCATATATTTAGAAATTTGAATTAATCCAAAAATAATAAATATTGTAAAATATTATTCATTTTTATTGTGTGATGCTTAATATATTATCTACTGTTAGCAAGTTAAACATTATAAAGTGTTACTGAAAACTTGATTTAAGATGAAAACTTATTTAAGGATGTAAAGAACAAAAATCCTGATTATGAAATAAATGTGGTGTAGTGCCCATATGAAGCTCTTACAATCTGTTGTTAGAACCATTCATGCTTTGACGTCTACCCAGTTGGCTTGTCTCTAGGCAACTCATTCAGTGTGTATGAGTGTTTATTTCTGTGTGTGAGGTGGTGTCGTTGTGAAGTCCCACTACCTGAATGCAGTGTGTGTGTGAGAGAGAATGGGGCTCTGATTACATTGAGGATAATTGGGCTGAATTATACATGGCCTTCTGCTCATGCTTCTCCATCAGTGTTGTGTAATCTCTCTCTCTCTCTGTCATCACAGCACACTGCTTTTATACTGCAGACAAAGTCCGTTTCAAACTTATTAAACACTTACTGCAGCTTGAAAGTTTCCACTGAATCACCTCTGTCATGATACATGTCCACCGCTCCCCATTTTTTTCTAGCTGCATTTCCGTGTAGGATCAGGAAAGAAGGATTTAGATCAGATAAACTACCAGTAGTGACCAATTTATCAATCTTTTTCTTAAATGTCTTTGACATATTTCCATAACAGTTAGTGTTTCTTCTCATTGGAAACTATTTACTTTACTGATAGGATTTCTGGACATTAGATTGTACTTAATGAGTGTATGTTTAATAAATATTATCCCTTAAAAGCCACTTTCAGACACTTAATGTCATTACTTTAGATACAAAAAAAATCAGTCTAGATGGATTCTGCAAACAAATGATGAAAGAGCCTTTCTGAGATCCAAGTGCAATGATTTTTATCTAATACAAGTGATTTTAAGTGACTGTATGAAGTCACTTTCCCTCAAGTTGAAAAAAATTCCCTAGTAGTTTCATCACAGGGACATTAACTATGGTTTTATCTAAATTTGAACTGTATATCTATTTTATTATTCAGTTATTAAATTAAATTAGTATTAAAAAGGAATCACATTTTAAATACTTGTGCAACATGCAACTATCGGTATAACTATAAATACTTCACTGTAACTATCTCTGCTGAGCTAATTCAGTCTGCCCTTTCTGTTTGCACAAACTACAGGAAAGACGGCTTCACATGTACGTGGTATATTGCCAGAACAAACCTAAGTCTGAGTACATCGTGTCAGAATACATTGAGACCTACTTTGAGGTAAGTGCATATGAAGTGCAAGCACACAAACACATGCATACACACTCAAGTGGAGTCCTCAATGATGCACAGATTAAGCGTGAGGGGCTGTTGTGGGCACCCAAGCCCATCTGTGTAAATATATCAAGGCAGACTCTCTCGCTCTCTTTCCATTTGCACTGTATGTGTGTGTGTGTAATCGTTCAGTGAACAAGAAGGCCCTGACTGACCCATCAATTCTTGGAATGGACAAAACAGGGAGATGCTTGATCGAAAAGTTTGACACTTAATGGATTCATCTCAGTGCAGTGCCAAAACATTTAGAGGTTTGATAGCTGGCATTACTTTTTTTTTATAGATCGAGATTGCAGGGCATTATGGGATAATGGATCAAGGAGAGTGGCTATGTTTGGAGTGGAATACCAGCATGAGTTTAATGCATACTATCCAGTATGTACGACATACTGCCTAGCGTTTTCTAGTATTTGAAACCGTATATGTAAAATTAAGTTAAATGTAAAATATTATCTTTTTTTTTTACCTAATTTTGGTCTTAACTCTTGGCAGTAACATCATATGATGTGTCAAGTAAAAGATGTTTAAGGGATAAAAAAAAAATTGCAATATCTTTTATTTGCATTCTGCACCATTTTATACTGCACACAGTATGCTTACTGAAAGAATAGTATACTGGAATACTGTGGATAGTATTGTAGTATGCTGTCCAGAACACTGGCTTTCTCTTTTTGTGCATAAAGGATGAATGTTTGTGTGCAGGAACTGAAACAGCAGCTGGGTCACAGGCTGCAGCTGAACGACCTGCTCATCAAACCTGTGCAGAGGATCATGAAGTACCAGCTGCTTCTGAAGGTGAAACAGAGTGCAACACACAGACCTGCACAAACACACACATTACACTCTTGTGCACTCATGGCTCATTCTATTAGGAGTGTTGTGTGGACCATGTCAATTCCACATTATATATACAACTAGAATATCAAATTATTATCAAATTCTGATTTGATTTTTAAGAGTAAATGTAAAGAAAAATGTCCATTGCCACACTTTATATGTTGACCACTCAAATTTGATTTATCTTATGTTTACCATGCCTGCATTCATTTGATCAAAAATACAGTAAAAATACAGTAAATATTGTAAGTGTAAACTATTATTACAATTTAAATAACGTTCTATTTTAATATATTTTTGTTTATTCCTGTGATGACAAAGCTGTATTTTTAGCAGCCATTACTCCAGTCTTTAGTGTCACGTGATCCTTCAGAAGTCATTCCAATGTGCTGATTAGTATTTACGAGGAAAGGCATTTTTTCCTTTCAGTATTTATTGTTGAATAGGAAGCTTAAAGAACAGCATTTGTTTAAAACAGAAACCTTTTTCAACATCGTAAAATGTCTTTACTGCACTTTTGATCAATTTAATGTGTCCTTGATGAATAAAACTATAAGTAACTGTTATTGACCCCAAACTTTATAACGGTTTTACATATGTGTTCTTATTTTTTGCCCTGGTTGGCAATCACTTAAGAAAGAAATCCATTCTTTGTATGCTGATGCCTTTGGTTTTACATTTATCACAGTAACACCACAGACCTGTTACTATTCACAACATATCTGAAGTTTATGGAAGAAAAATAATAGTAAAATGTTGCCAATGCCAGCTGTCATATGGTTAAATTGAACTTAAATCTCAATGTTTTTTCTTAGCTGCTTAGTATTATAACTGTAGAGTCACTCACATACAGTACATTTCTTCTCATGTTCAAGCATCCAGCTTTCTTTTCAGAATGCACTTAATTCGTTTCCACACACAAAAAGCCATTAGTACAAATAGACCCTGATACACAAGTAGAACGTTCTAGAGCTCACGCTGTGTGTCTTGTGACAGGATTTCTTCAAGTACTACACAAAGGCTGGGATGGACACTGAAGAGCTGGAGGTATGAATCACTCAGACAACGTAACCATTATGCAAGTTTTATTTCTCAAGACTAAAAAACGCATAATCCCACCAAGGAATATTGTGTGACTCCTTGAATATGCCAAAATATTTTTTCTTCACTTTGGTTTGAGTCTGAGCCAAATATCAGTAATACTGTTCTTGCTCATAGGCTTTAGTAAGGAACAGAGGCCAGTTTCCATGCATTGCTCTTTTTTGAATTCTGTCCTTCTTAATCTTTCTCTGTCTTTCTTTCACTCTGGAACAGAAAGCAGTGGAGGTGATGTGTTTTGTTCCGAAGCGCTGCAATGACATGATGAACGTGGGTCGGCTGCAAGGCTTTGAGGTATGGCGCCAGACGCAGGCTGTGGTTTAAAGCTGTCGGCTGTGGAAATGCTGGGAGAGACTCTGATCCCCTGAATCAAGGGAGTGCAAGAGACACTGAAAACAAATTTAAAATGCAGATTTTAAACGTAAACTTTTTTTTATTAATTTTTTTTTTTTTTTGCATTAAATTAATCAAGGGAGACAGTAAAGAATTTTACTTTGTCATGAAACATATGGATTTTAATATGAATTAAGCTTTTATATTAGTTAATATAAAAATATGTTAATATATTTAAATGTAAATATATAAAAAATGCTTTATACCATTGATAATAATAACAAATAATACTTGAAAACAGTTGTTATTTTTATATTTTTATTTATTTATTTCTATTTAAATAATTGTAGCCTTAGTGAGCATGAGACATTTATATATATATCTTATTTTTTTATTTATTTATCAATAATCTATTTTCATTGCCATGTAGCATATCTATGTATGTATGTTTTGTATGTTGTGTTTTTCAATGATTTTTTTCTTTGCCTTTAGCATGTTCACTGGTTGCATGATTTTCTATAAAGCTACTTTGGAATTATATTTATTATTCAAAAAACGAAAAGAAAAAACAATGGGTAAAAGAAAACAAACTATTTAGTTAGCTAATGCAGAATAAATATTTTCCACATATTTTACTATTTTATTTTGGCTTTAAGGCATAGCGATAACTGAAATCCAGCCAAAAGTTTTTTTGCAGTAATGTGTTTATGCTTAATTTTTTTTCATATTATGTATATATAATATAATTGCATGTGTATACACAAACACAGTTAGCTGTGTATATATTTTAAGAAGGATCATCATTTATAGGTCCCAAGGGGTTTAAAAAGCTTTGCCCTTTCTGTCATTATCAGGGGAAGATCACGGCACAAGGAAAACTTCTCCAGCAAGACACATTCACAATCGCAGAACAGGACAGCAGCATCCTTTCCCGCTCTAAAGAGAGGCGGGTCTTCCTGTTTGAACAGCTTGTCATCTTCAGTGAGCCAATAGACAGGAAGAAAGGATTCTCTCTACCTGGATATGTTTTTAAGAACAGTATTAAGGTGTGTTTGAGAAAGATATTATCCTATAAGGTTTCTGTATTACACAGTATGTTTTCATTGGTTAACATGGCTTCTCCTTTCAGATAAGTTGTCTGGGTGTAGAGGCCTGTGTAGATGGTGACCCAAATCGCTTTGCCCTGACATCTCGGGGGGCTGATGGCAGCACGGTGCGATTTGTCTTGCACTCTTCATCGCAGGATATCTGCAGGGCTTGGGTCAGTGACGTGAGCCAAATACTGGAGACCCAACGTAATTTCCTAAATGGTGAGACCTTCAAAGTTTCCCCAGCGGTTGATGAAAATAATATAAACTTCAGTCAAAGTAGCTGCCATATTTAAATATTTTAAAACACCAACATAAAGCTATAAGGTATAAAAGGACAATCGGTTCAATGTTTTTGTTTGTGTCAAATTAAAAATGGCTATCAACTTTGTTTTCTGTTGTTTTGTTTCAGCCCTGCAGTCGCCCATAGAGTACCAGAGAAAGGAGAGCAAGAGCAACAGTTTGGGCCGTAGCATGAAGCCTCCTCTGTCAGCAGTGGTTGGTCTGAGGCCACACTCCTCAGCTTCTATCGACCGACACAAACTGCCCTGTCTGCGCTCCTGTAACACATCTTTGCCCTCTCTCTACCTGCCCAGCCAGGTCCCCACTGATGACCCGTCCCAGCCAGAGGTAAGAGAGCTCAAGCATCTGAGGTTTGCTTGAAACTCAAGCACCATTTCTTTGTGGTCATCCATGCTTTAAATCAACCCTAGGCTAAATTCCAATTTTCATGCAAACTAATAAACAAGATTGGGTTTAATGTGTCCCAAATCATAGTATATTTTATGTTTAGTATGCATGCTTGCACAGCTTTTACCAGTTTTTTTTTTTTTTTTTACTTTTTGATGTGTTGTTACTGTTGGCTAAAACTATTAAATTTGTTTGTTAACTGAAATAAAGCTATAAAAAAATTTAAAATTAAAATTATAAATGTTTCCTTGAAAATGGACTGAAATACATATGAGTTTAACTACTAACTAGGACTGACATAAAAAAAAAAACTATTTAGAAATGCTTCAAAAAGAAAAACTACTTATGACAAAACAATGTCAAAAGAAATGAAAACTGTTTAGATATTCTTAAAAGAAACTAAGAAAAAAGCATGTGACGAAATTACTAAAGATAAATATACAAAAGCTAACTAACACACACACACACACACACACAAAATAATTTAAAATATCCATAAAAACTATAATGGTGTGTGTAGTATATACTGTATGTAATAGTAAAATAACACTCCACAGATATAATCAAATCAAAAACAACAATAACAGTAATCATAAATAAATCTATTTCAAAACATTTATTTAAAAAACGACTATAGTATGTAAATAATAGTACTTTACAGATAATAATATACAGTATAATATTTAAATACAAACATGAGTATGTAACTGTGGTTAGTCTTGCTAAGAAAGAATGGCCTCTTCTGTCTGAGAGCAATTCTTTAACTTTCACCTCAACTTAATTCTCAAATCTTACTCTTTTTTTTTTTCACTCATCCCAGTGTCATCATAAGGGGTCACACTCTTATGTGGTAAATGGATAGAAATGGCTTGTTATTTCTTGTAATTTTGTAAATGCTGTTTCTTTTCTGATGTTTACAGTCAACACAAGACCAGCGCTGTCTGGTGGACTCCAGGCTGAATTCCCAGATGGTGTCTCCAACTCATGTGCAGCTGGCCTTCTCTGAAGAGCCTTCATTCTCCCAGGCACCTCCAAACTGCCAGGCAGTCTCCAATGGCCTGTGTTCCTCCAGCACGCAAGCCCCGCAGGTAAAGTGCACTCTATGCTGGTGCTTGGGAAGCATGCAATTTAGAAAAAGAAGCCACACTGCTCCCCCTGCTGGTGTAATGTAGACATTCAATAACAAACATAAACGGGTTTATTTGCGGGACAGGTACAAAGTCTAAAGCGCTGGTTTTATGTGCTTTAATACATCTGGATTCATTGCAAACTATAGTTCTGAAAAAAAAAAAAAATACAAATTGGAGTTTATTTAAAATATTAGCTCTTTTTATTAATAGCCTATTTCTTATTTATTTTACCTCATAATATATTTAATCATATTTATGACTGCTGTAAAATCTGCTTTGTTGAGGTTTTCCCTATTCTGATACTATTAAATCATCCCTCTCTGTCTACAGCGGCGTCTAGTCCTGAATGTGCTTTGATGACAGCTCAACAATAGTTGTGTGTGAAATAGCTGTTTATCTGCTTTACTCAGGGCCTTTGAGCAACAGCACTTCACAAACAGGAAGGAGACAGGTTGACAGAAGGAAGTAACAGATCCCTATCAAACGCCTGATTGTTCTTGCAGGCTGTTAAATCAGACTGGTGCTGGATCCAAGCGCTGTTTTGACTTCAGTTCCCCTGTTTTTTTTTGTTTTGTTTTTTTGTTTTTTTAAAGCCAGCTACTTTCATGCTAAGTTAATTTTATATACTATATCTAAATCTAAAATGATCTACCATCTAATTTCAATTAATGTCAGCAATGATTACATTTCTTCAGGCTTTATCTATAATATAAAGGGAAAATAGGGGTTTCTTTGGATGTGCTTATATTAGCATTTTGATTGTTATTGCTATTCTGATAATGAAGGTGAGAAATGAGTCAAGGAAAGGTATACCAAGGGACACCGATCATAACTAAGATCCGAGGTTTATAATAAGTGTGAAAAGCTTTCAGAGTTTCTAGACAGAACCAAAAAGCAAGACATAAGACAATAACACATCTGTCTCTCTCATATCTAACAAAGATTCTTGATCTGACAGGAGTGTTAAACAACATGTCGTCCTTTCTGAAGCTCTGTTGGGACAATTTTTTAGTCATGCCTATTTTAGTCATGTCATAAACCGTGTAGAAAACATATTACTCTTAATATCTTGGGCTGCTCCCGGTAATTAAGACTCTTCAGCCATTTTTAGACTAGCGCTAGGTTTGTGACAGCTCATTATTCTCTGCTTGGGGAGTAGATGAGAATTTCTTTGCCGTCACGCATCGCAAACCTTTATACATTCAAAATGTATATTCATATTTAATATTAATATTAATTAATATTTCAGAAGAATTGTCTGGGGAAGATTTTGAATCAATGTAAAGTAAATTGAGACTTAATAAATCTCACTTGCTACATTACAACATAATAATTGCATTTTTTATAATTGCGACTCCATATATTATATTGTAATTTTATAGCACGCAATTGTGTTTTTTCTCTCTCATAATTGTGGCTTATGTCACATTATGACTGTATGTGGCAATTGCAAATATTTCTCATGCAACTTCATTTCTCCCAGTTGTGACTTAATTTCGCAAAGTGACACTATTTCTCATAACTGTGACCTAAAAGCCCGTAATTGTGACTTTATAGCTCACAATGTGACTATATCTTGCAGTTTTATCTTCTATTTTCACAACTTATTTCTTGTCAGTTTGTCTTTATATCTCACCAATATATTTTGTCATTATTTTGCAATTACAACTTTGTTTCTTGTCAACGTAACTTTGTTTCTTAAAACTGTGACTTTTTATCTCACAGTGTGACTATATTTTACAATTGCAAATTTTTCTTGTAAATGTAACTTTATATCTCATAATTGTGACTTTATATCTCGAGATTGTTACTATCCCTCAGAGCGACTTAATATCTCGCAACGTGACTTTATATCTTGCCACTCTGTTTCTCACATCTGCAACTTTATAGCTTGTAATATGACTATGTATAGCAGTTTTACTTTATTAACTTTATTACTGGTAATTGCGCCTTTATATCTTACATTTTGACTTTACATTTCACAATTATGACTATATCTCATACTTGTGACTTTGTATCTTAAAATATGATTTTATTTTTTACTTTAAACACTTTTAACCCATTAGGCACAAAAACAGGCTTCCACAGAATCTTGATGTTAATAATTTGCTGTTTTGAAAAAAAAACATCAGTGACAAAAACAGTAATGTTTTTCTCCACTGTCGTAGAGCTCAGGAGATGTTGGCCGCAGATCTTCACCGAGAGACGGACGCGTGGCTGTTCCAAGTCCCTCCTCCACTCTTCAGCGCTCCAGTAACTTGGCCCAGCTTGATGAGGATGACCTGTGAATGGATTTGACCCTAATTTTGATTTTGCACCAGAGCATGCCACAGTCTGGACATTATTCACGTCTGTTACTTTGTGGTATTCTTCCTAAACCTGTGACGCGAATTACTTAGTGACTTTTTAAATTGTTTTATATAATTTCTCTCTTTTTTTGTTTTTGTTGTCATTGTCTTTTATTAAAGTTGTTTTTTGTTCAAAGGAGTATCAACCATTCCTATATTGGGAGGCCACTGGAGCAGGAACCAGAGTAAACCTTTATTTGAGGGTGTGAGGATGTCTTTGGGCAAGCGTGCATGTAATGTATGAATGAGTGCTAAATTCGAATGGCTTCATCCTTGCAAACATGCTGAACGTTTTCCATCAGATGTGTTTTGAAGAGAACATACTGTATTATTATAAACATAAGAGGGTCCTTATTGGGCTCACGCTGGATTTTAAAGGTTTTGCACAATTGGTGCCTCTTTACAGAAGCTGTCTTTCTATCTCCCGTCTTTATTGAATGCTTTTGTGGGCTGTGTAAACTCTTCTGAAGGAGCTAAGGGGAAACAGACTCTAAATGCAACTCATTTGTATATACTGTATGTAGAAGAATGATCTGTGCATGGAGACACGGACTCTTGGCTTTCTCTTCGTTAATTGGATGTTTAAATTCTCGAAGACCAATCAACTCCGTTGTAGTGGACAATGAGCAATGCCGCTTGCGGAGCTTCGTGTTCAGACTTCGTAACTACAGGTGGAAATAAGAGATCTCACACAACGAGCATCTGGAGGAACTGCTCAGGGGTTGGAATGAAAGATGGACAGCGGTTGTTGCAGCAGAAGAACATGCAGTATAAAATCTGTGGTTAAATGACTCTTTGGTTTCTGCCACCCCTCCTTGTGTAATGCACACTGCCTGGATTACTCTGCAGGTCTTGTCATACAAATTTAGGTTGCTGAATTATTAGATATTATTATTATTATTATGTAGCTTAATGAAGGCCAAAGGTAAATTGTCATGTCATTATGTGCCAAATGCAGGTGCCAGTACCCTTTACACAAAAATGAATGAAATATTAAGCCTAAAATGTAATTAAATTCATTTATCGGTCATTTGAAAACAAGCTAGAACACTTGCTTAATTTTTTGGAAAATGTTTTCATAAAAACGAGGGGGAAAGCTGAATATGTTTTTATTTTCCCAAGTTTTCAACACATTGTGTTTTGTTTAGTTGCTTTATAGTTCTTATTAAAGCAAATGATTTGTTAATGACAAACCAAATCATTAGATAGAAAGAGGATTGACATTGTTAATCGAGTCTGAAACATATAATTTGTCATAAAATGTTAGATGTCTCACCAAAGAAGGGATGGTATGTGTTTGGTATTTGATGTTGAAGCATGATCAAAAAGCACTTTCACTCCGTTTAGCTCATTGCACATTCTTTCCAACAGAGGGCGCCAGAGGACTTCAGAGCTGTATACACAACCAATCGGTCTTTTTTTTCACAGCAAAGTTTAAAACATCAAATTCAAAACTTTGTACCAAAGCTCGTGTGCTTTACTGTCGGCATGTTTCAGATGCATTCGCATAAATATCCTTAAAATGATTGTAACAACCTTCTCTTGCCTTGATGTAATATTCAAATCAGCAGAAATCAAATAATTTGACATAGCCCTGTATAAACTGAAAGCTTTCCTGTACTGCCTTTCCACAAATGTGGATTTGAATCTTACATTGTTGCATGCTATTTTGAAGAACACCTCTAAAAGATGAAGGAAATGATGTAGAGAAAGAATAGGACATGATCCATGTCTATGTGACAAAACCTATCATTGTATTATATCTAATTAAACTGGTTCCTTTTGGAACACAAGAGTGTTTAGGAACACACAATGTTTGCTTCTCTGCTGTATTCACAGACGTTTGCTGTATGATGTCTTTGAGGATGTGTATACATTGTATAAGGGAGACTGGGAATTTTTTGTAGGCTATATATATATATATATATATACACACACACACACACACACACACACACACACACACACACACACACACACACACACACACCACAAAGACCCAATGTAGTTCACTGAACATGGCCTAAAAAGGCAGTCTGTCGAAGTCACATTGAAGCCTGCGATTAAATAGCTTTTTATTGGCTTATCAGCAGAATTGTCCAAAATTAAATTAAAATGTAATTATCATTTGTACAAAATTACAAAATGTAAAGTATATGACAAATTGCCCTAATATTATGAAAAAATTGTTTTGCCCTGAAAACAAAGTTACAACTTTCAGTCAAAATTATATTCTAATTATAATCCACAATTCTAATCTTCATAAAATAATCAACCTTTTTTGTATCCCATTGTGGTTTCATTGTGCCAATTAGTTCCAAGATATAATGGAAATATATATATATATATAATGGTATTTCATTTTTTGAGACAAAATTCACGGAAATTATTTGGTTTTTAGACTCTTTTGATCTGGGTTTTCGAAAGAACATACAAAATCCTTGCGAGAGAAAGTCAAAATATGTGTACGGCTTTTTCACGCATTGTTAGTGTGACAACTTGCCCCATTAAGTAGGTTCTGGTGTAGTTTATTCAGAAGCAATTGGTTGGAACTAGACTTGGTTGAAAACATTCAAAGTCATTTTTGCTGTGGTGTATCAACTTTTTTGTAAAAAAAAAAAAAATGTAAAAGTTTTTGTTTTTTTTTTCTCGAAAGACCAGAATCATACTAATATCAAAGAAGATCAGTGAGCTTTCTGTGATCTGGCTAGGGAATCTAGTTAACACATGCAGACTTCTGGTTAATTTATCTGTTTAAGTCACATTCTAGGCATTCTTGAGCAGTAAATGGTTCATTTACACACACAGATGGGGGAAGAGGGTTTTGTGAGCATTCGCTATCACAAAGGTGCCAAATCAAAGCGACTTCTGTCACGGCAAGTGGGTTATAAACAGCCGGGGGTCCATTCACAATGAGCTCCAGTAGAGCGCTATCCTCAGTGACTGTTGTCTGTTATTTACACCGGCCATTACGAGACAACATGACTCTGAACTTGATGGGAGAAGGTCAGACCACTGTTCTCATGAATGGCCCGACTATTTACTGACAACTGTAAAATGTCTGAAGACTCACCAATCATGTGCCTTTGCTTTAAGTGCTTCCTCGACACATTGAAAACAATGGGCACCTTAAATTAGCATCCTGAATGCTAGTACATTAACATTAGAATAAATGCAAAATGCTGAGGTCTGACATGCCATGTTAGATTTAACATTAGCCATTTGCTGAACTTCACACATCTGTTAAAATGCACTAAGAGTGCTTGACAAAGTATTAAACGCTGTGAAGGAATGAAAAAAATGAAGCACAAGATTATGATTAGCACAGTTATTTGTGTTTATTAATATTTCACATGCTGGTCTTTATAGAACTGTGCACTATATAAACATTATATACATTTGGTTCATGTCTTGAAACTATTTAGATTTCGAGTGAAGTAGATTTATAGCAGTGCCATTCTCTGCAAGAAAACAAGACCTACAGTCATCTGTCAGGGAATCATTTTGCAACCAGAACTTGTGATTTTAATATAAGGCATCAATTTTTCCTAAAAACTAGAGAAAGCAACAACAAAATGTAAACAAATGACATTTTTAACCATGTAACAAATACTTTTGATTGTGCTGTTCAGAGAATTTGTTTAGAGGAATTGAATTATCTTTAAATAAATGTGCAAGGGCAAATTTGGTCATAAGAAGCCATAAAAAATATCACTTTTATCAGCTTTATCACATCCACTGTGACCTAAAGTCTCTACAAGGTCTCAAAGATCAGTTTCGGTACAGCATGGTGTGTGTTCGCTCCAGTGTTTTTAAAACAGGCTCATGCTCCTATAGCTTTTTGGAATGTACTGTATTTTTAACAATTTCACCTTTTCTATAAAAACATTTTTTGATGACGCAAATGGCCTCAAAGGGTTTCGGCTTTCATTCCTGATAATATACTGTGTTATTTTGCATTCAGCATCCTTTACTCTCTCTTAATGTTACTTAGCAGTGCATCAGTCCCACTTTGAGAAGGCTGACTGGACCGGCTCTTCCTGCTCTGGTGGGTCTTCACATGCTTGGAGAGGTGATCGCTCCGCATAAACCTTTTCCCACACTGCTGACAGCCGAAACGCTTCTCCCCGGTGTGCGTGCGAAGATGCCTCTGCAGCTCATCAGAGCGAGTGAAGCTCTTTCCGCAGAAGAGCCAGTTGCAGATGAAGGGCCGCTCGCCGGCATGCCAGCGCAGGTGTGCCTTCAGGTGAGAGGTTTTTTTGTAGACTTTGCCGCAATCTGGGATGTGACAGATATGAAGTCTTTTCTTCCCAAACTCCAGAGCAGCACCTCCGTTTCCCGTGGACTGGCAGTTGGGGCATTTGCACCTGCGGCAACGGCGAGTTGAGCTCAACAGACCTTTTGAGGTTCCTTGCAGAAGAGCAGCGATTTGAGGCTGGTGTCCCAAAACCAGCTGGCGTCCCAGAGAGAAGGGGTGCCCGGAGTGTGCGCTGTTACTCTGAGGGAGACTCCACCACTGCTGGCCATCCTCAACATGTCCACCTGGCAGGTGAGGTCTTCCTGAAGCATTCGGAAGGAAGCTAGGAAAGTTCTGACCCACAGCGTTGTGCTGCGTGTAATACGGCACATTCCCCTGCGCTTGGGAGGAGAGCATCTTTACTGGAGACCAGAGGTGGGTAGAGTACCCAAAAACTTTACTCAAGTAAAAGTAAAAGTAATTATAGACATATTTACTCAAGTAAAAGTAAAAGTACTAGTCTTGAATAGTTACTTGAGTAAGAGTAAAAGAGTATCGGATAAAAAATCTACTCAAGTAGTAGTTACTAGTTACTTTGGGTCATATATACGGAGCCTTTTTTTATATAGATATATAGACAAAAAATGTATGTAATGCATGTGTGTGTGTATAAATGTATATATTTCATCAGCCTTTAATCCAATTTATGTAATTTATTATAAAACCCTGTCTGTTTATTTAAGTAACAAATATAGGTGTCATGCCATAACATATTTTTAATACGACTGACTTTATTTTAAATGTGAATTTAACATTGAAAGTTAATGTGATATAAATATTGCTACTAATCTTTCATTGTTCAGAAAGAGAGCAAATAACATTTACATTATTAAACATAATTTTCACTAACAGTCTAGATTTCATTCACTCTCAGAAACTACCATTAAAATCACTGAAACTGTTAACACTGTGAAATCAATATCTTAATTATAGATTCGTACACACATCTGCACTTTGTTGTTTCTGACGAGAGAATTCGGCAGAAAGAGGTATTCAGTAAGTGAGCGAGTGAAGGAAGCACCGGCATTTCAGCGATGACTCATCGGAACACCTCTGATTGGCCATTGCATTCAAAAGCTCAACAGAACCGTGTGTGATTGGTTAATGCGCAGCGGTGTAAAAACGCGTCTGTCTCTGGCTCAGCGCCAGCAAGCGATCTCAGATCTGAATTTAGCAGCTGATGATATGACTTGCTGAACGTACTCGCACTGGTGTGATTGTATTAAAATTAATAAAATCTTAATCGGCTATTCTTTGTCTTTTGGAAGCTGCATTCAACCTGTTATAAGCCACACACGTACAACAAACTAATGTCACAGTGGTATCGTGTACTGTAATCGAATGTAGCCCAAGTTATTACCTGTTAAACAGTAGACAGCAAACGCGTTCATCTAATAAGGATCTCCATCGCAAGCAAAGAATAGCCTTTGCAGATTAGCTTTCAATTCAGTGCAGTTCCATAGCCCCGTTTTCAACGCTGCTAATATTCTTAAACGTTACAACTCTGAGTGAACCGCTTCAGAGCTCAGCGCGTGCAGCATGGAACTGAACGACTCGATCAAACTGATTCATGAACCAATTCACTCGTTTGCCAATTGGTTTGATCAAGCCTTTGAACAGAGTTGACTCAAAAGAATGAATCATTCGCGAATGGGCATCGCTCATTGTCCAGAGAAAAGTAGACGGCGCGTTTGGAATAAACTGAAGCATTTATTGCATTAAGATAAAGTAACGAGAGGGGCGTCGCCCACAGTAACGAAGTAAAAGTACAGATTTTTCCCAAAAAATGTACTCAAGTAAGAGTATAAAGTACCCATCTTTAAATATACTCCGAAAAGTATTCGTTACCCCGAAAAATTACTCAAGTAAATGTAACGAAGTAAATGTAACTCGTTACTACCCACCTCTGCTGGAGACAGATCAAATGAGTACGCGGACGGAGGCTCGGCTGGAGGAGTGAGGGGGAGTTCATGGTGGTGATGGTGGTGATGATGGTGATGATGGGAGTGCGAGCCCAGGGTGGGCTGCATGTGGCT
This sequence comes from Carassius auratus, assembly GCF_003368295.1. NCBI lineage: Eukaryota > Metazoa > Chordata > Actinopteri > Cypriniformes > Cyprinidae > Carassius > Carassius auratus. The sequence continues at coordinate 1,156,056 of NW_020523604.1, forward strand.
GGGAAACTGCATTTTGGGCACAGTGAAGGTCATCTGGTGGGCACTCAAGCTGGAGTTTGGGGCCATGTCATTGCTCCAGAGCTGAAACATGCTGGAAGTGGAGCCCACCGGCCCCTCGTAAGGGAGTTGAGACCCTTCCTGCCAAGCCTGACTGCATGTGGTGGCCAAAAAGGAAAGGGTGTTAGGACCGCTTTCTGGAGAGGAGCTGGGAGTACGATCCTGGAGAGGGAGAAAACAAATCATTGTAAGTAACTGGACCGTCATACCTTCATATATACAGAATTGATTTAGAATAATATAGAATTATATTTGGTATAAAAAAATCATTTTGTAAAATAAGTTTTAATCACAGCCTTGTTTTTAGTTTTCATTATTAATTATTATAATTGTATTACTAATTTTTATTATATGATTAAAAAATTTATCATTTCAAAATAATAATAAGATAATGCAGCACATTTTACTCAATTATCACTTTTTAATGTGAATATATTGAATATAATACATAATTTTGCCATAATGACAACTTTAAGTTACTTAAGTAACTTTAAATAACTTTATTTAAATTACTTTAAATTACATTTATTAACTGTTCTGAAAACTCTGTATAGTTCTTAAATTTAAAGGAAACATTTAACATTTTAAATCAATGGAAACTATATGATATAACTATATGATATAAAAAAGAAAGAAAGAAAGAAAGAAAGAAAGAAAGAAAGAAAGAAAGAAAGATGCACCCAAATAAAATGTATGCAGAGTAAAAAAAAAAAAAAAAAACTAAGTTGTACTATTCAATTGTGCCAAAGTATCCCTAGTAAGCGGAAAATGCATGATCAAACAAATTTATCAAAATACAAAAGTGCAGTACCTGTAAGAAATTGTGCAGGAAATTGTCCGCTCTGGATAAGGTTAATGCAGCCATGTGTGCAAAGGAGCTTTAAGATATATCCACACCTGCGTGAAGCCCTGCGCGCAGTGCGTAACCGTGCCGAAGTCAGAGCGTGCGGGCGAGGAGACGCGCAAAGATCCTGCACGGATGGACCGGGTTACACAACCAGGTTACCTGTGCATGAGTTTAGATATAGTAATCATCAATAATCCCTTGATTCTCTCTTCCTGCTCCTGTCCTTTATCGGTTATAAGAGTCTTTGACCGCCTCGCGCTCTTGTTCCTGGTTTTCTGGGTCCCTTTTTCAAAAGCAGCGCCTTTCAAACCAGGACTCTTCCTTTTGAAGAGCGAGTGAAGGGCCTGTTGCAATAAGTCCTGAATATCTTTTCAAAGGCGGTCGGATTGCATCTTCTCTTTATAGGGAAAAGATCCTCTCGACGGGGTCTCTTAAGTATGTATCTGGAGGGCCAGTGAATGGAGGAGAGATGCGGAGGGGGAATATTGGGGAGGGCAATCTTTGGGAGATTAGCAAGAGGGGTGTGTATTATAACCTTCATTTCATTCAAATGAAATTTTGCCAAATGTTAACCTGTGAGAACCTCTTTACTTTAGTTGTTGGTGAGAAGAGTCCAATATGAGAAAGTTTTTAGTTTTTCTATGTATTCGATATTTCCAGGTTTAACGACTCGTTCTTTTGTCACAAATTAAAAACGAAATGAGCACACTTGCTTCTTACAATCAAGACTTTATAATAATAACTGAATAAAAACAACAAAATGTATCTAGTTTCAATAATTTCTACTCGCATTTAAGAGTTTCAACTTGATTTTTTTCCATCAGTAATTAGCCTACATAAAAGTGCAACGAACCATGCAAATTATAACTTTTTTAATAACCCTTTAAATAATAACATTAATAAAAAAAATACATATTTAGCGTGCAGTTGATGTGCATTTAAAATAAATATTCAACTATATTATATATATCAAAATGTGACATTTCTAACTGCTTAATTGCCATTAATAGACATATAATGCTTTTTTCTTTTCTTTTTTTAGTAAGTTTTAGGGGTTTAAAATATTTTACGTATGTTAGTTCTACTGTAGGCGGTTAGATTTCTCTGTTAATCTGTTTTTAATCTCTTTGGCTGTTATTAGTTGTCAATTTATCATTACGGAAAGATGGCGTATTAATTATGACGCTAAATGATGTTTGAAGACGATCGAATTAGGCTGTTATTCTTGTCCCATGAATAAAATCAGTGAAGAAGCTATACATCAGTAAAAGTTTCCAACAAAACAAATGAAATAAATCTCTATGCACACTCAGTAGTTCGCACTCTGAAGTGATATTATAAATAAAGAGCCCTGCGTGACATTTTCACACTCCGGGTTCAAGTTAAGGGCGTCATCACATTTAAAGGGATTAAATGCAGAGCATCCAAAGTTCACCTAACACTTTGAGTCTTTTTCTCACAGAATTTACATTCAAGTCGGAAAGCCATTTAACATCTTAATACACAGAAAATCCTCACTGCTTTGTGTTGCCTCTCACCTCCAGCAGCATAACAATCGCCCTTTGTCCTCGCAGATGCATTGCTTTAGTCTGCTAAAATATACCACAGTGATGGAGAAATGAGATGACACGTAGGAAACGAGCTTAACTTTGCCTTCAGATCAGTCAAATAGAGGATTGAGCTGCTGTAACATACATTTTTATTTTGAAGACTGCCTTTAAAATAAAGTAACCTAGGAAATTATACTCACCCCATTAATGACTATTTGTATTACTGAGTTAGTGATTTCATTCACACATTTAAAGTAAAAAAAGAAGAAGTTTAATAGTCAAAAAAAAAAAAAATGAAAGGAAACAGAGGACGGAGGTATAACACATCAGAAATTTGGTGGCTTTATGTATAGGGGAGGCTGCTTCTGTCTCCTTTTGTGTGCTTTATTACGGAGCAGAAGTTGTTAATTACCCAGATTCTTATTTCCTGTCCCCTAAATCCCCTCTCCTTCCCCCAGCCAACCCCCACTCCTCTCGCTGCCTCCCAGATGAGTGTCTTTGAAGTGCAAAGTATGCTCTCCTCACTTTGAACTGTGCAAACAATGCTCCAGTGGTTGTGCTTACCTTCCCCATGTTACCTCATTTAAATAGACCTGGATACTGATTGCGCCGTTTTCAAGGGAAAACTCATTTCCAAAGCAAGCGCAGATCCCAGCCTTCATTAGGCAGCTGTAGAGATGGCAGGCAATCAGGAGAACTGCCTTTAACAGAGGTTTCGGCTGCTGTTAGGTGGTTGCACGCTATTTCCTGAGCATGATTAGTTTACTGCATCCATTCAGGTATAAAATGGTTAGCTCCTCCATTTATAGATGGTTTGCACTGAAATAAAATTATGCTTTGAATTGAAAAAACTAAATGTGTGGTATATGATATATGTGACCCTGGCCCACAAAACCTGTCACAAGTAGCAGAGGTATTTGAAGAGTTCCAATGCAAAAGCCTATAAAATCCATATTGTTAAAAAATGAGATAACAATCCTGAGAGAATGCTGTCCACAAATAGTATATGTTCATCAAGTACTTTCACTTCAAATGCACTTAATCCAAGCCTCGACCCATTCAGAAGTACCAGTATAGAAACCTATACAGAGTAGATGGAAGGAAATTGTAATTTTTAAGAAAAACATCACACATAGAGGTTTTTACCTTTGAAATCTTACATTTTGTAGCATAGCCAACACGTTGTATTGGTCAAAATGATCAAATATTATTTTATGCCAAAACTCATCAGAATAAAGATCATGTTCCACAAAGATATTTAGTAAATTTAACTACCGTAAATATTTCAAAACATAATTTTTGATTAGTAATATGCATTGCTAAGAAAACTTCATTTGAACAAGTTTAAAGATGTTTTTTGCACCCTCAGATTCCAGATATTCAAAGAGTTGTATTTCAGCCAAATATTGTCCTATCCTAACAAACCATACATCAATGGAAAGATAAACTATTCAGCTTTATAATTCTTAATGAAAAAAAAAATGTAGTCCATAATCACATAAAATGCTAATTTACTATCATTATTTAAAACATTTTATATATTCTATATTTTTCCCTATCAGTTTAACATATGAAGGGATAATATCATTATGTATAATGTATAAAATGTTTAATATCTACTGTTTTATTTGTATTTTTCAGGATGTAATCTGAAATATTATTCTAAATAATGGTTGTAAATGGAAGTCAATTTAATATGATAAATACTATTACTTCCCTTAGCCTTTTTAAATTTCAGTTTAAAACATTATTTTTACATTTTAAAATATTTGATTTATCAAATAATTTATCATAGAGAATACAAACGTATATATGTGTATAGATTTAATTAATTTCTACAAACTAATTTCTATTACTTATCTCCATTACAAATGCGAAATCCAAAAGAAAACAGATACTTGATGTCCAATACATTATATGTCATAAATTATATTACAAAAGAAAAGGTATTTAAATAATATAATATGTAGAATATTATGTTTTCCTTTATGTCATCTTAGATGAATATAATTTTATGTAATGGTAGTAAATTAGCAAATTCATACTAATTTATCATAGAATATATATGTATTACAGTATGTAGATTTAATATAACTGTACAATCTAATTACTAAATGTATTATTGGTCCAGACAATAAGATTCCTACTCTTTTCTATTACATGCAATATCCATTCATTCAAAGATCAATGTCCTCATAAAATGAGCAAAACAATGGCAGGCATGTTGTCAAGCTGTTTTTTAGCATGTCTGGAGGGCAGTTTAAGAGTCTCAGATCGCTAAATTGTCCCAGCTGTCTTGACCATCTGCACTCCAAACAGCCAGCCACAAGCTTTTGTACTGTTGGCCATCTCCAAAAGCCAGTTTACAGCCCCACATGGACTAAATGACTTGAAACCCCCAACTTGACAAATGTGGCATAATGGATGAGACAGAGTGCATGTAAAAACCTGCTGCCCCCTGCATCTTTCCAGCTAAAACTCTAATCAATGCCATCAGGAATAGCACTGGTCATAATTACCACGAGAGTGTCAAGGAATGTTGAACAGTTTAGGATGCTGATGATGCTGAGCTTTAGGCCAGATGATTTTGCACAAATATTGGATTTAATTGCCATAATCTCTCATTTAATGTTCATATAATGCATCTTTAGAACACATGAAACTGTAATGCACATAATACAATTGAAATTATTCTTGAGGCAGTGGAGAATGGTCTGGAGAACCTCTAGCACCTTTTGAAGGGGCCTCAAAAATCCTACATTTGTATTCAAGGAAACCTGTTTCAACCACAAAATAAAAAAATAAAAAGTTGCGACACTTTTTTCTCACACTTCTGAGTTTATATCTCACAATTCTCGCAATCTGAGAAAATAAGTCACAATTAAGAGATATAAACAGAATTGTGAGATATAAAATCCCCTAACAATTTTTCCCCCCTCCACTCCAATCTTTTAAAAGTTTATTGCAACTTTTTCTCAGAACAATCCATATCACAATTCTTGCAAGAAAAAAAACAAAACTGAATTGTCAGATATAAACTTGTGGAATAAAAAGTTTCAGTTACATTTTTTAATTGATTTATTTCAAGACAGAAATGGACTCAAATATATATGTATATATATAAATATATATATAAGCGCCTCAAAACCTTGCAGGAACTTCCTCGATTCCCATTTCTGAAAAGGTTCCACAAATAGTGTCTAAAATATATCTATCTTATTTTTTTATTTTTTTTTACTTACAGCACATAACTGATCACTTTTTAAGTTACAGGGTAAAAGTACAAATGAAAGTTTTTGAAAATACTAAAAAGAAGATTAATTGAATTGGATTCAAGAATTCTAGTTATTTTGCACTATGAAATGCTCACACAAGCATTTTAAAACTATGAACGAAGTTCATCTGTCCATTTGCATTAACATGAGATGGAATTCCATCATTTGTGTGTGAAAATGCACAAGCACAAAAATCTACTCGTCAGAGAAACTTTTAGCATTACTAGGGGCACTTGAAGTTTGTTTGCATTTTGTTTTTCAGTACTCTTAACAACTTCAGAAGTCAGATCACAGGAGCCTGTGATCAAAGCAGCTTTCGGTTAGTTCAGGAAACACAGGAGCTATACCCAGTGCTTTGATATTCTACATCAATATTTCAATTCAACAATCGCTTGACATGCGCCTGCACTCCCTGAGACGAAAGACGAAAGGAAAGAGTGAAATGGAGGGGGTTCTGGAACTGTATATAAAAACGAGAGTGAAGACTTTACAGAAAGAAACAACTCCCTTCCTCAGCACCGATCTGCCTCGTCTGTCATTTAAATACACCCTGACTGCTTAATCCCACAGCAACAATGGATGGTAAACCAGAGCGATTCAGGTCTTTGACCCACACAAAGCCACGTGACAAACTCTGAAAGTTGCCATCTGAAAGAAATTGGCTCAGTGTTCGGAGCTTTGAAGAATACTTCAGGACTTTGAACTCTCACATATTGAAAAGACATCCTGTTTGAAGACCAGACATTCAACCACAAGCACTCAGCTCCACTGGAAGACAGACCATTTGATACAGACTACTGTTCAGTCTTGGGTCATTAAGGGTTTTTTGAAAGAAATTAATACTTTTATTGAGCAAAGATGTATTGAATTGATCAAAAGACATTTACAATGTTACAAACGATTGCTAGATCAAATAAATGCTGTTATTTTGAATTATTTTATTAATAAACCTGGAGTTTTTCTGAATTCTAGAGTAATGATGCTGGAAAATCAGCTTTATCCTGACAGGAATGAATTACATTTTAAAATATATTAAAATATAGAAAACACTTTTAAATTATAATAGTATTTCAGTTTGACTATATTTTTGTTACAACAAATACCAAAGAGAGCAAGACACTTTCAAAAACATAAAAAATCCCAAACATTTGAACATAGTGAAATGACTGAGATCATTAATGAAAATGCTATTTTGCATTTCTGTACATTTTTCCAATAAAAACCACATTTTTCAAATAATAAAATGTATTTCAGAATGTCTTAGTATCCGATACGTTTTATTTCAGTGTGGATTTTGGACACACAATACTTTTCTTACTCTATTACTTTACTCTGACACTTAATTAAAATGCACTGAACTCAGACACAGCAGATGTTGGTGTGTGCAAATAACGTATCTGAAATTTCAAATGAATGATTACTAATTTACAGTGTGAGGGGGGGCATTGTTTATTTATGGATCATGTTCTTTAAACCCCTTAAAGACTAAAAACTAATCCCCCCAAATAGCTGTCAGTCTAAGGCAACATAATATAAATAATATACAAGCCCGGCTGAAAACTAAAGAAAAGAACAGGCGGATTATCAATCAAATACGGCTCATAACACGCAAACACACACTGAAAACAAAAGAAAATAAATAGTCAGAACACCTGACAATGTCAAGTTAATGTGGGTATTGCACAGCACATGGACCCCAGCCAATTTCCTTAGAAGCTCAGAATTACAGTGAGACATGTGAGCGGTGTGTCAGGCTTTGATGGCTGTGTTCTAATTACACGTATAATTCCTGTACCTCCATTTGATTACATGGCAGAAACCTTTACTCTGTGGAAATCACTAATATAATCATGGAATTCGGATTGGATGTTTACTACCTTTGCAATACATTATTTTTCTGTCAACTCACTTTAGTTAGAAACATTTCTAAGAATAACTTTATTTAATTAGGGTAGGAAGTGAAAAAAACTAAGCAACCTATCACATTTTAACCAGCAAATCTAAACCAAAACATTTGGTTAGAGGGGTCCAACATTCCTATACCAAGCTACACAGATCACAATTGTTTCTACATTCCAAGAAAAGCTGTTGAAATGGATATGACATTTGCTTGATACTGCACAACTTGTATTGTATTGTTAAAAGCGCCATTTAAATAAAGGTGACTTGACTCTGGCAGTGATGGCATTCACATGGAAGGGACAAAAGTGAGTGATGACTTCATCATTTGTTCCACAACAAGTTATTTACAGTGGAAATGGGTTCTTTAGATTATTAAAATGTTCTTCACACTAAGAAAAAAAAGGTTCTTTCAAGAGCTGTTCACTGAAAGGTTCTTGGGAGAAACCAAAATGGTTCTTCTATGGCATCACTGTGAAACCCCCCCCTTTTATTTTTTAATTAGCTAAGTAAATAGTATCCTGATTATTATTATTATTTTTTTTTTCATGGAACTGACACACCATTAATAAACACATGCATATTTAAATACTTTTTGGAGCCTGAAAGTCTGAAAATCATTATTGAAGACATAATTCACACCAAAATGATTATTCTGTCATCATTCATTCCGTCATTTTCATATGGCAGCTTGTTTCTGCCACTGGATAAAGAAAAAAAATAATTAAAAGTTATCACACTTTTTTTATCTAACAATTCTCGAGTTTTTGAGTTGTGAGGTAAATCAAAATTGTGAGATATAAACTCACAATGGCAAAATAATGTCAGAAATGTGACATATAAAACATGATTGCAAGAAAAAAGCTCTTTGTTTATTGCAAAAAAAAGAGTATGAAATGCAATATTAATCATTTTGTTAATAATAATAATATTTTTTTTTAATCCTGTGGCAAAAATATGATACAACACCTTCATGTTATTTTAAATCTGTATCACATTCTTTTGCAGAATATAGAAGATAATTTGAAAAATGTTGGTAACTGAACCATTTCAGTTCCCATTGACCTTCACTATAAACAAACTTACAGTGTAGGGCAGTGGGAGCCACAACAGTTCGGTTACAAAGATTCCTCAAAATATCTTCTTTTGTGACATCAGGGTGCATAACAACAGAACTTTCATTTTTATATGAATTCTCCTCACTCAGACCCCTCTGTGCCCCTCCTCCACCCTGTATCTCAGGCCATATGCGGCCTACTCATCCAATGCATTAGTGATGAGATGAGTCCCTGACATGAGCAGCAGCTCTCTGCTCACAGATGTAGATTTATTTGTGTTTGCACACCTCCATCAGCAGCTGTTTGGCCCCCACGGTTATCACAGCCCCCGTAATGCATGGAGAGATGTCATCCGGCAGGAGGCCATGCCAGGCATCGGCGGTGTGCTGTTGTGTGCTGCTTAACCAGGGGCTGTTTGAAGATGCCACCTTTTGACAGAGAGGCGCTTTTATCTAATCCTCATGCTGTAATTTGCACCCCCGTACCTTTAATTTATGACTACTGATCAAATACCTGCCTTTGGAAAATGGAAAACTTAAGTGATTTTTTCTCCCCTGCTTTTCTCGATGGAAAAAGAATTCCTAATGTTGCAGGTTGAAGGGGGTGCATCATGATGGAGAAGAACATTGGATCAAGGTTTCTTTGATCTCGGTTTTAATTGAGTGTGAAGACAATAATAAATCCAAACCTACTGTGATGGATCAATGACAAATCAATTCCTGATACAAATTCATAACGCTAACTTGCACAATGTACTAAGGAATGATGGGGATTTTCATATAAAATAAATGTTCACACATCTTTAGTTCAAGGAATTTCCAGTCATTTGTTACTGATATTCTCTGTATTTCTAGCAACATTTTAGAGCTGTGAATAGCGGGGGGAAATCATAAATACAATAGACATGTTGTACATAATACACTGTATAATTGCATCTATATAATAGCATTTGCAATATAATAAATAGTGTGAAGAGTAAAAGCAGTAAATAGATAGATAGATAGATAGATAGATAGATAGATAGATAGATAGATAGATAGATAGATAGATAGATAGATAGATAGATAGATAGATAGATAGATAGATAGATAGATAGATAGATAGATGAAATATAAAACACTTAAAAGTGACATACTTCTGAGTCATACTGAAATAACACACACTGTGTGAGGCATTTGTGAGAAAGTCCTTTCAGGGCGTCTCGGTCTACTGTACATTACGTCTGTTGACTTCCCTTCATTGAGTTCACTTCACCCGCTGACGACAAGCAGGCACGTCAGAGACAGTTTTACTCCTTGTCTTCTAAGATCTTTTCTTCCTCTTTCCCCACAACAGAACAGACGGCTCTAGTTTGCAAAACAAATGAACAAACAGATAACAGGAATGGAGTGATGAAAGAGTAAACAACAAGCTCAATGCCCCAAAACCATAATACACTCTAAGTAGGTTATCCTTCTATAGCCTACTATCTCAACGACGAACTTCAACTGTCCACTACATCCAGGTGAAATAAAAAGAATAAATGAATAAGTCAACGCTCTCCTTTCATAAGCTACAGTATACCCCAAACACTTCATTATGAAGAAAGATGATATTTAGTCAATCTATTGATGTTGCCTAACTAATTGTAAAGCAGGGACTCAAAGCAGATGCTGCATTTCAAAGCACTTGTGAGCAACTAGACAGGTTATGATTTATGCTAAGATGCGTGGCTTCAAAGCGCTGAATGAGGCTTCTAAACAAATTGAACAAGTCAAGCACTATCCACCCAGGACTGAGAGAGTGCCGAGTGCATGCAGATCAGAGGAGAGCGCCTGCCGCTTGTAATACCCCTCAATGGAAGCACAGGTCCGCTGGGAAGAGCCAGCAGATAGCGGTTAACACTGGGCTGTGTGCTCGGGCAAGGGAATTCTGTGCCAACGCTGCTGCAACACCTGTGCCGAGGATCCAAGCCCCACTCATGTCAGGGGCATGATCAGGCAGTGGGTAGTGGGGGGGCTGGCAGACCCTCCCTGGAGACTTGACACCTTTTCTGCACGGCACCGTTATTTAGGTGCGAACAGAGAGAAACACACGGTCTGTGTCAACAATCTGATGCAATATCAGTAAACATTGATAACTATTTATGAAGCGTCGGCTTACTGTACCGTGATAGCTGTTAAAAAAGCTTGTGGAATATCCTCTGGATATTGCAGCTTTTGAGTAATGAGGGTTGACAAGTCAAGTTAGTCGCCAACAGAATTTGATGGAGGTAGAGATGCAGGATTGTCTGCACAGACCCCTAAGAGAAAAAATGAGTTTATTGTGATATACGTGTGATGGGCAAAATCAGTTCTTGTATCAGTTTTCAAAATGTCTTTCAGGAGGGTGAGTAAATGATAACTGAATTTTCAGTTAAATTAATGTGAACTCTTAAAAAATGTTTCAACTCTTAAAAAGGAAAGTTTCAAAGGGAGGTTTTCACAGGGATACCATAGAAGAAAAATTCTGATCCACAAATAACCTTTCATTAAACAGTTCTCAAACAGAAAAAAAAAAATCTTAGTGGGAAGAATATTTTAATAATCTAAAAACTTTTTCCTCTTCTAAATAACCTTTTGTGCAATGGAAACCCAGCTAGCAAAAAATAAGAACATTTTGTTAGTTCCTATTTCCATTTGTTCTCTGAACATTCAAAACATTCAGTTTTTTTAAGATTAAAATAAAACCAAAGATTACAATATTTCTTTATCCGTGTATAGCCAGAGGAAATAAAAAGTATTGTATTTTAATATATTAAACATAAAATATTATAATATTATAAATATTATAGTTATTCCAGATATCTGTAATGCAATTTTTTTTGTCAAAAATGTAATGTGACAGGTTTATGCATCTCTCTCGCTCATTTTTTTTCTCCCTTTTCCTTTCTCCCATTTGATGCAACCTAAATTGGTGCTGAAGAAACAAATTGCTAAATTTTTAATTAACTTCATAACATCTGCACTTCAGCTTTGAGAGAGCAGGGAGATTTCCTTTTAACCTATTCCAGCACATTTGCACACCAAGGTAAATCTTGATGCTGGCACTTTTACAGAGAGGAAGAAAAAAAATTAAAAATGGAAATGAACTCATACTTGTGTGTGTAGATCAAAGACACAGAATTATTCAACTTTTTGCCATTGCTTGATCTTCAAAAATAAAAGTAGTGAAAGTGGGGAAATGCAGAGATGGATAGATCGGTCTAGGTTGGGTGCCGTCTGCTTATTTATCACACTGCTTTTACACTCCATCATACATTTGTTGTAAATATATTTTATATCAAAGTAGAAAATCCACATGGCAGAGAAAATAATATTTTCACATCAAAAACCAATCTGCATCCCTGTTCTTGTGGGGCTGTCATTTGCATTAAATTATGCATTAAAACATTATAGTAAATGAGTACAGATAAACAAGTGTTGTTCATTTTTAGGATGTGAAAATATTCAGAAGATAGAATAGTTGTTTATGTAAAGTGACTAGTTAAATGCAAATATAAGGCTATTTTATAATTAATATTTTCATTTAATTGTATTTCCAATGTGGAATACTAATTTAAATACTATACATTTAAAATAAATTGACTGTATTTAATCTGTATTAACTAAGATTTTTTCTTTCTTTTTTTTCATAAAAACATACGAAACAAGTTTCAACTGTCTGTATTGCAAGTTCTGGTCCAGCAGAGAGCAGTGCTGAGCCAATGATGGACCAGTTAGTCTACACAGTATATGCTCCACATAGGCCTGTTGCAATAATCATAAACATGGTCTAACATAAATAAACGAACAGTTTGTTCTGCATAGACTTCACAAGACAGAACTCTGTAGAATGACAGATACACTATATATCTGCCAAAAACACAGATACGTTCATGCAGTAGATTAAGCATGGCTCAAATGTGAGTGGTCCGGTGACCATCCCCCTCTGCACACCTGCACTGATGTGTATCATAGTCCAGAAAAGCACAGCTTCTTCAACAACTCTCTCTTTGATGAGAAACACAATGCCAGCTCTGTATGGCAGCCATCACCTGTCTACTTGTGGGAAAATAGGGCACCAACCCAAACAGCAGGGAGAGTGGGCTGTGATTGAAAAAATTAATTCACATCTAATAAAGTATGAGGTTGTCTTGTATCAGCCTCTCCACTAGGGGACAGTCTTTAAATCATTAATAAGTCCTACATTATATAAATAAATGATATTAGTCTTTAGTTAATTGATGAGTTAATAATAATTATATGGCTACACCATTCATAAGTAATCTTTTTAAAATTATATTTTTATTTAGCTTGGACCCAGCAAAGATTTTAAATTCCACATGCTTTTAACTAAATGCTGTTTTTTTTTAAAACAACTTTCATGATTATCAAAGAATCATAAAAAAAGAAAAAAAAGTATCATATCCATAGATATGCAGATCAAACATTTTAATTTTAGTTGAGTACCAGATCCACATATTATAATGATTTCTAAAGGATCACGTGACACCGAAGACTGGAGTAAGTCAGTTTTTTTTATTTTTAGCACAGGAATAAATTACATCTAAAAATATATTAACATAAAAATACTTATTTTAAATTGTAATAATATTTCACAATATGTATTTTTGCTTTTTGTAAGCATAAGAGACTTACCGACCAATCTTTTGAATGCTATTTTATTTTATTAAATATTTCAATAGACTAATCTATTATTTTTTGAATATCTTCCACCCAGTTCAACACATATGAACTTTTATGTCACAATTGTGTACTGCTATTAATCTTCAACTGTGACAGATTGACTAAGAGCTCTGATGAAGCAGGGTTGCACTTTAGCATACATTATAAAATCTATAAACAGGAATGTGTATGTGCAATTTCTTTGTGTAATGAAAACGTATGAAACAAGAAATGGTTGTGAAAATAATTATAAGAGAATGAAGATCATAGCTTTACAAAATAATAAAGTAGATATATCACCTCACTTTCACACACCAGTCAATCCTCCACCTATGATTAATATTTCACCTACATAGACCCTTGCCTTGACCATTATAAAACTTGTTTATTTTATTGCAATTAGTTATGCACATTTAAAACGCCTGATGTTTGTTTTCATTGATAATATTTAAGTTTCATTCACCTCTTTTTAATCATACATCATTATGCTTTAAAAACAGCACCGTAACCTCAGCAAAGCGGAAGGGGTGAGTCTCCAGGCACTTGGCTTTGTCTGCCTTTTGGCTCGGGCCATCAGATAAAAGTCTGGACAATGGCCCTCCATTCTGGAGCACAGGTCTTAAATGACCAGGAAGTGGCCATGAGCGGTCCCGTTGGTCGGATCCCATGGGTCCGCTCAGCCCTGACGGGGCCTGGATCAGGATGAATGGCAGGAGAGCATGTGAGGGAAATTAGAGGCCGGTGACCACCCAGCTGGAGCCATGACTGCCCTTTGATGCTGAAAACAGAAGGGTGAAGGTGAAGGTGGGTGCAGGGAGAGAAGGAGGGACACTGCCCAATTACTGGGTCCCGCTGAGCATCTTGCATCTTTTGGCCTCCTCCAAGAGAACACAGACAGGGAACTATGTTAATTCATAAAAGCATTATACAATTCACATTGAAAAGTATTAATATTACCCATCACTGGCATACATCACTTACCTTTGTTAAAGCACTTGATTGTAAAAGATATCAGACAGGATGGTAGTTTGGCAGCCCTTTCTTAAGGTCTCTTCCTCTGCCCAGTCTCAGCATTTGTAACACAGCTCATAACATCCTTGTTTTTACCGACAGAAAAGCCTTGCTGTTACAATGTATCATGTTTTTGAATCTACATAAATTGTAGCCCTTGGGATTTAAGTTTCTGCTCTATTCATCTGAATGAACCTGTGATTTAAAGGGTTACTCCACCCCTGCTGTTCTGTGTCAGCCGCATCAAAATGTTAAAAAAATAATAAATGTAGAAAACTAATCTGTGTGGTGCGGTCAAAAAGCTCCGAAGATCTAACGGGTTTGAAACGACATGAGGGTGAGTAATTAATGACAAATTTTCATTTTGGGGTGGAGTAACCCTTTAAGTATCAAAAAAACTGAGCAAACATATTAATTCAAATTAATGAAATATTAATTAAAATGAATATAATAGTATTTTAAATTAAAATATTATTAGTACAAAATGTATGTATATATATATATATATATATATATATATATATATATATATATATATATAAATATATATATATATATTGTACAGACCAAAAGTTTGTTCACACCTTCTCATTCAAAGAGTTTTCTTTATTTTCATGACTATGAAAATTGTAGAGTTACACTGAGGGCATCAAGGGCTATTTGACCAAGAAGGAGAGTGATGGGGTGCTGCGCCAGATGACCTGGCCTCCACGGTCACCAGACCTGAACCCAATCCAGATGGTTTAGGGGTGAGCTGGACCACAGACAGAAGGCAAAATGGCCAACAAGTGCTAAGCATCTCTCGGAGAACTCCTTCAAGACTGTTGGAAGACCATTTCAGGTGACTACCTCTTGAAGCTCATCAAAGCCCCTTTCACACTGCACGTCAGACCCGGTATATTGCCGGAACATTGCCGGGTTGCCTCCTGTGTGAAAGCCCCGGGATTGATTCCGGCATTGAACCCGGGTCGGGGATCTAGTAACATTGCCAGGTTCAACCCGGGACACGCGCTGTGAGAATAAAAGCCAGATCTAATGGCGTGTCGAAGTGATGACGCGTGTTATCACGCAACTCTTTTACCGGCTGTTTTAAAAGAAGATCAACGTTAGGGACGAAAAAATAAGTGCAAACTGTAATTAAGCAGAGATCAGTAAGTTCCTCACTTTCCGCGCTGATGACGAGATCATTTGCTTGCTTCAGTGAAAGTATAACGTGCCTAACATTTTCGACTCGCACATTACACGTCATGCCCTAATGTTACATGTCGTTAACGGGATCTTTACGGGTTGTGTGTGAAAGCACGCATATATATATATATATATATATATATATATATATATATATATATATATATATATATATATATATATGAATATGGAATCTTAAACTGGTAATCATTAAACGAAAATGCCAATGTTTTTTCATATTCTATTATGTTCTTCCCTCAGCTTAGACAAGTTGATACGTACCTCTCCCGCGTGCACTCAATCGCTGTAGCGTGCGGCGCCACTATGCTAGCAATTAACTTAGCACCTTTAATTCCTTAGGATCCAAACAGGGATGAATTTAGAAGCTTTTTTCCCTTTAAATATGGAAAATATGGAAGTCTAAATTAAAGCCAGTTTGGATCTTATGGAATGAATGGTACTAAGCTAGCATAGTGGCTTATACATATATATATATACTATTTCAGGGTGACAGTATGACCCCAAATGACTCTATGTATCCGTGTGAACAAGACAAGTACTATAAAGTACCTATTACAGCCTCTCTTGCAAAACTGAACACGTCAGTGTTTTGCCTGAGAAGATGCATTTGTTAATTAAAACTGTGCATCTAAGCAATACTGTAAGAACTCACTGTCTCATTATTGCTAATCATTCTCTAAATCAAAACCATATGGTTAACCATGAACATAACATTAACCATCTCAACAACATTTGGTATAAACAAATCAAACTAGCCTGACAAAGTGGCCTAGAAATCACTGATGTCAGCTCTCCTTAAGAGCCAAGAGTCCTTCAGGATCTCTGGACTCTTTACTTAAGATGAGTGTGCGTGTGTGTGTGTGTGTGTGTGCGTGTGAGAGAGATAGCTGACCTGGGTCCACCCAAGACCGCTCTCTGGCACCAAATATTTGTTATCAGTCTCCACTGAGATCCTCAGGGGTCGTATAAAGAAGGAATATAGAATTTGAGGGCCACATGGGTGGAGAACACAGAGATGGAGCTGCGGACAATGCGAGAAAATTTCACAATGTAGTTCAAGGTTGTGTCCCAACAGGGCATTAGAGCAGCACAATGGTGAAAGTAAGGGCCAGGAACAGTAATTATATAGCGCAATCTAATGCTACACTAACACTTTGGAAGTCATCTGCTTACCATACATTTTAAGAAGATTATGTTAAAATAAAGGTGCTTAAAATGTTCTTCACAGCGATGCCATAGAAGAACCATTTTTGGTTCCATGAAGAATAACTTTGTTTAGAGCCATCTGTTTCTTAACTTTCAAAATCTGAAGAACCTTCTTTCGTCACAAAGAACCTTTTATAGGTTCTCCAGATGTTAAAGGTTCTTTATTGAACCATTTAGAAAGGTTTTTCTATGGCATTGTGAAGCATATTAGGAGTGTATGTATAAAAGCTATCAAATATATAAATAGAAGTGTGAGATTAGAGGTGAAGGTGTGTTTGCAAAGATTTATTCTCCTCAGAGAACACAAGGTTACTGCATGTCCTTCCACTCCCCTTCCTCTCCTGCTGCTGTTCAGACGCCGGTCACACTCCTGTTTTCCCAATGACAAGACAAGTTACCATGGTTCAAAACCATTTAAACTTTGTAAGCATTTTGTTGGCCTGCATTTTCTGAGTCAGCACTCAATGACCCAAAACATTTGTTTTCGTAATCAGTTATTTTCAGAATTTTTTTCATTTCAACATTTCAAAATTATATTATGAAGGCAAAAATCTCACTATATATAACCAAAGAGTAAACAAAGAAAGTAAGATAAAATACGCAATAGCAAAAAGTAAAAAGTGCAGGTTATACAATACAGACACAATCACATCACATCTATGGATGTGGCCAGTATTGCTAAGCCGGTCATGCAGTACAACAGTACAGAGAGACCAGAATAGCTGAAGGAGCAAAGGAGAACTAATCATTATTTATTATAAACCATAAAATGAATGTGGAGGCGTACTCGTGACTGAACAGGAAGGGAGAGGTGGTCGGATAGCAACAGAATGATAGGTTCAGCACCCGTCTTGTTGTCGAGGTCAGAGCAAAGAACATACCAGTGGGGGTAAGCTGAAGTAGCCCATAGAAAAGATAAGGAACAATGAGAGGAACTATAGAATTCTGACAAATTATTATGACACCCCTCCCATAACAAGAACAGCATGATGAAGCAGACGACAATAGCCGAGCACCACGACACCCTCTCAGCGTGAGGGGGGCATGAAGGTTAACAAGATATTGTTCTAATGCAATTATGGCATATACAACTAGGGAAATTATACCACAAAAGATTTCTAGCCAAAGAAAACCAAGTTTGTCCCCCTTATGCAAGTACTATCACATGACATGCTTTATTTTATGCAATACAAACAATGGGATGCAATGGGATCCAACTTTCTGTCACAACACTAATTCCTTTTGTTAAAATAAATGGATTAAATAGTTTCACAAATGCGTTATATGTTCAAAAATGCTTATAGAAAGGTGTTATGCAGACTTTTGGGCAGTCATAGGGAAATATGTCTGAGAATCAACACTTTATCAACTACCAACCTCCTGTCAACTGACATCCAGATAAGACTGTAAACACACTCCAGTCAAAGTGAATCACTCTTGTTTATGATATCTATATGGTCTGGTTTATCATAACCATTGTTTTCTTGGAGTGCTTGAGCTTCGTCTTGCTTTTGAAGGAGGTTATTCCACACTCCATATCCTCTTCCATTCAGTGCATTGTTCCTTTCACCGCTGATTAATATCTTGTTTAAACAGCGCCCAGACGCAACACTCCATCAGCATGTCCATAAATTCTCCTGAGCTGATGAACACAATAGCTGCATTCCTTGACAAAAAAAAAAAACTCCACATATCTACAGAGACCTGGAGATTCTTGGAATATGAGACCAAAACAACTGTATTTTTCACTTATAATTAAAAATACACTTCACATTTTGGACTATACCCAATGGTGAAGACATTGTGAAGACATCCCCTCTGGTTGGCTTTTGCTTTGTCTTTAGCAATACAGCCACAGTGACAAAAAGAGCTTACGAAATTAATGTCTAATGCTGATATAAAATGTTTGTGTAATTTGGGAACAATCTGTTAAAGAATGTATGATTAGTCATAAAGTTCATGCACTTTAGCCATGTTTCTCTCAATAAGAGAAATAATTATTTTGAAGTGCTGGACTGACTTTTCTGTTACATCAAAATGCATGATTTTTATAATAAATTATTATATTTGATAAATTCAATATTTGATTAATTTATGACTAAATGACTTCTCTCGTTCATATTGCTTTGTCAAAATCTCTTTCAGTCAGAAGCAATGTAATTTTAGTATTACTGTTTTTATAATTTTTGTTAATATTTTCTTGTATATATTTTTTACTTAAAGTTTAAGTTTTAGTATTGTGACATTATTATTATTTTTTTTAAATATACATGTATAGGGTCAGTTCATGTTTAAGTAATTTTTTTTAGTAAATGATAATAACACTGTGTAATTTAAGTAATACTGATATACTATTAGTTCCTGTTTTTGCTTTGATTTAAGTTTAAGGTATAGTAATTTTAGTAATTACATTATAGTACTGATAATGTATTTTTCATTTTTAATCATTTTTCTTTTTTTTTCTTTAACGTCTATACTGTGTTTATTAATTTATTTAGTTTTTAGTTATTTTGTTTGTTTAATTCAAGATATATCAAAGAAAAACAGGAAATGTTTCCTTTGCAACTTTTTGAAGTTGATTAAAGTTTAAGTTTTGTTATATTTTATTTTATTTCCGCTAACATGTCTTTTATTTCGAGTAAAATGTATTTTTGTGGTTTTAGTTTTAGTTAACATAATAACCCTGATTGAGACTAAGCAGTGCCACCTCTACCAACAGTTTGCAGTATAACAGTAGCGGGTCCAGTCTGAGCCCACACAGGTGCATGGCATTCTGCACGAACCAACAAAACAACATGCAGGAAGAGGATCATTCCTGCATCCTAATACTGGGCTATTACCAAAACAACTGTTCCATTTATATTGTATCGGTCTTTGTTTTATGGGTTGGACATTTTGTGAGATTGCAATCTCAGGCACCCATGACATTGTCTAGAGGTACAAACGGCAGTGGATTTGTTGGCTGAGCTAGAGCTGGAGTGATCTCCACCACGTTCACACTAAAACTCAGAGGCTCACCCATTTTTCATTGCACTTTAACAATGCAAGTTACTCTTCAGACAATAGAAATTTCTTGACAATGGCAATGAAGTACATTCAGTTGGTTTATTCCAAATTGACACTTTGGGTTTACTACTAAAAAGTAGGAATAATTCAGCCAGACATGAAAAAATTTATACCTATTTAGATTAGTTTGTTTCTTCATCAGAACAGATTTGAAGAAATGGATCATCCTCAGTGAATGGGTTACATGAATGAGATGTGATAAATGCACCACAGTATGCACAAGTAATTAAACTCATTGCGACTTGATAATATGACTATTTTCTGGGCAAAATCGAGTTATCCATAATCCATAATAATGCTTCCTCCAGTAAAAAAAACTAAACAAAATAACCTTGTCACATCAACATCCACCAACATATTTGTTTAGAATTCTGTAATGTTTTCGCTTGTAAATAGTGATTGATCTATGCATATTTCTCTCCTGATTCAGACCTGACAACTCTTTCACTGGAGAAAACAATATTATGGTTAGAAGACAAGAAAACAATGTTTATTACAAACACAGAGCATTTCAATTTAGAACTAATTGAATTAATTTAGCGACTAGAGCCGTGTGGATTACTCGTGGATTATTGTCGTATTTTAACTCTCATTCTGGCGGCACCCATTCACTGCAGAGTATTGGTGAGCATGTGCATAATGCGAAGTTTCTTCAAATCTGTTCCGATGAAGAAACAAATTCATCTACATCTATTAGTATTTCTTCAGCAAATTTTCATTTTTGGGTGAACTATCCCTTTAATGAAATAAAAGGACACAGTGCATGCTTACCAGAGTGATATTGCGGTTTGATCAGCGAGGCAAAGAAAACATATATGATTACACTTCACAAGGCAGCTTCGGTTCCTCAAAGCCTAAGAAGACACTAAAGGCAGGGAGAAATCGACCCCCTTTCGGAAATGACCACCTCTAATAATCAGTAATAGTTGTGGTTTGAGGTTTCACCTTCACCCTGTAAACAATAGCACTTTGATCATCATGCAGATGTCGCACAGAGCAATACATTGTACACTTTCTATACAGCATGACTCCTCATGTCATAGACATGAAGACAGAGTCTGTTTGAAGAGTAACAGTCATGATTAGGAGGAGGATCCACTTGTTGAGCGGGTCTATGTGTTATAGATGAGGTGTTCATGCCATTATTTGTTCTGTAAAAAGCCTATGTTGCAGTAGGATCTGAAAGACGTAACATTGAGGTTTTAGGGAATATATGGAGTCTGTTTTCCTAGTAGTAGGATGTTTTATGCAGTTTGACTTTATCTAAAAAAAAAAAGAAAAGAAAAAAAAGACACTGGTGTTCAATTGGCTCCAGTATTTGACAGGAAAATACAATTGTTCCTGATGTCAAATTCCAGCGACTCCTGCTATAAATGAGGGGTTGGGCACTTGTTTGGAGCAGTTTAAGTCTGAAGATTATTTACCCTGCTCTCCGACGAACACTTTAGGACAAGATGAGCGCATCAGTTGCTGTATATAGAGATATATACACGGAGGATCGCTTCAGACAGACGTATGGTACGGAAGACCAGTCTAGAGGGAGAGAGCGGCTCCGAGACAGACTGGCGCAGAGATGCAGCTGCTCTCAGGTGGACTGCCTTCACCTGCTCAAGAAGAGACTGCCCGTGTGCAGCTGGCTGCCAAAATACAAGCTCAAGAAATGGCTTTTAGGAGATATCATAGCGGGACTGACTGTTGGAATAGTACACATTCCCCAAGGTAAACAACAACAACAACAAAAACTTTGATTTACGCTATGAAATAGGATGGTAAAGATAAATAAATGGTCCGAGAATATGAAAAAAGTTCGGGTCAAATCAGGTTAGGATCATTCACGTGCATATAGTTTTGGAACGATACAGCGACTTTGATGAGAGAAACGTATTAAATCGCAATTGTTTACACACTGGCTGCTACTTTGGTATAAACTCAAAAATTACCCTATAAAATAGTTCGTTATATAGTTACAGTACACCAAGTAAATTATAAAGGTTACATAGGCTATTTTTTATATTTTTAATATGTTATGTTTTTAATATTAAAATTTTTAGTTAGAACATGTTATGAATATTTTCACACTGTGAAAAACGTTCGTAACTTTTTCAAATTAATTAATGAATTAATAGCCTAAATAATGCATCAAGTTAGAGGATTTAAATAATTTATGTATTCTGCGACTTGAATACACGTGTTTATAAGTTAATAATTACTTAATAAAATATGTTTTCTATTGTCAAAAATATGTATATTTGAAATATAATATACTAATATGAAAATATAGAGATTTGATTTTAGAACAAATATAGTCGTTTTCTTGGGAGTAGAAAACGACTATGTTTGTTCGCCCTTAACAAAATAAATCGGTTTAACCTATACTTGATTTTTTATTTATTTAACTTTTCTAGTCACATGACAGCAACATGGCGTCCTGTATGTTACGTTATGCTTGTGGGGCTCATTTTGAGATAGCCGATTAAAATAATAATAGTCTTACTACTAATAATAATAATACTAATATTAATACTAATAATAACAAATCAACAATAATAATTCCGATATTGATAACATATTCATAATAGAAACTGAATATTAATCAGAATCAGAATGAACTTTTCTGTCAGGTATACGAATTAAAATTTTAATGTAGCTTTAATTTAGTAGATGAAATATGCATCATGTATGTGACCCATATTCAAAACACCATATTTGTTTGCTAGGAATGGCCTTTGCTTTGTTGACATCAGTGGCTCCTGTCTATGGCCTTTACACGTCCTTCTTCCCTGTAGTTCTCTATATGCTCTTCGGCACTGGTCACCATGTTTCCACAGGTAAAAGACTTTCATTTACCAGAGTTTAGCACTGTGGAAAAACTGTGTTTCATTTAAAAACGTGGTTCCACAAATTTGTATTCCTAAGAGTGCTTGAATATTTACAGTATTATTAATCTGCAACCATGTTTAACCAGTGTCAGTCAAGTCTAATCAAGAAAATGAAATATAATTTCAAGAGTTTGGCTTTTTGTAGGTACCTTTGCTGTGTTGAGTTTGATGACTGGTTCAGTGGTGGAGCAACTAGTTCCCATCCCACTCACTCTGAACTCCAGTAGCCCAGAGGCAGCAGAGTTTGAGGCCCAGAGGATTGGGGTGGCATCAGCCGTAGCATTTCTCTCAGGCATAATGATGGTAAGAAAATCTTGCTGTATTTAAGCACATAGCATCCATGGGTTTTATATAACCAGTTTGTTGTCTGATGAAATTTTAGACTCGGACTACAGATTTATGATAACATGTTGCTTGTTTTTATT
Organism: Carassius auratus; assembly: GCF_003368295.1. NCBI lineage: Eukaryota > Metazoa > Chordata > Actinopteri > Cypriniformes > Cyprinidae > Carassius > Carassius auratus. The sequence goes on from NW_020523604.1 coordinate 1,179,223, forward strand.
GTCCCAGCTCTGTATGTGTGGCCTCCAGTTGGGTTTCCTTTCCACATACCTCTCAGAACCAATTGTTAAGGCATTTACAAGTGCAGCCGCCTTCCATGTGACTGTCTCACAGCTGCAGAGCATGTTGGGATTGCGGCTACCCCGATATGCTGGTGCCTTCTCTCTTTTTAAGGTCAGAAACGGTGGAACACAGACAGTTCTTTCTGTTCTGGTTACTAGTGTAATAATTAGTTAAAACTACTATAATAATCACTGTAGTATCTCTCACTATTACTTGGCACAAATGAGTCAGTAGTTTCTTTTAAACCCACAGACTCTGGCATCAGTGATGGAGAATGTACCCCACACTAATTTGGCTGAGCTGGTGATCTCACTGCTTTGCCTGGCTGTTCTGGTGCCAGTTAAAGAGGTCAACTCACGCTTTCGGGAGCGTCTGCGCACTCCCATCCCTGTGGAGATCATCACTGTGAGTTTGCACTCCTCAACAGACATTTAGAAGATCTAGAACATCTTTGTGAATTGTGTGAATTACAGACATAAATAAGCAATTGAACTTTTGTACAAATATTTGTCATTCACCACCAGACAACTAGTCCAGTATAATGAGAGTTTCATCATCAACCCTATTTCTACTGTTGTCTGCACTGTGAAAAATAATCTTCCATTCTCTTGTGGCCCCTGCAGGTAATAATTGCAACAGGAATTACATATGCCTTTTCCTTGGATTCCAAATATGACATACAGATAGTAGGACATATTCCAGCAGGGTAATATATTGTTATTGTTTCTAAATATATATAGTCGTAATAATATATAGAGAGACCTACCTGCAAAGCTACAGTAATGTTAAAAGTTTGAGGGTCTTGTGTTAAAATGTTGTAAAACGTTGTCATAAATAGATTGCCTTAATCAGTTAAATTCTATTAACTAAATCAAATCTTGTGTTTGAAGTAGCTTTTGCCCTTGGTGCACTTGCGCATAGTTTTTTTAAGTAGCTTTGCAGGTAGGTCTGTTGAAGCAACTTGGAGACGTTGCCACAGTTCTTCTGGATTTAGTCTGTCTCAGTTTATTCCATTTCTTAATGTAATTCCAGACAGACTGGATGATGATGAGATCAGATCTCTGTGTTGAGCACTGGCTGTTGTCAGACTCCTTGTGCAAACAAAAATCTCACTGGATTATTACAATTAATGGCAAAATTAATGTTTTGAAAATGTAAACTGATATTTTCTACTGACACTTTACAGCAAAAGATAGAAATAACTGACTTAAAACCATTTTTAGCTGGTGAAAATAATCGTGGTCTAATCATTTTCCATACATCCTGCAGTTTAACTATAATTTAAAGCGAAATATTTACTACTTTTCAGCTTCCCCGAGCCACGGCTGCCTGCATTAGGGACTATTCCAGAAATCGCCGGTGACACAGTTGCTATCACCCTTGTTGCTTACGCTGTGTCTGTATCTCTAGCCATGATTTATGCTGATAAGCATGGATACTCCATTGATCCAAATCAGGTAGATACTATATTAGTAATCTGAAATGTTTGCTGGGTTTGACTGGTTGAGCATATATTTGTAATTATAATAAAAAAAACTATGTTCTTTCATTTTTGATGTAGGAGCTTCTAGCACATGGGATCTCCAACACCGTGTCATCTCTCTTCACATGCTTCCCCAATTCAGCCACACTGGCCACCACAAACATACTGGAGAGTGCCGGAGCTCACACACAGGTACTGGTTTGTTTGAGATCACCTCTATTGTTCTTAATCCATGTTAGAAAACAATGCAATGTTATGCAGTAAAGGTCCCACTGAGATAATACAATGAATATTTACTGCTAGAAGTGTAAGTTGACCATTTTTTCTGTACAAGATTGTCAAAGACACTAGGAGTTAAATACAATAATATCCTTTATGTGTACTTCAACAGCTTGCAGGACTCTTCACAAGTCTGGTTGTTCTTATTGTACTCCTGCTAATAGGACCTCTGTTTTACTTTCTACCAAAGGTAAGCCATATTTGCAATGAAGTAATCTTCTAATGTGACATATTTAAGAATGAAACTGTATTTTCTTTGAAAGTATTGTTTTGAAAGACGCTTTGGATAAAAGTGTCTGATAAATGCACCAAAATCAATGTAAATATTGACTTATAGGTCATAGACATTTGGTAACAAAAACCAAAAAATTGGTAATTTTGGATTTCATACAAGGTATTATCAATATACAGTAACCTTTAGCATTATCGTCTCTTTCCTGTCTCTTCATCCAGGCAGTGCTTGCATGTATAAATGTGACCAGCCTGAGACAGATGTTCCTGCTGTTTCAGGATCTCCCAGACCTTTGGCGAATTAGCAAAATTGATTTGGTACGGTTTTACCACCTCTCGTTCCCAGATGAGCGCTAAATACGTTTAATTTCTGAATGACACAGAGTCCAGGTGATTCATTACAATTCTTGTTACGTGTTTGAACAGATGGTGTGGCTTGTGACCTGGCTGTCAGTAGTTGTGCTAAATGTAGACCTGGGCCTGGCCATCGGGGTGGTCTTCTCAATGATGACAGTTATATGTCGTACACAGAGGTAAAAATAATTACTCTTTCCATTATGACTACTATGGGCTTTCATATACTCACTCCATGAGATATTTAGCATTAATCAGAGCAAGGTTTACTAACATCAGGGTCATAACCCGCACTAGGAGGAAAGTATTATGATTTCACTCTAATCCGTGCCATAAACACATAAATGAGTGAAAAATATTGTGTTAGAAAAGATTATTAAAACATTATATAAATAAAAGGCAGAATGAATTTAGCTCTATACTTGTTAAAAAAAATTCTAAGCATGTTTTACCAAACTATTTATGATCTGAACAACTCCATGTGGAAGTGGGAAATTATTTTTGTTTATTAATGTATATGCTGAAGAAATGCATGCACAGGTTTCACATTAAACATGAATTGTTGTGTAATTTAATATTTTAATAATAACCAAACTGTCCATAGATTAAGGGTACTTCTGTATAAATCTAATTAAATGTACACTTAGATTTCATAAGGGTTTGAAACATATAACATGTAAAAAAGGGGTTTCCTCTGGGAGAAAGATTGTGAACCACTGAATTAGAGCGTGTGTATCATAATGATATTATCAATCCAACTAGAGCAGCCCCAGTGAAACGAGGCATTGAGTACATAATATAATAGAGATTGAAACTACCTAATTAGATTTGTGTATTTATCTGCTTTAATAATCATGTTTACTACATCCTTTAATTATGCGTTCCAAAGCACAGGGGCTGTATAAAAACAGCGAACCAGTATCCCTTACAGACCCCTGTGTTCCAAAACAACCTTCCTCTCCTGGCGGATATGAAATTCACATTTAAGGAAAGGCGAGATAAAGTTGAGACAAAAATATGTCCCTGAACTCATAGTTAACTTTCTGTTTTTAGGGCCAACTGCTCTGTGTTAGGAAGAGCTGCCAACACTGAGATTTACAGATCCATCAACAACCATAATAAAGTGAGTCAACAGTCATCATATTAAGTTTCTTTTCTTATTACCACACGTAATGTAATTTACTATGATTAGAATTGGACCTTGTGCTTTTGGAAGTTAAATCGATTAACCATTGCTGCATTTGTCTTAATCACATCTGTGTTGCATAACTGCCGACGCGGCTATACCCTCTTCATCTCTCTGTGCTGTAGTGCTATGAAGTCCCTGGTGTGAAGATCCTGACCTACAATGGGCCCATCTACTATGGGAACCGTAGCTTTTTTAAGGCCGATATGGCTCAGCTTCTGGGCCTCACCCCTGAGAGGATACGCAGCCGAGAGAAAGCCCTGAAGGCCATTGAGAAGAGAGAGAGAGAGGCCATTAGCTCTGTTGTAAGATGATCAATCTATCAGTTTATATGTTAATATCCCCAGATTTAGGAGTTTATTTTAGCTTACTTAGCCTGGAAATTTATGTTTTACAGTATATCTGAACGTTCATAAGCCACATTCAGAGCTGTTGTAAATGCACAGCTGCACATTCTTTGTTGAAGACATAGTTCACCCAAAAATGAAAAATCTGTCATCGTTCACTTAGCCTCATTTAAGCAAAAAATAAGACATTATATCCTCTGTCTCTCCTTTGAAAGTCCAGATAACCAAAACTTCCCAAAGAAGATACCAAAATAATTAATTTATGCTTTTGAGCTTATACGTTGCCATATGTTATGTCCCATATGGATGTGTTTTTATGATTGTTTAGATAAATAAAAGCCTAAATTAAATATGTTCATCATATAAAGTGATCATATGCCTTCACATCACCTGGATAAAACATTTATTTTATGATGCGTTTATGGACTTTCTGGATCTTGGAAGTCTAAACTTTCAATGGAGGGACAGAAACATTCCGATTTTTTTAAAATACCTAATATTATATTCCAAAGATTAAAGTCTTATGGATTTGGAACAATGTGAGGGTGAGTAAATGATGATAGAATTTTTATTTTTGGGTGAACTATCCCTTTAATGAGCCATGTAGAATATATAATAATATATAATAAGAATATTGAACTATATTACTTGGTGGAAGAATTGTTTAAGATAATAAGTATATTGTCAGCTGTTGCTGTGGTTTTATTTTACTTAAATTTAAGTGGTTATAAAATCCAGTGGTTTTTGCTTTCATAACCTCTGAAAGGCTTTACTTGTACCAGGCCTGGATTATTGTATTGATATGTCTTTGCCTTTAACAACAAAAAAATAACATATTTAAGGAAAACATCTGATTGGGGAACTATTTTTTATTTTTTTCAAGGAACAAGGAGTTACAGACAGTTCATTTTCTTCAAAGAATGACTTGTTCAGATCAGGTGCATTCCCACTTGTTCAAGTAATACTAAAAATCACATTAAAGAGTCTTTTTTTTCAGTTGTTTCACTCATGTTTTTTTTTTGTTGTTGTTGTTGTTTACCGCAGACATGGCTGAGGGTGAAATCGAGGCTGTGTTAATAGACTGCAGCAGTGTCATTTTCGTGGATGTTGCTGGAGCTCGGTTATTCATACAGGTGACTTGGAGTGTATAGGTTTTGTTTAGACACCCATCCACATTGTCATGAAAAATGTCTTATGTTCATGGTATTTATATACTGCCACAGATGTGCATGGAGTGCCAGAAAATAGGGGTAGGGATATACCTGGCTAACTGCAATGGTGAGTTTTCACATTTACTGTATACTTAAACAAACCTTTCAAACAGTTTCCTGAAGGTAATATTTTTCTTTCTCTTGTAGAGAGTGTACTGAAGATTCTCACATCCAGCGGGCTGATGAACTACATGAATCCTCAGCATATTTTTGTTACAATTCATGATGCAGTGGTCTACATACAACAGCAGCGGGTATGATGCAAAACCTTCTTCATAAATGTGATTTCATATCTCAACAAAACAGCATATTTTATGTGCTTAACTGTAGTGTTATGGCACAATTTCATTTAAATTGCATCGTTTTCTTTGACAGGAGAAACCTCCCGAGAACAACACAACGGTATGGGTGTGATCTATCTGACACAAAGTAATGCAAGACTGAGACTCAAAACAGGACCTAAAGAAGTCGTTGACTTCAGATGTATCAGAGAAACGACTTAAAGTCATTCCAGCATTTATTTCGACTCAACATGCTGTGATGAGTTTGTCAGGGCTATCTGTGGTTGTTTTAAAAGATTACAGCTGTAGTGGCTGTTGGGTTCATTATATTCTAAAGGCCTGTTCATACCAAGACAAATGTTCTGTGCGAAAATTCATTGCCATACACATTTTAATTTAAATGAATGACCAGTAATGTGTGAACAGCACAAAAACTTTAATGCTATCAGTGCAATGGATTTTTTTTATGTAGAGGTGTTCTAATCTCTCTTCCATAGCACTGGTAAAAAAAAACCTGGTCAATTGATAAGATTCATGCTTTTTTCAGTTGCCCAGAGCCACTGTTGTTACATAAAACTAGAGGATTATTTTGCTGATCGTCAGTTAACAGCTTGGCTCGCTTTTCTCTGTACTCTTGTATTTGGTATTGGTTTATAAACATCATTGTAAATACAAAGGTCTGAATGGCTGTTTGAAAGCATGTATGTATTGACTCATTTCCTTTGCCATGACAGAAACCAAAAACATCTCTTTATCTACTGGAACAGCTTGTGTTTTTCAGCTTTTATAAGTGCCACCTACTGTCAGAGAGTGAAACCACAGTTTTATTCAGCCTCTGTGTGTTTTGTGCATCGGTCCGAAATGGGACCGAATATATTTGTGTCGAACATTCTTATTGGTATGAATCGGCCTTAACATTGCCAACCGTGATTAACAGCAGTGTTTAACAATATTTCCAGCCCTGCAAACCCCATGTGTAGGCAAAAAAGATCAAATATAGTTATTTTATTAAATATGTCTAAATCTTTTCAGTTTATCAAAAGTTTCAGTTTTTTTTTTATGAAAATGGATGTTCTGATCTTTTATTGTTGCCATTACTTCTAAAGTATACATAAATGTTACTAAAATGTCCTTCCATAATCTTTATATATTATTTATGCAATATTCATATTTCTGGTAATTGTTAAATGGGATTACCAAGAGACCAGACCAAGAATAATAGATTTTTTTTTATTTTTTATTTGAAATAAACATTTTCTCTTTCACTGGACAATCCATTTTTGTTTTGAGTGTCATTTAAAGTGCAATGCAAATTATGAAATAAAATGAAGTTTCATTTAACCATATCCAGCTTGCCTCTATTTAACCATTTTTGGATCAAAGTTTGGTGTCTGTATGAAATCTTTTAATTTGTAGAGTTTGTTTCTAAGTCTGCAAGTAAAATACTTATTATAACCTGTACCTTGACCTGATAAAAATTACTGTTCAAACACAGACTCAAAAAATCTCAAATCATTTTTCTGTTTAATGTTTGATGTCTGCATTTTTTCCTGTGGTATTTCAAAGACCACCCTCAGGAGAACACCATTTTTTTCTTTAAAGCTCAAGCAATACTATACTAATTGGCTGAATTATTTTGTGATCTGACATTCGTTTTCTGTGGTTCAACAGAAACAAAAAATCAAAAAATAAAGTAAGAGACTGGGGAAAGCTGTTTCAAGAGGAAACATTTTTTTTCTGGCCCTTTTTGGTGGACTTAAGGATATTATTCTATAAATAAATTACTTATAAAAATAAACCTTTGTTGATAAATATCAATAAGGGATAGAAAAACCCCACGTGTGCCAGCTGTACAATTTCCTGTCAGTTTAATGGACGCTCTGATGTGCTGCCGCCATCTTGTGGCTTAAAAAGGAAATCGCCAAATGTAATAAATTGACAGCAACATATGGCTGCCAAATATATATATATATATATATATATATATATATATATATATATATATAAAATTTTTATTATTATTATTATTTAATAGGGCAAGATGGACATAATGTTCATAATGATGAGGCATCAGCCATTATCTGTTAAAAAAGGGTAATAAACAGAAACATTTATTTTAGTTGGCATATAGTAGACTACAAAATGTAAAATTATTTAAAAAGAAAGATTCCACAATTATTTTCTTTAATATCTCTCTTCAGAATAAAAATATTTTTACTTCACATTATATAAAAAAAAACAAAGTGTCCACGAATCCATCATTAAAACATATGCTAAAAAAACCTTTGGTAATCAACATAATGTCACATAACACTGTTTTCCAGTGACAACATTTCTTGGACCTTCAAACTGTTTTGAAATTAAATAAAACAATCAATGTCCTTTCTGGCCATGTTTTATAAAGGCTCATTTGAAAGTGTCAGCCATGAAAGTGCTTTGCAAAAAATACATTTTAACATTACACATTTAGTCACTGGTGATACATTTAAAATGATTCTTGAGATAATAAAGATATTCATTAACAGGTCTCCCAATAACGGAACTTGGAATAGGCCTTGTCAGTCTCAGACTGCCCCCATGGCAACATCGCCTTGATCTTCGATACATGACTGATAATAATATCATCACAGGAGTCCACATGGAGGGAGCTGAGCCCATCAATTAAAAATGCTAAAGAAGAACCAAAAACGACATAGTAACGCATACACGTGTCACATACATGCATAATCTACTTTGGATTAGGCCTCTTACCTAAATGTCCAACCCGAGCCAGACGCGAGTCAAAGCCCACCTGTCGGATCTTTTCTGTGCGAGCCATGAAGAAATTAATGACGGCATCTGCAACCACACAATTGGGAAATCCCTCAATAACATGGTGGAATCCTGTCCTTATGTGTAAGCAATCCCCCTCTTCCAGTGGCGTAGCAAGCTTTTCAAAAGTGTGGGGGATGGATGTGATTTGTTTATAAACAATAAAAATGATAAATACATTGACAAAGGGGTACGAAATGCAGGGCTTAAAGTTCTTTGAATAAATAAATAAAAAAACTCAGAAAAGGGGAGAGAAAAAAAACGCCCACACAAAGCTTTTTCTCTGGTGGTATAAATAATGTAACAATTTACTGTTTTTAAACATTAAAATAATATACAATTTTCTTTCATAGTTCTTCAACAGGTATGCAAACAATAGCTGCTGAACAATCTCCCCATAATAGCAATTAGCATTAGTCTAAAAAACTACATATAATACCGAAAACACTTGACATGTCAACAAAACGATAACAGAACATCTTCCCAAAAAACCTCGAAAGCATAAACACTCATTCAAAGTACCTTGAAAAGGGAGATTTAAATAACCATAACCATAAGTTCCCGCCTCCTCAGCACGAGCTAACCAATAACACCCCAAGAGAGGCGGGACTTAAGGCAGAACAGCCAATCATCAGCCGGTCACACTCAAAGCCGGTGTCCTTTGAGAGGCAGGGGGGAGGAGGCAGCCGCGGCGAGTGCAGACAGACACACAGCGGCCAGAGAAACGGAGGAGAAACTGTAGTAAGGCGTTTGTGCAAAACTGCGGAAAAACTGCAGAAAAAGTGCGGGTGTCGAACCCTCTCACCGGGAAAAGTGTGGGTGTTAAAACCCCCACATCCCCCACGGGTGCGACGCCCCTGCCCTCTTCATCACCTGCGTCTGTGGAGATGGTTTGTCGATAGTTCACTTCCAGAACTGAAAGGGCAAGAGAGGGTTCTGTCACATCCAGTCTATAGAAACGAGCAAATGTGTGCGGAGAAGACCAGCTGGCTGCCGTGCAAATTTCCTGAATAGAGATGCCTCTAAATAGAGCCCAGGAAGTAGCCATGCCTCTAGTAGAGTGTGTTCGTAGTCTTATTGGGGGCTCCAAATTCAAATTATTGCAACATAAAATGATAGCCTCCATCACCCAATGAGAAAGGCGCTGATGGGAGATAGGTCTTCCTCTGTAAGAGTCAGCCCAAGAGACAAAAGAGCTGATTGCTCTTACGAAGTGTATGTTCTCTGAACGTACATATGCAGAGTACAAACAGGACATAAACTGTGTAAACTGTCCTTCTCTGGGGATGCAAATGGTGGTGGATGAAAAGCTACCAGGTCCACTGATTGAACTGCACCAGCATGATCAGACACTTTGGGTACGAATGCCAGGTTAGTTCTAAAAGTGACTTTTTGAACACCTGGAGCGAACATCATAAATGAGGAGTGAACTGATAAAGCAAGAAGTTCACTCACCCTTTTTGCTGTAGTGAGAGCGAGTAACAGAGACGTCTTTAGAGCTAGTAGCTTCAAGGCAATTTTATCAATGGGCTCAAAAGTGGCTTTTGAGAGCTCGTTCAGAACCACAGACAGGTCCCAGGGAAGGACCAGTGGCTTCGACACTGGGTGTAACTGACGTGGACCTCTTATAAATCGACAGACGAGAGGGTGCTGGCCAATAGTACCCGAGTTAAAGGTGCTGTAGGGAACTTTTGTAAAAAAATATTTTTTACATATTTATTAAACCTGTCATTATGTCCTGACAGTAGAATATGAGACAGATAATCTGTGAAAAAAATCAAGCTCCTCTGGCTCCTCCCAGTGGTCCTATTGCCATTTGCAGAAACTCCATCGCTCCCGGTAAAAAACAACCAATCAGAGCTGCGGTCCGTAACTTTGTTTGTGTTCAAAATGTAGAAAAATGTATATAATAAGCGAGTACACCATGAATCCATTTTTCCAAACCGTGTTTTTGGCTTGTCCTGAATCACTAAGGTGCACCTATAATAAGTGTTTATATTCAGACTATTTTAGATTGCTTCGGGGGTACCGCGGCGGAGTAACCCAGTACCTTTGTGATTCTTCATAGACATAAACAGAGAGAAGTAGTTCCGACTACGATGTTCTTCCGCAAGACATAAGCAGTTCTGTTTATTTGTGGGGCAAATGCCCTGTGATGCTGTCCAGTTATGAAAATCCCTCATTCTCAGCAGTCCCAGGGGAACCACTGACAATGTTGAGGCCATCAGACCCAGTAGTTGAAGACACATTCCGAAAGAGATTAAACTTGCTGAAAGAGGGAGAGGCAGGTGAGAAATGTTTTGATGCGCTCTTCTGATAGGAACACTCGAAACCTCACTGAATTCAACCTGAGACCAAGTAGACTATTTCCTGTGAAGGAATTAGACAACCTTCATTTGGTTTATCCTGAAACCTAATCTCTCCAGATGCGTCACTATTGTGTGTGTATCTCTTTCTGCTTGATGCTGAGATGGCGCGCAGATGAGCAGATCATCCAGATAAGATAAAACTCTGACTCCTCCGTTCCTTAACGGTGGCAGAGCCGCCTTCACACATTTGGTAAATACCCTGGGTGCCAAAGCCATGCCAAAGGGGATCCTCATATACTCATGTGCTGTGCCTTGATAAGCGAACCTCAGATATTTCCTGTGAGCAGGAAAAATATCTGTGTGAAAATATGCATCCTGGAGGTCCACTAAGGTAAACCAATCCCCTTGATGAATACTTTGACACAAAGTTCTGAGCGAAAGCATTTTGAATTTGTATTTTCTGAGGTGTTTGTTGAGGACCTTTAAATCTAAAATGGGACGGAGACCTCTCCATCATTTGGGAATCACAAAATAATGGCTGTAGAAGCCCGTCTGGCTTTCCTCCGTTGGAATCGTTCTTATCAATCCTTTTCTCATTAAAGAGGTTATTTCTTCCTCTAAAACCTGAGCTGCTTCCCTTTGGGCTACTGAAATTACCACTCCATTGAACACAGGAAGTTTTACAGTGAATTGAAGTCTGTATCCTCTGTCTATCGTGGTTAAAACCCAGGGATGAACCATGCCAGTTCTCCGCTTGAGCAGTGAGTGAGCCCTTCCTGGCTTCTAGTATCTAATGAATGAGAACTAGTTTTTAATAAATAAGCACTAATACCTAATGAATAAGTACTCGTATCTAATAATAAGTACGATGGATCAATGATGGATCCCCATAGAAGTCAATAGCAAAAATGTTAAATTTGTTACTAGTAACAATCTAAAAGTTACTAGTCACTATTGAATTAAGTACTAGTTTCTAATGAATAAGTACTAGTATCTTAAAAATAAAAACTAGTATCGTATAAATAAATACTAGTATCTAATAAATAAGTACTAGTATATAATAATAAGTACTAGTGTTTAATCAATATGTAATGAATAAATACTAGAACCTAATGAATAAGTACTAGTATCTAATGAATAAGTACTAGTACGTAATAAATAAGCACTAGTATCTAATGAATAAGTACTAGTATATAATAAAAAAGTACTAGTGTCTTAAAAATAAATACTAGTATCTAATAAATAAATACTAGTATCTAATAATTAAGTACTAGTATATAATAAATAAGTACTAGTGTTTAATCAATGTCTAATGAATAAATACTAGTACCTAATAAATAAGTACTAGTATCTAATGATAAAGTACTAGTATCTAATGAATAAGTGCAAGTAACTTTACAAAAGACACTACAAGATAAAGAATAAGCACTAGTACCTAAAAAATAAGCACTAGTAGTTAATGAATAAGTACTAGTACTTAATGAAAAAGATACTAGTATCTAAAAATAAGTAACGTGCAAAAAGATACTAGTATGGCTTATAGATTAAATGTTATAGATGCTTTTCTTAGTATATAACATTTAAGTACTAGTATTTAATAAATAAGTACTAGTATCTAATAAATAAGTACTATTTCATCAATAAGTACTAGTATCTAATAAATAAGTACTAGTATTTAGTCTAATGAATAAATACTACCTAATAAATAAGTACTATTATCTAATGAATAAGTACTAGTATCTAATGATTAAGTAGCAGAGGTGGAAAGAGTACTGAAAATTTGTACTCAAGTACAAGTACAAGTAGTTGCTAAAATAATACTCAATTACAAGTAAAAGTACTGGTGTTAAAAATCTACTTAAGTAAAAGTACAAAGTACCCCTCTCAAAAACTACTCGAGTACTAATTACTTTTTAGCCAGTGATATTTATTGAATTAACATCAAATCCATTGAATCGAATCAGAAATATGAATGGATCAAACACAGGCAATTTGTGTTTTATAGAAATAAACACGTATAAGCCCAGTAATGTGTTCTAGGTAACTTTTCTGATGAGCTGACCAACAATCTGTGGTGGTTGCAACAAATTTGGGTTTACCCAATTCTGCAATCAAAGTCTTCTTCATGTCGTCAGCAGCATCACAGATTCTGGTACGGACGGTGGATCTGGAGATGACTTTGGCTTGAGGTTGCAGTGTGGTAATTAATTCTTTGAAAGCTGGCTGTTCTACCACTGTAAATGGCTGTACACTTTCACATATAAAATTGATGATTAGCTTGTCAACAGTTGTTTGAGGGACACGTTTGCTTGCAGCTGCCAACATCACATCTGGTAACTTGGCTTGCTTACTTGATGAGAGCTTGTTTGGTGTGGCTGTGGTCTTACGTTGACTACGTGCTGCTGCTGTCACAATGTCATTGTACTGATCAATCTTTGATGGATGTTTCCTCTGAAAAGATAAAGGAAGTATACAAAGGAAATTATATTACTTCATATCATTTCTTCATATAATTTTTATGGGAATCAAGTTATAAAAATGGTCTATTATTATTATTATTATTATTATTATTATTAATGAATTATGATGCAACAGAAATAAGCTTGTTGTTTTTTTTTTAATTATAAACAATTTTTTTAAAATATTTTTTTTACATTTAAAAAAAGCTGACTTGACAAGAAAGCTTTCCAAAAGTACCCTACTAATATTTCAAAAGTTATCAGCATTTAGCACTGACACATGCTCAATCTAGACAGGCTGTCAATCAGTGCAGTTACACTGTTATGCAAGTGGGTCGCGGCAAGAGACTGTTTTTATTAAAGAGTCATTATTAGACCGTTTATTATAAGCATAAAACACGGATTCAAAATGAATTAAACAATTTGTTGACAATAACATAAAATTTAACTTTGACCGCCACTTTAAAATGCTAAATCTTTTTTCACGGTCTATGTGCTCGTCACCTATAACGCTGAAGCTCATGTTTCAAGTGATGTTTTTAGTCAAATTATCGTGAGGTCTACCCAACATTAAAAACGAAAACAACTATCACATAAATATAGTTATAAGTCTTCTTACCATAATGTGTTTTTTGAGATTAGAGGCTGAAGTCTTGTAAGCTGAAATCACTGCAGATGGCAAACAAAGTTTGCATTGCATTTGCACGCTGTCTCCTTTCCTTCCTCTGTATGTGAACAGCTCCTCCAGGTGCGGCCATGGGCACTCGTCATCATCCGGTATTTCTTCGGAATTTTCAATGAATTCAGCGTCTCGAATTTCCATGTCCATAACGCCAAAGATATACTTTCTTTGATAACACTAAAATACACCTTCACAGTGAAGGACGTGCGAGGACGAATGGATCTCCAAAAACCGGGCTTTTTTCCCGGTCCAAATACAAGGGTTTTTATTGGCCCGCCCACGATCAGTTATTTCTATTGGATATCCAAATACTGGTCAAATATTTGAATATTAATTTAATTCAAATTGTACAAGTACTTAGTAACGAATGTGATTTTTAAAGTAGCGAAGTACATTACTTAACTTAATTTGTACTTAAGTACAAGGAAAATTACAGACTTAAAAATATACTCATAAAAGTACAAGTACACGAAAAAACTACTTAATTACAGTAACGTGAGTAGTTGTAATTCGTTACTTCCACCTCTGTTAAGTAGTAACTTTACAAAAGACACTAGTAGCTAAAGAATAAGAACTAGTACCTAACAAAAAAAAATAACTAGTAGTTAATGTATAAGTACTAGTACTAAATGGAAAAGATACTACACTGTAAAAAATTTCCTGTAGAAATTACAGTAACTTACTGGCAGCAGTTTGCCAGTAACTTACTGTAAATTAAACTTACAGTAAAAATACTGTATTTATATTTACAGTACCATTTAACTTGCTGTAAATGTATTTGCAGTAATATATTTTTTTACTGTAAAACACAATTATGTTTTTTTTTCTCCTTTTATATATTTTAATACAATAAAATATTACTTTACACTGTGAAATTTACTGTAATTGGTTCACTTTTATTATGTATTGTAAAACTTTACAAATTATTGTATTTCAACAGGTCTCATGTCTCAGTAGTAAAAACTATAAAAAGAAACAAAAGACTGTTTAACTTCTTTTATTGGTTTAATAGTTAAATTGTAATACTTGAAATAACATTTTAATATTCTTGCAGATTGTACTTTCAGTTTTCCAAAAACTTGAATACATTTCATTTATACATAAAAGTTTCATATTAAGAGCATTTTAAAACAACAGACATGAACAGATTCAGTCATAAGAACAATCTTAAAAATTTACTAATTCAGAAAACTCCTGTGTAGAATGTATTTGCTCTTAGTAGCTTAATAGTTTTGCCAGCTGAAATCCACAAACTCCTTAAAGGGATAGTTCACCCAAAAATCTGAATTAGGTCATTAATAACTTACCCTCATGTCGTTCCAAACCCGTGAGACTTCCGTTTATCTTCAGAACACAGTTTAAGATATTTTAGATTTAGTCAGAGAGCTCTCAGTCCCTCCATTGAAGCTGTGTGTGTGGTATACTGCCCATGTCCAGAAAGGTAAGAAAAACATCATCAAAGTAGTCCATGTGACATCACAGGGTCGGTTAGAATTTTTTGAAGCGTCGAAAATAAATTTTGGTCCAAAAATAGCAAAAACTACGACTTTATTCAGCATTGTCTTCTCTTCCGGGTCTGTTGTGAGAGAGTTCAAATCAAAGCAGTTTGTGATATCCAGTTCATGAATCATTCGATGTAACCGGATCTTTTTGAACCAGTTCACCAAATCAAACTGAATCGTTTTATACTGTTCGCGTCTCCAATACGCATTAATTCACAAATTACTTAAGCTGTTAACTTTTTTTAATGTGGCTGACTCGTGAACTAGTCAGTATTTTGTTCGTTATCTGGCTCAGCTCGGTGTTCATCTTCAGTTCTCTCCTCACAGCAGTTCACCGGGATACTGGTTTGTTTGAACTCAGAAGTGTCAGCCACATTAAAAAAAGTTAACAGTTTAAGTAATTTGTGGATTAATGCGTATTGGAGATGCGAACCGTTTAAAATGATTCAGTTCGATTTGGTGAACTGGTTCAAAAAGATCCAATTGCATGGAGTGATTAGTTCGCGAACCGGATATCACAAACTGCTTTGTTTTGAACTCTCTCTCACAACAGAAACGGAAGAGAAGACAATGCTGAATAAAGTCGTAGTTTTTGCTATTTTTGGACCAAAACGTATTTTCGATGCTTCAAAAAATTCTAACTGACCCTCTGATGTCACATGGACTACTTTGATGATGTTTTTCTTACCTTTCTGGACATGGACAGCAGACCGAACACACAGCTTCAATGGAGGGACAGAGGAGATAAATGGAGGTCTCACGGGTTTGGAACGACATGAGGGTGAGTTATTAATGGGTGAATTAATTTTTTGGGTGAACTATCCCTTTAATGAAGGAGGATACATGAGGGTTCAGACCAGAGTTCTTCCTTTGCACCATCTTCCCACTTCTTTTGATGACGTGGAACTTTGAGGAGCACTTGCTGTTGTCAGGGTTAACATTTAACCTTTACATAACAGAAAAAAAAGTTAGATCATTTGATGTGAAAAATGTCTAACAAAACAACCAAATACTCACAACACAACCAAATACAGAAATGCACTGCAAATGGCACAGCACACAAAGGAAATATTTCCAGGGGACCCAATATGTGACGAACCCGGATGGAGCATGTTTAGTACTCAATGTCTACTTTTGTTTTCTTGCAAAAAATACAGAGATTACATATTTATGACATACAACTTTATATACAATATAAAAAATTTAAAAAGAACATGAGGGTGAGATATTAATCTATACATTAGTAACATTGTAAAAAAAAAAATTATGTTATGTTTAAATAAGTTTCATAGGTAAGAAATGTAAGGTAATGTAGGGTCCAAAGATGAAACAGCTAATTTTAAAGTTGAGACACACACAGATAAATAAAGCATATTACGAAAACTTTTTTGTATAAAATGTATTTATTTGCAACAGTTATGTTAACAGCAATAATAAGATATTTATGTCCTAAGTACAGCTATTAAGCTGATAGACAGCATGCTGCTTTGTCAGGAGAACATCCCAGGTTAAAATAATGAGGAAATTACGTTGGCTAAATCCGAAATCGCCCCCTTAACACTCATTCACTCATTTCTACATTAGTCCACTAATACGGTTCACTTGAAGCTGTGAGTGAATTCGGACAGCCGTTGATCGCGCATTGGAAGTACACAGTCGGGTTCGTCACTTACTGGGGTCCCCTGAAAACATTTCCATTGTGTTCTGTGCCATTTGCGGCGCATTTTCGCGAACGAGATTATGTTATTCTCCCGATGCTGATGTACAGAACAAATGTTACATTTGAAGTAGACATATTTTTCTCTTGGTTGTTTAGTTTCCTTAACTTTATGTGTTTGCGGTAACGTTAAATGTGAGACTGAGGGGCGGAGAGGCTTTGGAAAGTGTATGAGCATTCAGGACCTGCACACGAAAACCTTAAGTTCGCCGTGTTTTTATGCCCTTTGGCATGATTAATAAAGGCGTATAATGTCTCCACAGAGACGCCAGTGTTTGCACACGACACGAACATTGCGGGTTTTACTTTAGCACTACAAGCATGACGTGCATTTAAATGGGGTAATCAGTTAACAGCAAGCGATAATAGCGGGAAAAAATCCGACTGACTTTAAGCTAAATCCACGAAAGCTTTGTTGTTCGGCTAACAGTTCACATGAACACTCACCAGCTCCTGGAGTGGTCAAACCCAAGGCAGAGACCCGTTAATGTCCATATTTTGACGGTGAAACGTTCAGAAAAGGGAAAGAAAGGAAAGAAATATGAATGTTTGCACAGTGTCACCACAACTCTCTCTAGCTCTCTTCACCGCATAAATGTGAGGTGACTGCGCGCCATACAGTGGCAGCGTTTTTTTATTTATATTTTTGTTTTAGTTAAACCAAAGATATAATATATTTAAAGTAAAAGAAGTAATATTTGTACCCACCTTTGCATCTGACTGGTTCTTTTCGCATCTGTGTGTCTTGTTTTCTTCTTTCTCCAAGTGGGATATAAAACTTGATCTGTGATTGGTCAGGTTTCGCGCTCATTTTTTCTTTACTGTATTTAAATTTACAGTAAATTAAAAATACTGTAATTTAGTGTCGCCAAGAGGGTATTCCCCAAAATGTTACTTTAAAATACAGTAATATGCTGTATAACTGTCCTACAGTAAAATACAGTTCATTTTACAGTTAAATACTGTTAAATTTACAGACATTTCTAACAGTGTAGTTTGTAAAAAATAAGTACTAGTAATGTTAAATTAGATACTAGTGCAGTTTAGAGTTTAGATTAAATGTTATAACGGCTTGCCATATATGATGCTAGAGTTCACTCACACATGAAGTTAAAATAGAACAGTAATATCTTTCCCTTAGAAATTTTCATATTAAAAGTGTAAAAATAACATACAATAAATATAAAGTAATATTAACTAAATATACATTGCTGTTTGATGTTGCTTTCTGAAGACTAGAAATACATTATAATATCTATGCTATTATTTTATTCTATTGGCATTACTAGCTTTAAAAGTAAGAAATGAATACAAATCTGCATATGACTGTGTAAAATATATAATTTGAGAATACTTTAATTTGCAGTTGTGTTGTGTCTTTATCACCATTTTGTCTGTACTATCTAAAGGTTATCAGGCACTTTTGTGTTATTCCGTTTTAGGACAATATTAATTGTACTAAACGGAAACAACAGTCTATGATTATATATTATAATCATAGACTGTAATATCAAATTTGCCATCCTTGAAATAAGTGAAAGCCCCCAGTGGGCGGGGACTCCCATGACAACAAACCGGCCATTCCTCCAATCAAACACCTCGACACGGCGATCCGTGTGTGATGCTGCTGACACACACTGATGACAGAGGATCTGTTGTCTGTTAATGGCACACACAATAGGCCTTTTCCTTTCCGAAAATAATTCGGAAGACTGGCGTATGCTACACCATGTCCTTTAACTAAGGAATGCAACCCTCAACGTTTGTTTAGGTGTAGACGTCACAACGCACACTCAAACGCACGCGCTCCTTTCACGTAAGCTCGCGGATATTTAGAGGAATAAAGACTGAAGGAATGAAACTGACCGGAGTCCACAGCGTTCCTTGGGACCATGAGAGGTTTGCAGAGGGGAGTTAAAGAATGCAAGGTAAGGACGGGCCTTTTTCCTCGATCTCTGATGCGCCTCTTATGTCTCAACGAGTGCGTGCATTAGGCTATGGGTATTTTATTTATTCATTTATTTTATTTATTTATTTTATTTCTAGACCATATAACCCAGTATTTCTGCAGGCTATTTATCTTATCCATTCATTAAAAGATGTGCCGTAACTTAAAATTTTGTGCCGTATTCTGTCTATTATTCTGGGGTTAAATGGGATTTGTTGAGTCTCTGCTGGATTTCCTGAGAGCAAACATTAGATTCGAACACTTTCGATAAATGAAATGTTTAGGCCTAACAGTAATAACTGAGAGCTGTTTAGGATATTTGTAGAAGTGTTTAATCTATCACAGCACGTATTGACTCTGCAGTCAACCTAAATGTTACTTGTCAACTTCATAAAATTGACAGTTTTATACAGCAGAAATATGACTGGAGGTGTGGGAGAGCAGGTGGCTAATTCTTGGAAATTAGGGTAAGAACCAAGATTTATCAGTCATGCAAGGTAACCAGCTTTTAATCTGTTCCTCAGATTTAACCTGGCAGCAGCTTAATCCTAAATAGAAAATGGGATTGGTATATCAAAATGATCTTGAAAAGAATAGATGGTTTAAGTTTTGTCTATTCAGTTATATAAGGTTATAATTAATAAATTGTCTGACCCTAATATAAGAAGTATGTATGTTTTTAAAGGAAAAATCTAATAATTAAATAAGAAAAAAAACATAAATAAATAATTTTGTAAAATATATACATTAACTGACACCAGAAAGCCATAAACATCCAAATTTGTTTAATAGGCTATTAACTTAAAATCTCAAGTTCAACTGAAAAAAAAAAGTTTGAAAATCCCTGTTCTAGAGGGAAACAGAATTTACATTTATTTGCAAGTTTATCTGTTATATGGCCAAGGAATACATTTATAATGCAGGACGTTTGTATCCACACTTTTAAAAGAATCGCTGAAAATGAATCGCCTCAAATTAATGTATACAACATTTTTCTAGCCTCACAGTGACCAGTGTTGGCGGGATCCCTGAACTGTCACCATGAAAGCAGGGAATTCAAGATGTGCTTTCTTCCTGGGCTTCCTGGTGGGCAGCTGCTCCATGTACATCTTTTTGAGACAGGTGTGGTTTGAGAAGAGCTACAGCTGGAAGCGTGATGGCAAGAGCAACCCTGCTCCACTGGGACCAGAACAAAACACCCCCAACCTTACCTGGAGAGTGGAAGGATCTGTCCTAATCAACCTCAAACATCCTCACCAGCCAGGTGCTCAGTAGTGTATAATTTATGTTGCATACATTAATGAGTGTAACATGATATAAAGCACTGGAACATAATATATGGTGCAAAGCTTTCACTTTCTACTCACTTCATTTAGTTTTTAATGGAATATAACAGTGATATGTAAAAGTAATTTTAGCAGCGTATCGGCAGCAATAGGCAAAAACAAATGTTTTTAGTAAATCATGCCATTGTATTTGCAGTCAGTCATGAATAATTTATTACGTGAGTGAAAGTGTCAGATAACAGGGTTGTTACAGAGTTAAAACGAGTGTTAGGATAAGTCAGTGGGTCAATAATCTGACTCTTTTTTTGTAATAAGTCTTGTGTATAAATATATTTGTATATATATATATATATATATATATATATATATATATATATATATATATATATTAAAAAAACTCTGCACATGTGTTGTTAACTAGGTTTTTTGTATACTACATATATATATATATATATATATATATATATATATATATATATATATATATACATACATATATATATATATATACATACATATATATATATATATATATATATATATATATATATATATATATATACATATATATATATATATATATATATATATATATATATATATATATATATATATATATATATATATATATATATATATATATATATATATATTGCCTACTAATAGGTTAGTGTACATAGGTTAAAGTAATATGTTACGATTGTATTAAACTGAATAGAACTTATAGAACTTGTTTTAAAAAAACACAGGAGAGGATGGTCACATCGCAGATGAGCTGTTTAAGAAAGTGCGAATCCTGTGCTGGGTGATGACAGGGCCTAGTAATCTACAGTCAAAGGCTCGGCATGTGAAGGCAACGTGGAGTCGTCACTGTAACGTAGTGCTGTTCATGAGCTCTGAGGAAGACCACAGCTTCCCCACAGTGGGTCTCGGCACAGGAGAAGGCCGTGACCAGCTGTACTGGAAGACTATTCGTGCCTTCCATTATGCTCTGAAGAACCATGGCGATGAGGCAGACTGGTTCCTCAAAACTGACGATGACACGTTCGTCGTTGTGGACAACTTGCGCTGGATCTTGTCGAACTACACAGCAGAGCAGCCTATATACTTTGGAAAGAGATTCAAGCCGTATGCCAAGCAGGGCTACATGAGCGGTGGTGCAGGTTATGTGCTCAGCAAAGAGGCCCTAAGGAGGTTTGTGGAGGGTTTTAGCACTAAAGTGTGCACTCATACCACCTCAGTGGAGGATCTAGCGATGGGTCAGTGTCTGGAGAAAATGGGGGTGGTAGCAGGGGACTCCAGGGACACACTGCACCGCGAAACCTTCCATCCTTTCATTCCTGAGCACCATCTTACAGGAAAGTTCTCTAAAACCTTTTGGTACTGGAACTACTGCTTCTACCCAATTGTAGAAGTAAGTCAGGCGCTTTTATTATTATGATTATTTTTATTTATTTATTTTTGATCCCCAAGGCTGAAATTTTTTCTGGATTCTTTGCTGAACAGCATTTATTTAAAATAGAAGTAATATTATAAATGTTTTAACTGTCGAATTTTAGCAATTTAATGTGTCCTTGATGACTTAAAATATTAATCACAAATTTTGGATGGAAGTGTAGGATAAAATATGCACTCATTGTCCTGTTTCTTAAGATATTTTATGTCCTTCATGGTCTTCATGACATTTCTCTAAATTCCACAGATTTTGTCTCCGACACATTGGAAGCACATTAGTTATTACTTTAGTAATGATAGAAGTTAAACAAGTTTTTTGAAAAGTTTTAAGAACTTGACTACTATTTATGTCTGAGAGGAGAAAACAATTAAAGTGTCAAAAGTAATTTTCCATTCAGGATAGAATTATAGGTATGAATAAAAATCAACAACCTTCTTTGAGAAATATACTTTGAGAACTAAATTATCTCTCATAATTTTAGCCGTCTCATTTTTAAATGCCACACTGAACTAGAATCTCCTTCAGGTGATTGCAAGCGAAACCAACAATGGATAGGTTTGATGGAGACAGCTTTTGTCAATAATTTCTCTTTCATGTATGTAATGATGTGATTCGTGAATAGACCACTAATGTCTAGCATTACAAAACCCAAAAAATAAACACAATTTTGTCTTGTTGTGGTCATCAGAGTGGCAATGAAATGAATAGACATGCTGTTTCAGTGTTTATAAAGTATATATAACAAATATAATTAAGAACAGAATTGGTATTCTTTCTGCAAGATTCCTTTTTACACATACAATTAAGCTCAATTTAAGAAAATTAATGACAAAAATGTCTTAAATTTTCCTTTAAAAAAAAACAAAAATCAATGTTACAGACAATAGAAGAAAATTAAAATTTAAAATTGAGTAATACAAAGCTTATTATGTTGTAAAGCACTTAATTTAGTCTTCTGTTAAAACTAGTCTTTTTTTGCTGTGAAGTTCTCTTTTTGGTCATTAGTAATTACACTGTAAATTTTATTATAACTATATTAGCAAGTGATTTTTTCCACACTAAAATCATACTAACACACATTTATCCTGATGAACGAACTATCACATATTTGTCCTATGGATGGATTTTAAGGTTTACAGATTGGCCACATTTACTTCAGTTGAAAGTGCCATGATATAACCCATATTTTAAAAAAAGAAAGAAAGCAAGCACAGATATTTCAAAATTAATTTTAATGGTAATCATCATTTTGAAACAAGTGTTTTGATTGACCTTAACTTGTAATGAACCCAGAATATTTCTTTTAATCTGCAATCATATGTAAATATAACAGACCAGAATCTTATATTTGTCTTTTCCTACAGGGCCCACAGTGCTGCTCTGACCTAGCTGTGTCTTTCCACTATGTAGACCCTGTGCTAATGTACACTCTTGAGTACTACACTTACCGTCTCAGGCCTTATGGCTACCAACACCGCTACCAGCCTCCAGGGCCTGCTGTACTGTCTTTAGCGTCACACACTGGGAAACCCACCACAGAAGCTCTGAGATTAGAGGAGCGCGTTAAAGAAAAATCACTTCCAACATACACCAAGAATCCCAGAGCTGAGAAAGTGAAGACTACTGGAACAACAAGTCACAAAGTCACAAACGCTGACCAGGGGAGAAACATAACCGACAGAAGCACTGCATGATTGTGAATATGATTGCCTCTTCTTTTGTAAATCCAAAATGAACGCATGACAGATGTGAACTGTGAACTTGTGTAGCATTTTGAATTATCCAGACTGTGTACTGTGCAAATGGAGTGGTCAAGTGGTTACAGAAGTTCAAACTTTAACACAGAACAAATTTGGTCATTATTGCTGTTGATCAAGTAACTTGACTGGTTGCGCCTAGGGGTGTAACGGTTCACAAAATTCACGGTTCGGTTCGATACGATACACTGATGTCACGGTTCGGTTCGGTTCGGTTCGATACGTTTTAGATACAGCAAAATGTAAAAACATCTCAACTTTTCAGAATGCCGCAAGCGCACCGCGGGTCATGTGACAAGAACCAACCAATCAGCTTCATCCTTTCCCGTAACAACGTTGAGAGCTCAGCCAAGATGAAGGAACAGCTGATCATAGTTGTATATGGATTGCAATTTTGAAATAAATTCAGTAGCAGAGCTACTGCAAGCGATTTTTAGAGCTGCAAATCCATTTATCCTTCGCTGAAATTTCCGCGTCTCATGGAGAGAGCACGTCATTGTTGCTTAGCAAAGACAGACGCCTCAGGAGAAAGACGCGCTTAGCGTTTTCCATGCGTTTTTAGGCACGATATGTGAACGGCCCCTAAGGCGCTCGCTCACTCAGCACGCGCTGAAGGCTCGTTGCAAAATGTCGAATGCATTTAACAGACCAGAAATATAAGATCCTAAAATAACCAACAGGTCTGGTGTTTGGGTTGGATTCCCTGTAAGCTATAGTGTCTAAATGCTGCAGGGATAGTTAGCTGCGTGCATGTTTCTCTTTTTTTTCGTCTTTTCCCAGATAGTACTGACACATATATCCCAGATATTCCCGCTGTTTTTTTTTTTTTTTTTTTTTTTTTAATCCCGCTGGTGTACCCTGTCATGTTGCAGATGCGACATACCGTTGTTTTTTTATCCACCACTCTCTTGCCATCACCATTATAGCTTAAAGGGAATCCAAAGTGCACCCAAACACCAGACCTGTTGGTTATTGGAGGATATTCTCATTTCTAGTCTGTTAAACGCATTGGCTATTTTGCAACGAGCCTTCAGCGTGTACTGAGTGAGCGAGCGCCTGCTGAGTAGCCTAACATAAACATATAAGATGGTGTTTTTTTCTTCTTCGGGAGTGTCAGGGGCCTGTTACGTTGTTTGGGTTATTGGGCTACCTTGTTGAACGCATATCATTATATTTCTTTCTCTCTCTTTTTTTTTTTTCAAATATAATTAATTACTCCAACGAACCGTTCGGTATACATAATGCGTACCGCGTACCGAACCGAAAGCGTCGTACCGAACGGTTCAATACGAATACGCGTATCGTTACACCCCTAGTTGCGCCAGTTATAAATCAACTGTAAATCACATCAAATAAGTGTTTGCTATTCAACGGATTGTTAATATGGTACCTGCTATTTGAATAAATTATTTTGCTGCCTTCTAGTCAGAGTACAGTAAAAGTGTCTGATTCACATTGGCTAAAGTACATGAAGGGCTTCAACAGCTTTGTATTTCAACAATGAAACCAAATGAAAAGCTGATGATTCTTTGTGGTTTCTTTAATATTTATTTATTTATTTATTTTTACTTTGAGAGTGCAGATGGCCTTATTTTTTTGTCTGTTATTGTTACATTACTAAACTGTTTCCTTAAAGACATACTGTGCTTTAACAATGTTAAACTGATATCCAAAGCACTAACACTCAAAAGTCAAACTTAAAGCATTAGTCATTTGTATTAGGGACATCATGTTTCTTCTAGTATGATTAAGTTGATATCAAGTTAAAATGAATAGAAGTTGGATGTACATAATTATATATGCAGTTGGTCATGAAGCTTCTGTGTTTTGGCAAATGTAGCAAATTATTACTATGTACAGTATTTTGTGGGGGTCACTATTTTATGTTGTTTTAAACATTTGACTAATAAACCATTTTGAGATCAGATAGATATTTTTATTTACAAAAATCATGTTTTATACAATAGACAGCAAAAATTACTTTTAATAAATATATTGAAATGCAGGGGATGTAAGTGGATATGTAAATGTGGAGACATTTAATCTAGGTTAATGTATAATTTGCAATAGAATAAAACCAATCACACCATAGGAAATCATGTTTATTTGATTAATCTTATATAAATATTTTCTCTTGCTCTATTACTTCTGTAAAATAAATGATGACTTTTTGTTGTTGCTCCAAAGAAATATCTTGAAAAGAAGCTGTCCCGACAGGGTGGGATAGACAATTCACTGGATGGGAAACAATTCATTCGCCTATAACCCACGACGAAACCTGCAACAAATTATTTAAAAAATAAAATAAATAATAATAATAATAATAATAAGTAATTATAATAAATACTTATATAAATAAATATATTTACAAGAAAGCCAGAAATTTTGTAACAATAGACAGACATGCTTTAGGAACAAATGCTGTGTTGTAATAGCTTCAGAACGCCTGTAGATGGCAGAGCCGCTTTACTACTGAACTGCTCACCTCAGTTTGCATTTGTTGAAGAAGATGCCTCCGCTTGAGCCTGTTTCTGGATACTCTTTCCTCCATGGACGCCCAGTTTCTGACAACACAAATACAGTACGTCTGAGATGCATGATAGACTGAACAATCTTCTGACAATGTTTGCGTTGATATTTGTTAAGTTTGCCACATGTTTTTCAGCCCACACTGTTCAATTAAGACAGAATCGTTGCTATTGTGTACGTTAGGCTACTACTTATTGTCTCGTATGAACAACCGTTCAGACACTGGTTTAAGTTTCACGAAACTTATTTGCACATACTGTATGCTTTATTTCGAGACGGACTTGACTTGAAAGCAATACAATTTGCATATTTCGATTCAGTCACCGCTTTAAGATTCGGTGAGTTCATTCATTAAATGATTCATCAGATTTAAATCGGAAAATCGTGTGTCTTATTGATCAATATTAGTTAAAATAACATACTCATAAGAGCCATTTGTTTGTAAACCAATTGACACTGCTTCTAGTGTATATTTTGATTCACTAAAAAGAACCGGCTCTTAAGAGTCATTCGGTTGTGTGAATCAAACTGCATTGGTCAAGCTGCATGTTTTTGATTC
Source organism: Carassius auratus (assembly GCF_003368295.1). Taxonomy (NCBI): domain Eukaryota; kingdom Metazoa; phylum Chordata; class Actinopteri; order Cypriniformes; family Cyprinidae; genus Carassius; species Carassius auratus. The sequence continues at coordinate 1,205,671 of NW_020523604.1, forward strand.
CCTAAAAAGAACCGAACCATAAGAACCATAATTGTTCGTAAATCGAACTACTGTTCGTGCTTTAGGTTTGTTTATTTCGTGCACCACGCGAGGACAACTCAAACAACTTTTATATATATATTCAAACGTTTCGTAAATACAGCGTGTAAACACACAGAAATATTTTATGTAAGGGTAAAATTATATCAAGATAACGGTCATCTAAAGGTAACGTTATTTCTTTCACAAACATCACAGAATGAAGAGAAAATGTGTTTACCAGGGTCAGCGTTCCGTCGCCCCATGAGTCCAACAAAGATATCGTGCATTTCCCCTAAAAGAAAACATATGAACTTTTCTTAGATCATTTTTAAACAGGGGATATCTGAAAGCACAAAAAGTACCCAAATGGCTTACTTTTACGCTGAGGTGGTATATCTTCTGTGTCTGAAAAAACAAAACAAAAACACGTTTCAGTAGGAAAATGATGTAAATCCGATACAAAATTACCACAACAGCAAATATATCTGTTCACTCACCGGCGTTCCTGCGCCCCATTAGACCGACAAAACTGTCATAATCTATGTCATTATACCTCTTCAGCAAGTTATGAGCCGACCGCCGAAAACTCGGACTCTCCTGTGCATGAAATTAAGTTTTTATTAAAGAGTTTATGCAAACCTATATATTTATGCCTTTTAGAAGATAATAATCTGTCACTTACGCCTGAAACTGCTCTTTGAGACTCTGACTGCTGACAGCTCGACTCACTCCATCGGGTTTCCAGCACCAAAACCAAGAACAGTAACACTAGCCCACGATACATCTTTACTGACAGGTCTGAGGAGAAAATATGTCAAATAATAAAACAGTTGACAACATTTCAAAGCAACCGTTTGTTTACTTCACTGTTACATTTTATCCATAAGTTAACACAAAGTTTCCTCTCTAAAATAATGCAATATTCATTTATATAAATTCAGTATAAATTACTGAACTGAACTGAACCACCAGGATGAAAAAAATTGTTTAAAATAAATAAATGGAGAAAAAACCCCCTAAAAAACTAAAACGATACTGTAAAATTGTAATTTGATTTACATTTTTCAAGTATTGGACTCACCTGAGCTGAGGATACTGCTATGTGGAAACAGCTGAGGTACAGTTTGTGGTCGAGGAGTTAAATCCTTTTGTGATGGATTTCAGTTCAGACAAGAGACACAGAGACAGGGATTCACTCTTGCCTGATTGTTAAATGATAGCAACATGTGCGTAAGTCCAATCAGATGTCGCAGTGTAGGTGTGGTTTAAGGGTTTGTAGTCTGCATCAGCAATGGTCTACATCAGAGGCGTCAGGCATTCCTTAAAAGGACACGAACCATAGCCTCTTTTGTTAAACCCTTGTCATCAATTACTCAGATTTGCAGTCTTGCAACTTTAATCCCATATCTGTAACTTTGACAGATTTTTCAAGGTTACAGAGTACCAGGTTTGAAAGAATCCGGGTCTCCGCATCTATGGGTCAAACTTAGAACATTTGCGTGAGAGCATGTCTACATGTAATGTTTGTTGACTCATTAAGATTATGCTGATATCTATTCGAATGCTACTTTTCTCTGCTAAGTAGGGCCTTATTGTCGTATTTTCCTCCTGACTGCCTAATTGGTGCGGTCACTGGCGGGAATGTAATCTCTCAAGGAAGCAATTACACAGATGGAGCGGTGGATGATGAGAACGGTGTCTCGCAGACTCTATGGACATCTTGAGGGGGCATCTAACTGGCCTGGCGACATGCAGAGTTGATTAGTAGGAACATCCATTAGTTGCTGCCCACACTCAGTGTGCAGCATGCAAAGGGCAGCTGTGCTTTGAAATTTCTGTTAAAGAACAGATTTGATCAGTTCATTAACAGAAGTCTTTGATAGCAACAGCCCAAGCAGTACTAACCCACTTTCACATCAACATAATAAAGCCTGTGAGACTCAGACACAATCGTCAGCATCATTCATTTTTTTTTCATTGTTGTTGACTTGATTATTTTTATCATCATTCTCTCTGACGTTATCTATATAAAAACTTTAATGCTGTCCTGTTGAGTGTGAAGAATGTGTTTATCAAGGATGTGCACCATTTAACTCTAAATTGACTCAAAATGTCTTTTATATTCCATTTTGTTGTATAGCAATTACATAATTTTATTCATATAACACATTTTAAACTTAAGAAAGTAAAGTTTACATTTAATGTTTTAACTACAGTTGATTTCTCTTACTGTTACTCTAATTCCACCCTATTAAAAATTATTATACTTAAAATGCATTTATTTCATACTAAGTATAGATTAAATCTGTTAACATATTTACTGACCTATCACTCAAGACTTACTGATATAAAAATATAATAAAGCTTTAGTTGGAGTACTACTTGGAGTACACAATGCAAAACATTTTTTATTCAGTCAACTCCATTTTTAACAGAATTAAGCCAGATACAGTTTTAGAGTTTTTAGTGAAAATACATTTTTAAAAAACATAAAGTGCATTAATTACAAAATGTGTTGTTCCAATTTATCACATTTTAAGTGCAGCAGTTTTGTATACCAATAGTACAATTCGCTGAGTATTTATATAAATATATAAATGTATTTGCAGTATAATTAGCATTAATTTAATGCATTTCAAACACATTTTAGTAAATGTAATTTTCACTTTAGGGCAGTTGCTACATATTTTCCTTAGGTTAAGGCGATTTACACAAGTAGAACATGTTTTCTATGTTACTGAAAAATGTAACTTATCTCTTCCATAAGCACTTCACTGAATTCTAGCTTGTATTTTTATGCACTATATTTAAAACTTAGTATTGCTAAACCTTTTTCTGTTGTCTCCTTGAGATGAATGGCTTGTTGCGTTCCTCATTCAGATAAAAGCGATTTCAAAATATTTAAAAAACAGTTTTTTTTTTGTTGTTGTACGTAACAGTTTTTCCAAAAGTGTAGTGCTAAATTACTGGCCTAAGAATGTTAGCGCAAATGGTTATGACATTAAAGACTGAATTAATAATTTTGTATCTTTAAAAATGTCCAAAGACCCTTGCTCTCTGCCACTTTACATTCTGTTTCAAATGAGAAATGGAAATGCATAATATTTTTCTAGTGCTGATAGGGGAGGATAAATATCTGGAAGTAAATTACTTTGCAAATAGAGGGCATGTTATAAATGATAGTCAAGAGCAGCTGTTGATTGGGAGCCCTACGGAGACAGCAGGCATAAATATATTGGGAATAATGTTGTAAATATGACTGATAATGTTTACAATCCAAATTTGTAAATTATGCGTTTGTTAAAACCTGTGACGGCAATTTCTGTTTGTGCACACATAAGGCTTATAAAGCATTCCGACAAACAATAGAGCCAGTACTCTACACGCATGCCAATTATTTTTCACTGCAAGGAATGTTGGCAAATATGCTGTACCTCTACTATGCAAACCATGTCTGTTTCATAATGTTTTTGACGCATATGTTTGGACTTCATCGCTGAACATGTTGATCCACAGGAGACAGTCACTGCCGCTGTTCTATGCAGACCGAGCTATGACTTGCGGGGACATGTCATCTACAAAAAAAGTGCAGGTCGGAGTTCCAAATGGCTGGATTTCCCAAAGGTTAGCGGATTAGCATTAAGATGTTTTAGTAATAAGTCCCAACCCATATATGTCTCTTCCTGCTCTGCATGGATCACACAGTGGGTCAGATTAAGGTTATGGGGATGGATGGGAGACACATCTGACAGCAGTAGGGGAAGAAAAAGTAATTAATTGCATTCTTCCATTATTAATGAATTCTTCTTTCCCTTAATCACAGAGCCACATCCTGGGAGTATCAATGAGAACACCATAGGACTGTTTATTTGGTGCATGCTAGGTTAGAGGGTCCCTGCCGCTGAGAGGATGACGACAGGAAGAGGATGCCATAGTGGTAAATTCATGACAGTATTTGATATCATTTAGCGCACTCAAAATGTGAGAGGAAGCTATGCATTGCTGCCAAGGAAAATTTACTGCAATTATCTTAGTTTGTCATCTAAAGTATATATTTACTAAAGGATGCACATGAGAAATCAGGAATCGGTGCAATCAAAATCAGTCCTGATGTTCATGTCTCTATTGATTTCCTATGAGATAGAACAGCATTTTTTGCTTAATGTGAAATGGAGCGGTTACTTTATTTGTGGCAGCTGGTGTTTGGAAATCATCTTATCTTACTTGCTAATGTCATGAGCTTCTCACACTTTTTGTATGAGTTGTTTGTTTTAATACTTAGTAACGGCTCACAGCGAGCGATGTTTACGCTAGAAATCAGAGTTTATTCACTTTGCTGCACATACTGTGGAAACATCTTTTTCTCAGGGTTGTTTACGATTTTTCGAAAGTTCTGGTCTTATTGTTTGGTGGGTTTTGGATAAATTCCAGGGGTTTTCTTGAGAAATTATGTTCATGATGTTGTGTTTTTTTGTGCATAGAAAGGGAAGTAAATGAGATTTGACACATGATGGAACAGTGACTGACAAGTCAGATTACTGGTCTCAGCTATGCTCAGGAACAGCAGGGTATTGGCAGTGGCTCTCTACTGACCAAGACAAACACAGCTTAAAAGATCCATAGCATTAAATGGAGACTGGAAGGGTGACTGATCACAAGCAGTCACTATTGAGCAAATATGAAAAATGATGGTTAGATTTACTCCTGAAAAGTATATTACACTGGGGAGAAATCTATTCCATTTCAAATATACATATGCTAAAATAATTCAATTTTATGTTCTAGTGTAATGTGTATGACATACTGTACAGGTATGGTAAAGGATTTAAATTTTTACAATGTATTTTATTGTTAGTGTATTTAGACCGTTAGTGTTTTCACTTAACGTTTACATTCTGGTACAAAGATACAATGAAATATGTTTAATATTGATTATTTTAACACTTTCATAAAAAATGATATTCTGTTTTCTAAAGACTGGTCAGAAATAATGAGATCAGTTGTGATTATTATTGTATTGACAATATGTCAACAGTAGAAACAAAAAACCATTGCATTTTTGTGTATAGATTTACGTCAGTACAAATGACATCATTTATGCCAATAATTTAATTTTGGGGAAAAAGCATAAATATATAATCCAGTAATTAAAATTTTTATTTAATATTGCTGCTTTTAAAATATCCCTCTCAAAATGAATTTATACCATTATATTTTCAATATTATATATTTATATATAAACTAGAAATATATATATATATATATATATATATATATATATATATATAAACTAGGTCACACTTTATTTTAAGGCCCAATATTCACTATACACTAGGTAACTTTGCCTCAATGAACTCATAATTAGCTGCTTATTAATTGTAAGTAATGTATGAGGCAGGGTTAAGGGATCTAAAATATGGCCATGCAAATAAAGCATGAATATGTGCTTTATAAGAACTAATATACTGTACAGCCAATACACTGGTAATATGCATGCTAATAACTAGTTAATAGTGGAAATTGCACCCTAAACTAAAGTGTTATCTAAACATTATTATTACTGTTTTTTTATATAGGGCCCCAGATTTTTCATCATCATAGTTATCATAAGTAGGGGTCCTTCAATTAAAAAGTTTGAAAAACTCTTGATGCAGATGACGCCACGAGCTATATGTAAGAAACATCCCCTTGCATCTTTGCCACTCGTGTTTCATTGATTGGCTGGCTCCCTGCAGCCAGGCTCCTGACTAGAGCGGGTGTAAGGGAGGCAGACGTGATAACTAACAGGCATATGATGAGGCACACCTGAAGTTAATGCTGCCGTGCCAACTGCTGTTAAATGCCAAGCATGGCTCTCATTCATTTCCCGTGTTAACACAGTGGTGTCCTCACAGGTCCAGAGAGGGAATGCGTCACGGCCATTTTTTTTATATATATATGTGTGCGTGTGTTTGTGTGTGTGTGTGTACAGTGCTGTGAAAAGGTCTTCGCCCCCTTCCTTTTTTTTTGTGCATTAATCATGAAAACACTGTCCCGGTGTAAGATCCCTCGTATCCCTATATTAATGCTTTAATTTTTCCATTAAATCATGAAAGAATTGTGATTAATCACATTATTTTAGAAAGCGGGGTTAAATTTCAATAGCCACGACCCGGCCTGATTACTGCCAGACCTGTTGAATCAAGAAAATCACTTAAATACAACCTGTCTGATAAAGTGAAGCATGGTTATTGGGCAACACATCAGGCCATGATCTAAAGCAGTTCAAGAACAGATAAGAAATAAAATAGTTGATATCTATCAATCTGAAAAGGGTTATAAAGCAATTTCTAAGGATTTAGGACTTCAGCAAACCAGGGTCAGTAGATAGAAAAAACTTGGAACAGTGATGAACCTTCCCAGGAGTGACCGGCCTACCAAAATTACTCCAAGAGCACAACAACGACTCATCCAGGAGGTCCTATGGTGTTCATGATTCAACAATAAGATAGAGACTTGGCAAAAACAACATCCATGGGAAAGTTCCAAGGCAAAAGCCACTGCTGACCAAAAAGAACACAAAGGCTCGTCTCACATTTGCCCAAAAATATCTTGATTATCCCCAAGACACTTTAGCTAAATCTTTTTAAGGACATTTTATGTAAGTGCATGAATCAACAGCAACCATAAATAATATTCATGAAATGCCTGTTGCGAATAAAGCAACATTTTGACCTCCACGTATATGTGCAGATCACATATATAAAGAAACAAATTACGAAGGCAGGAGGCTGTTGTTCCTCGCCTCTGCTGTGTTGGCAGAGGCCACGAAACCCCTGTCTGTGCAACTTTTTATTAGACTTTTCACATTACAGTTCAAAGCCTTGTGTCTATTAAAGCATTAGAATGGACTTGAGCTCAAGGACAGAATGACAATCATGAATCAGAATGACAAACCTCACTTCCCCTCGCAGGTTTGTTCTGGCTTTTATGGACGGAGGAGGAAAAGCAGCGTGATTCAGAAAGAGGGTGGCAGATGCAGGAGAGTGTCACAGAAAGCAGACAAAACTGAAGAGTTATTAAAAACTGGGCCAGAGGATGGTCAGTGTAGCAGCGAGGCTAAATGTGAAGACAGGCTTCTCCGGGGCATCCAAGGGTTGATAGGCAATGGGGCATTGGAGGTGGCTGCGTTGTGTAAGGGACGTGTCTGACAATAGGGTGAGCTCAATGTAGCTCAGAATCCCCTGCTGTTCATGTCACCCAGAGGCGACACAACAGAGCCATAAATAAAATGGACAAGAGGAAGCCCAGTCCTTTCCCCTGCATGTGTGACCTCACACACGCGTTACTCTAATTTGATTGATTAGCTGGAATAACTTGTGAGACTTAGTCATCTCCCCTTTTGAGCTGCTTCTACCCACAGGTCTTCATGATGAACTGCAAATTCACAGTTTTCCCCTTTCTTGATAGCTTTCAGGGTTTTATGGTCATCTATATGTTAATTTAAGTCTGATTGCGTTCTCTTATCGAACGAGTTGAATGTTCTGCACTTAGAGACATTTAGGGTTGTTAGGCAGCGTGTTGTGTCATCAAGGCACATCTCCCATCTGTTGCACACATATCTCCTCATCAGCGCTCTGCTGCAGTGTTCCGCAGGACAAAAGGATTCAATCTTTGCACATAAGTGGAAATCCAATCGTGTGTTTTCATTTAGCTCTTCAAAATGCTGTTTGGAGATAATAAATTGTCTATTCTGTCTTTCGGGGTAATGCTGAGAGCTGTGTCGTGATATCAGCATGTGAGGAGCAGGGTTTATGGACATTTGGCTCTTCAGTAATCAGCATGTCTCTGTCTGTTCTAGCTGTACTTTTCCATGGTTATTGTTTTATTGCTGTGCTGTCCCTGTGAACTGGTATAATTTTTAATTATCAGTTTAAGATATCACAGGATTACGTCAATTCGTGCACCAGAATATTGACTAAATCAATTTGTGGTGTAATACAAAAGGAACAAATACACACAAAACGTAATTGATTACAAAGCGAATACATGGGGACTTTGAAGAATCTTCTGAGAATTGGCATTGGCTTTTAATTATAAGAAATTCGAATTTATGAAATAACATTTAATTGTCCATATTTATTATCTATACTTTAGTATTGCCTAAATTATTAACAGTGTCTTTATCTTTTAGATGTTTTTTCCAATGTTGTGTCAGACTAGATATATTTATTACCTTTAGTGCATTATGCTGTTTTAAAAAAAATATTAAGTAAAGGTAAAGTAAGCTGGTGATTTAAGAAGAACTGAAAAACTACACTGAAACAAATTTGGTTGTAGAATCAGTTTTCACTCAGAAATTCCTTGTAAATTTCACAAATAAATACAAAGAATAGGAAATTAACACATTAAATTAATTGTAAATTTAAAACACTTAAATAATCAAAGCTATTTTTATATAGTGTACATATACAGTAGATCAATCTGTTCTTTACTGTATTTACAGTATAATGTAATTTATTTTCTCATACTTCTATTGCATGAGCATGATGTTTTATCCTTGGTTGAAATATCTCTATACAATGCAAAAAGCAGTAAAGAAGACTTTTTGTGCCTTCTTTGGTGGTATTTCATAGATACAGTCTCCATAGTTCACATGGGAAGACTATTGTCGCAAAAATTAAAAAACAGAGAAGTGAGTCACTTTATTTTGCATAGATCTAACTCCATACTGGCTTTTGATGGCAGTGCCCTTTGGATTCTGTTCTATTCAGTGAGCTGTAATTAAGGTATTTAGGTGTTGATTAGAGCAGCAGGGACAGATTCGGTGACAGTGATTGTCACAGTAAACAGATCCTGTGTATTGAGCCAGGCTCCTCTTTTTCACAGAATCCAGGTGTCACATGGGTGCTGTACTCTATAAATACATCAGACATGGATTTCAGAGAGATGAGGATGTTCTAATGTGTAATAGATGAGCCAAAACTTTTTGTTTTGTATGTAAAGTTAAAAACTTTTCAAATACGAGTTTTAAAAAGAACAGTGTGTTAGTTTGATGATGTTTTCTCCAACCCAAAAAGTTATAATTTCCTTAAAGCACGGTTATAATTTATTAACAGAAACATTAAAGGTCAGAAATGTTCCCTAAATTCTGTTTCTTGTACTGTTCATGTTGTTTTAAACCTTTCTGACTTTCTTTCCTTTGTGGTGAGCAAATATTGAAAGAATTAAAATTTTTGTCCTTCAGGAACACACTTAGAATGGAAGAACACCTGCTGATGTGCAGGAGGAAATAAAAGCAGGAATGTTAAGCTTGTATTTTCCTAAAACATGTTTGCAAAATTGGTGCCATTATCCTGGAGTCCAATTTACACTTTTTATAGGCTTGTTTACAGTTTTGTTCATAGTAATTCTTATTTCTTGATTCTCAGTTTGCACTTTCTTATTAAGGCTGCATTCTATTCAGAAATGATTCTTCCTCCTCTGCCATGTCCCATTCTTCCTCCACAAGGGCTTTGGTGCAATGAAGTGATATTGTCATTTAAAATGCATCTATATCTCATCCTTCCGGTTACTGTGCATAATGACTGACATTAATGAATATCCGTTGATTAATGCAAAAATAAACCTAATTTGAGATCTTTACACATGATTTGGCCACACTAATAACCACTTTTGCAATGTAAACAAAACAAAACATGATTTGAAAGGGCTGGACTTGAGAAGAAATTTTGAATGCTTCATTATTAAAATCTTTTATTGTTTAATTTATTTGACCGGAAATTTGTCAAAATGGTGTAGTTATATTTGAGCCCTTCAGTAGTGAAAGTCAAAATGTTTACAAAAATAGTTTTTCCTTCAAGGTTTGCATATTCATCATGTTTGCCATTTGAAGCACATGTGAAACCCATCATACGTGTACTACTACATTGCAGTGTGTGTATCTGATACTCCACTGTAGCCTGGCTGAGTGAGGAGTCCAAGGATTCCGCCGAAATTGCATCTGCCCCCCAACCTCCCTTGTCTTATTAAACAGTTCTGTCAAATCTAGCTCAAATTAACACTTAAATAAATATACCCATGTGACCCATTACACATAGAAATGTCTCTGCCATAATGAAGGCAGTGTCTGTTAATACCACCTCTTTCCATTCAAACATGTCAGTTACTGTATATTGGGTTACTGATGAGTTTCATTCATCAACTGATCAGAAAGCTTTGCTTCTTCAGATCAACTATATTTGCAGTGAGTGTTTCTTTTCTGTGCACCCATGTGAGTACGCATTTCTTAGCCCTTCAGACAGGAAACTGGTGTTGTAGCTCAATCAGTGTGGCACAAAATGTGATGAACACATCTGCTCTTATGATGCCCAATAACATAGTGGCTTATTCCAGTGATATTACACCATCCATGGCAGATCGATCTCTTCCCAACCAGCCAGATAAGGGCCTCCTCTACGCCTCTTCGGCGCTCATCTAAAATGTTTAAGGGAAATTGCAATATGACCGGGATCAGGATAGGCCAAGCAATAACAGAAAGTCAGATTGAAAAGGATTAAACTTGTCTGACTGCCATTATGCATTCACTGATTGCAAGAGGGGGATCAATCTTTACCAGATTTATTCTTGTCGCTTTTCTGCACTCTCAATCTGTTCCAGCTTCGATGATGCGCGTTGTTTGACACCTATGGGCCACAATTCTTTCCACGTCCAATCGGTGGCAGGCAATGACATCCATTAAATATTAAGATGCCTCTCAATCCTGCAATTATTCAAAACCGATCGCTTCCAAACTGCTAAAACTGGCCCAGAGCCCCATTTTGTAATGATCAGAGCTATTCCGTGTTCATGTCGGCTTTGGAAAGCAGAGTTTAAAGTGTCTTGGAGACTGAAGGATGAATGCACCAATAAACAACGTGGTCAGACTCGTGAATAACCAGTAGGCCCTGCGGCTCTCCGGAAGGTGATTTATTGCCTTGGCAACACACGGCTTCTCTAGGGGTAAAGGCCATGGGTGTGAAAGCAATTTCCAAAGCAATAATACAGCTCTCACCTGCTCATTACTTTTGACATTTTTCCCTTTTGTTTCGTTTTTGGAAGAGGACAAAGAATTGAGTGCCTATTAAAGACATTATTCATGCAGCTCTATGGACCCTTTGATCCATTACATACACATAGGTATGATTATTGCTTTCAAAATGTTCAGGGATGTTTCTTAATGGTTTCTGACATAACACAGCAGAGAACTTCTAATGCTCTGCCCTTGAAATCTCTCATTAGCTTTTGCAATGAAGCAGGGGTCATATTGCTTATATAGGTATCAAGTGAGTTATGGCCCTCCAAGGGGAACTGTCAAAATAAAGTTTTCCATAAATTCTCCATTAAGAGATCTGTCTTTCTCCGATTTACCTTACTGCAAATGTTCACGGTTTGACACAAGGCACTGCAGTTTATATTCTGTGCTAGGAAATCGTGAAGCTTTCCTTACAAAACTTGCGGCCGTCTTTTTCTAGAAAGGCCAAAGTGGCTGTGATCTGTCTTGGCTTCACCATTGTTGTCATATTCACTGGTTGGACGCCTGTCAGTTAGAATAAAGATGTTCTGTGATGCTCCGCATGTGAATAGTTGCCTTTGTTGGGCTGCGGATATTGATGCTTTTGGCTAAATGCGAGTTTAATTGATGTCTTCCACTTGCTAGGTCACACTGGTCGAGGAAAAATGAAAAAACATGAAGAATGTAATTTGTCAGCAGCCTTGACATAAATAAGATGCTTCGGTTACAGTGCTCTTGTGTTAGACCGTATTAAATGTCTTTACAATAATTTTTTTAAATATTATACAGCTCTTTTTATTTGCGAGCGCAGTGAAAATGTCTCATTAAGTTGTCTGTGCAAACAGAAAGAAGCAAATGCATCCCGTGTCTTATTGTACTCTGCCTCATTAGCGGAGTTCAGTTTTCAATTAGACATGTAGCTGACGACGTCCTTCATGGCACTTCATATTACTGTGCATTATGAGAGATGATGACAGCTCTATATTATCTTGTGCTCATTTGTTGCTCTCGCATTGTTCATTACTCGCTATGATATTCTTAAGAAGATACATTCATTGTTCTAGATGTTTATCGATCCATTGCATATGTGTGTTTGCTGTATTTGTTTTCTTCTGTATAATGTTCCAGAGGATCGGTTGTTTACAGCATCATCCCATCACTTCCGACGCCTACACTCTGTACGCACATATACACGCAGATACAATTCACGAATGTAGAGACAAGATTGATGCCCATAGGCTTCCCAAATGGTTGTCCCTCTATAATAGACAACTGCCATCCAAGCTGCCCAGTGCATGATGATTTGATTATTTCCATGGTACACACAATTACAGTAAACAGCCTTGCCTCTATCCATCCATCACATAGAACACCCAATAAATGCACATTTTGTTCAGGAAGTGTAAATGGCAGTTAATAAATAAATAAATAAATAAAATGATTTTTTTAGGGAAAGGTCATTGAACAGGTGAAAAAAGACTGACTGGATATTAAAGGAGTATAAATGCTATTTAATTTTGTATTTGTTTCATGCAATGTTTGGAACCCTCTCACCAATTTTGTGTCATTTTGGTGTTTTCGTCCCAAATTAAACAACATTTACCCGTTTTTGTTAATCAAATAATAAAAACAAATTGTCCATAATGGTAACACTGCTGTAGTTAATTTGTGTAATATGACATTAGGTTACACTGTCTCGACAGACCTCTAGTTTGATGACAGTTTTCAAGTCTTTTCCTCAATAAAAAGATGTCATCTGTGTGAGAGACTGCTTGCGTTCCTGCGTGCTGTATAGTCAGTTCAACCACATTGAATGCTGGGTAGAAAGGTGAACGTCCTTGAGATGTTCACTTCAACTGAGCAGTGTATGTACGGTGCCAAATCAATTCGCCTCTTTTCTTAAAAATTTAATTTCACTGCAATAACCGGTTTTGTGTTAAGTCCTATGAGACTCAACCACATTAATATATTTGCACTGGGACCTAGCTTTGAGAGTTCATTTGATAAGTCCACTGTTGTAAGCTACATATTGCAATCTACAGGTATGAATGCTAAAGCAAATCTATCAGTATGCGATTACATCCCTCCAGCTATCCACGTCTGCATCTATCAGTTTTTCCTTTTAAGTCCCTCTTGGATTGTAGTCACTTGTTTAGAACCAAACAGACAATTCTGGCTGCAAACTAGTCTATTACAGGCTCATTTATTTGAGGCTTGGGGAAGAAAAGGATAACAACTGTTTGTGTCCATCTATAGCTTCTCTCATGATGGGATGTGTATAGGGAGATTGGTCTAATTATCAGCATGATGCACTCACACCTGAACCTGCCAGCTTTTGTTCAGCTGAAGCATCATGGAGAAGCTGAAAGAGATTATAATGACTTCTTTATTGGAGACATCTGAAAGCACACAAATGTTCATGTAAAAATTCCCCCATTTTATCTGGGTTTTAAGTTTTTAGCTCTATATCTGTCTGTTTATCTGATCAGTGTAAATTTGCTGTCCCCTCAAGATAATCAACACAGCCATTAATGTCTAAACCGCTGGCCACAAAAATGAAAATCTCCAAATTGTGCCCAAAGTGTCGATATTTTGTGTGGCCACCATTATTTTCCAGCACTGCCTTAACCCTCAGTCCTCTTCCACTCCTCCATAACAACATCACGGAGCTGGTGGATGTTAGAGACCTTGCGCTCCTCCACCTTCCGTTTGAGAATGCCCCACAGATGCTCAGTAGGGTTTAGGTCTAGAGACATGCTTGGCCCATCCATCACCTTTACCCCTAGCTTCTTTATCAAGGCAGTGGTTGTCTTGAAGATGTGTTTGGGGTCGTTATCATGTTGGAATACTGCCCTGCGGCCCAGTCTCCGAAGGGATGGGATCATGCTCTGCTTCAGTATGTCACAGTACATGTTGGCATTCATGGTTCCCTCAGTGAACTGTATCTCCCCAGTGCCGGCAGCACTCATGCAGCCCCACACCATGACACTCCCACCACCACGCTTGAGTGTAGGCAAGACACATTTGTCTTTGTACTCCTCACCTGGTTTTTGCCACACACACTTGACTCCATCTGAACCAAATAAGTTTATCTTGGCCTCATCAGACCACAGGACATGGTTCCAGTAATCCATGTCCTTAGTCTGCTTGTCTTCAGCAAACTGTTTGCGGGTTTTCTTGTGCATCATCTTTAGAAGAGGCTTCCTTCTGGGACGTCAGCCATGCAAACCAATTTGATGCAGTGTGCGGCGTATGGTCTGAGCAAGGCTGACCCCTCATCCCTTCAATCTCTGTTTTTTTCTTTCCGAGGCACTCAAATATGTACTCATAAGTTCACATTAAGGGCAACCCTGTGAGCATCTATGTAATCAAGAGCCTGCGTTCATGTTATTCATTTATATGTGACCCTAATGCAGTGGCCACTCGAGGCAGCGCAAGTGTGTGATATTAATTCATTTGGAGGATTAGAGTTGTTCTATCATAATGAACCTTTTTACATTTCATAATATAACAAATTGCACCCTCTCCAATTATCAGGATTGTTCATTTTCCTTTGAAGTCGGATTGCAAGATACACACCCCGATCTGAATTGCTGTTTGAGGTAGCATCCAAAATAATCGTGACTGGGGAAAGAAAAGCTGTCAAATGTCCTTTCAAACAGCCATCAGAACACCCCCAACCCCTCAGGGACATGAGTTACCTCAGTATTGTAGCTCTCTCTTTGAGATGGGTGTCACACAGAGAGGTTGAAAGCTTCAGAGAAGTGTAGCCTCCAGCTTTCTCTCTACATGTTTGATGTCACTGCTGGGATTCATAAAGCCATGCTCTCTCACACAGATGCCAGCAACTGGAGCATCATGACAGAGGGAAGCACATCTCTATGGGATTGACTAAAGGAGTTGGTTAAAGGGGTGGGAAAATCAATATTTTGTATTTTAGGCGGTAAGAGAACATAGTGAACTGCACAAATAATACAAGCAGCATTTGCACATAAGTCAAATTAAACATTTTCTGTTTTAACATGTAATATATTCCTGTGATGGCAAAGCTGAATGTTTAGCCTCCTTACTCCAGTATTCAGTGTCACATGATCCTTTAGAAATCATTAAAATATGGTGATTTGGTGCTTAATTTGAATCAGTTATTATTGGTGCTTATTATGAGGGGTACTTTTTATTTTCAGTGCTGAATGTTGTTGTTTTTTAATTTTTTTTTTTGAGAAATCTTTCATAAATTGTTCTTTTCAGGTGTTCAAACGATCAGCATTATTTTTTAAATAGAGATCTTATGTAACATTTTGAGTGCAATTACTTTTTGAATGCATCCTATTAAAAATAAATAATAATTAATCTTACCCCAAAAGTTGAATGGTAGTGGTACAACATTGTGGTAAAGCAGTATGTTTTACTGTAAGTTGAGGGCCGAACATTTGACCACAGTAAGACAGCAGCTTTTTACAACGGCACACTATGAGGGCTCAATTTCCTGCTGATTACTTTACGTGCAACGATTTGAAAACAGAAACTATAATGAAATCCCTTGTTTCATTATCATAACGAAGGAATTTAAATTATCATTAGCCTACTTCTTATGGTGGTGTATAATCTCAATGCGTACACAAAGAACTCGTCAAGTTCAGCGCTGTCACTGTGTTTTGTTTTGTTGTCAGCATTAGAATACTTTGTTGGTGTCAAGGATGTAAAAGTGCATTAATCATACTGTTCACTTTCTTTCTGTCTTCTCTGCATGTCATTCACCCTTCACATTTTGCTGTTGTTGGATGAATGTGTTATTTTCTGTGTAATTATCCCCACAGACCTGTTAGGTTTGTGCTAAAATCTTTGGTAGAAGTGCAGGCACATATTTCAGCTAATGGAGTTCTCCATTTGCAAAGCACGACGCATGAACCTTTCAAACTCTGACACCGTGTCCTTATGAGATGTTGTCTTCTCTCCACCCATCCTCTCGAGTGCAGTATGTGTACTTCAGCTGTGCTCCGTCCCACTCTCAAGTGTTATGGAGAGGATTATAGCTCTAATGATGCTCAGATTTCAGTGCAGAACTGCTCTTATTCCTTGATTTTGGATGATGCCGATTCAAAATTTTGGGAATAGACTGGCTTCAACCTCGAAGGGTGGGTATTATGAAGAACTGAATTTTCCTTGATACTTAGAGATAAAAGAGACTACTACAAACACATCAAAAAGACTAACTAGGCTATACTCTGTAAAAAAAATAAAAAATAAAATTACAAGAAAAAAAACTTTCTCGGAATTGCATGCATTGTTGATGTAAAATTATTAACATATGTTCGCATAAATGCTCTGCTATAAATACTATTCAATAGCATATATATATATATATATATATATATATATATATATATATAGTATTATATAGTATATATGTACATAGTGTATAAATACTTGGCCAACTAGTCTGCCTGTTTTAGTGAGCATGATGCGCTGTGAGCATATCAGTCCTACAGCGCCATCTAGTGAAGCACAGTAAAATTTACACACGTGAGCTAAGATGTAAAGCTGCCTAAATGATTAATCTATCTAAAGTTTAAAATGAGTGTTAACTGCTACCGTGATGGTGTCTTATATTTGTGTGTATGACTCTTCTATTAGTTTATTCCACAACTTGTGGAAAGGCTACTTCTGATGAACTTTGAACTTTGTGAATCTTTATGCCACCTGCATCATGTTGTATGTGTTCAAGGGACAAAACAAAAGGAAGCAGAAAAGGGCTATTAGATTTGCTGGCTAATTTTATTTTTTTTTTATTTTTTTTTATTTTTTTTAATTTGCAGGTTGTTCTGTAAATATGTTTACATTTCTTATAATATATATAATTATTCTGACAATCACAACTGTTTTTTTCTTCAGTGAAAATTACATTTCAATTCAATTTTTTTTTACACAGTGTACAGTCTTGATGTTTTAAATAATTTGAAAGAGTCTACATTTTAACCTTTAAATCTAATTATAACAGTTCATAAAAACAACTATGAAAAAAGAAGCATGAGACATGAGTTTTAATATTCTTTATTGATTTATTGACATTGATTTTTTCTTTTCTTCTTTTTTCCCAGTGGTAACTTCAAGAGCTCTGAGACCAAGTATTTCCATAATTTTCTGTTTTTGATTTAAATTACATCTATAATATTTTACTCACATATGCATCTATTGGTTTATTTCCTTATTGCAAATAAACAAGAGTAGCCAGTATGGGTTGAATATTGCTACGTTCCATCACACATACTGTTATCCCATTTGACAGCTCAATTCAAAAATAAATTTATTGGCAAGACGAGGTTTGACCGAAGCTTCTCCATCCGCGTCCACTCCTGGAGAGGCCTGGGGTGGAATAAGGCTTAGGCTAAAATAGACTTCACCAACTAACATTACACCTGCCCTGAAAAGTTGAATAAATCTACCAAAGACAATTCTGTACAGTGATGACAATATTCTGATTACAGGATGAATGTGATCTTTACAGACGGATGGGACTAATGAGTGTGTCTGGAGCCTGTGGAGTGTATTAGTTGTGATGGCTTTATCACCTCACATGGTTTTAATGGGGCACTGGACACCTGGTTTCAAACTACAGCATGTGTCAGGGCGCATAGTGTTATGCCAAAATGCTTATCTGAAATCAGCGGAAAACACTTTCCACTGATTGTTTTAATGGTTTAGTTTGGGATAGAAACAGCTGATTGCAAATGTGCAATTCAAAGGAATGGGTCACCACAAAAAAATTGCTCATTTTATACTCAACCTTGTGTAGTTACAAACCCATGTACTGTTTTTTTTTTTTCTCTCCACAGAACACAAAAATATATGTTTTTCAAAGAATCAATATATGCTTGGTCTGGGAATGTATTTTTTTAAATCTACAAATTATTCAGAAAATTCTGAAATTAGAGTAAAACTACATTTTGTTTAGGTAGCAATATTGCTTTGGTAACATCCTAATCATCCTGTAAAGTAACTGTATGAAAACTATATAATATATATAATATATATTAAATTATGCAAGTTTTAACAAAAGATGAAAAAAATGCAAATGCACTCTCTGACACTAGGTGGCGCTTCTCACCAAAAATAATTTGCACTGATGGTGTGAAGTTTGCGAGTATGAATTAAATTATTATTTCTTCAAAATAATTCACACAAGAGTGAAAGATCACTTGACATAAATATCTCCTCCTGTTGAAAAAGGTCTGAAACGACTTGAGGGTGAGTAAATAATAACAAAAGTAAAATTTTTTGGTGAAATATCCCTTAAGCCATATTCTGTCAGGTTTCCCAGAACTGGATTCTATCCGTACACACACAACACTATACGATACACACTGACGCTGAAACTAAAGCACCCATAATAGTGCCTCGGTAACTAATGAAAAACGGAGGTAACGTTCCATCAAAGCACGATGGTGGATGCTAACTGCAGTTAGCATGAAGTAATGGCATTATCATGACGTTTCCCACACAATACAAACAAAAAAGTGAACTAAGCTACATACTGTACGCATAGGCTATGGCTGACTACACATTGTTTGCGTTCAGATACTGTATACCCTGTCCCCCACTCAGAGATGAGAAGAAACCCTTTAATATGAAGGGCCCGTCCCTGTGGGTGGCCCTTTCTTGCTTTAAACGGCCAGCTTTTGTACTAAAAAGGCTAGTTTATCTCTGTGGAAGAATGTGGAGGCCTTTTAGCAGCAGTTCTTTTTTTACAACAAATGACAATTGCTTATTGCATTGCAATATCTAAACAACAGTAAGACATTGTCGCTCTTTGCTTATCAGTGAACTGTCGCATATCTCCACCAATACGACAGGCCCTAGTTTGATGTTTATGCTTATTTTACTTTACTTCCTCCAAACACGATTTCCCACCCGAGTGCAGGTTTTCATTCTTCCTTAGAAAAATATTCGTTTTTTTCTTTTGCTCAATTAATGTTTTGTTTTTCACAACAATATTTGTCTAACGAAACAGTGTGCTATGAAAACGAACCAAAAAACCAATATCAAAACAATGAATTTATCATAATAAAAGAACAAAAATAATATGCATTGCATGGCTTTAGATTCAAGACAGGAAGTTCATACCAAAAAAAGGGGAGATTGCACAGTCGGGTCCTCCGTGACCTCCTCTCCGTCTTCTCTCTGTTCATTTTTCTAAACTCTCATGGGCTGACCTGTTATGTCAGTCCTTGCGGGATGCAGGCCGTCTCGTGAGACTGAACGTGGAAGTCGGACAGAAGTGGGGCCGTATTGCTTGGGGTTGCATAATGTCCACTGAACATACAGAGACAGAATGAACAGAGAAGCCTGTATGTACTGTAAGTCCAAGTGTGTGCTTAGGTTTGTTGCCTTTCTCTGAGAATCAAAATACCCGTCCATCTTATTTCAGCAGTTGCATCATCATCTACGTACATATTTCACTTCGGAATATGTTCGGAACTAAACTACGCTACACAATAGAATAAATAGACGTCTACTGATTTTCTAAGATCTAAGAAAGGGGTCTGGGGTTTTTAAGTCAACCGCTCCTAGCGCAAATGGATGTAAAAGCGACACAAAAGAAATCTTGAGTGTCTCTTCTGAATCCCTCTGTTTCCCTAAGGAGATGCGACTGTAGGAAGTCGGGCACCATCTAAGCTTTTCAATTTAAGCCAGAATTGGGAAAGTTTCAGCTTCCTTAGACCTTTCCCACAATCCCCTGCTCGGAGTCTTGACGTGGTGGAACTGCGACGGAGATTGGGGTGATTTCCTCTTGCAAAGATGCCGAAGCCAGAAAGGACAAATTGAATACAGCGAATACTACGAGAAGCATACTGATGGTTTCTGTAGGTTTCTCAAGGTGCATAGGGTTGAGGGTGCATTTATTCAGAGCAACATTTAACTGTAGTCTTTGTGTGTTTTGGGATGTCTAGAAACTGATTCCAGCAAGTATGGCTACCATGTGACTGCTGCTACCTCACAGTATGTGTATAAATAGAGGGAAGGTACAAGGACGTCAGATGCACTCTGCATACGATATTGCTCTATTCCAACAATCCCTGCATTCGTTTATTCACCCACCAACGAATAAATCACTCGATCCGAACAAACGGAGAAGAAGGAGGCGGTTGTGGGTGATGGAAAGAGGGTTGGAACGCCAGTCGCCCCCTCCTTTGTGGCTGCGCCCCCTTCTGCTTGGTTTGATGATTGACGTTATTGTTGATGGGCCGATTCTTGTCATTGCTGTGGTGTTTCACAATTTTTTCGTCTTCACAGTGTGCTTTTGGAGGTGAGGCTCCGGACTGGCTGTGATTGGCTAAGGGGGGGTGAGGGAGGAGTCAGTACGGCGAGAACAGGATCGGCCCGTGTGAGGTGCGTATGGGCCCCGGAGCTGGTCTCAAGATGGCGTGGCTGAGGGGCGGACCCTGCAGGAGGTGATGATGTGGATGGTGGCCGGGGGCTGCTGCGCGGAGAGCGAGCGGATTGGAGGAGGCCGCTGCTGCCATTGCCGCAGCAACGGCCAAAGGACTCGGCAGGAGGCCGGCGCCTAATGCTTTGGTGAGATCCTATAAGAAGAGAAAAATATTATGACCCACCGATATCATATTGTAATCTGCATGCATTTAAATTAGAATTGGTTGCCACTTACCGCAAGGTCAGCTCCCCTGTGCTTCTTGTGTCGGCTCAGGAGGGGGTTTGGCTTTCCTGCCACTCCGTCCCGGTGCCTTCGACTTGATATGTGCTGAAAACATATCAAACATACCAATTTTGAAACCATTTTTGCTCGATAAAAATATATAAAGTATGAAAACAGCTTGAAAGATTTAAAAGAAAAAAAAAAATGACGAACACCTTGACCCTCGCTCACCTGTTTGAGCTGCAGTTCTGAGTTGACCCGCACGTTGCAGATCTCACAGTGGAAGGTGCGTTCCTGAGTATTGGGGTCCGTGGCCCCCCCTCCCTGCTCACCGCTGGGCTTCGGTCCCAAACGAGGGTATGCCTTTATGGGGCCCAGTCCGCTGCGGGCTTCTAGAATGGTTTTGTGTTTAGTGCCTGAGGAGTGAGGAGATATACAGATGTCGTTATAAATAAAATATAATTCATAAAAATTAGGGTTCAAAAGTTTGGAGTTATATATTGCTGTTTTTGAAGACTCTTATGCTCAGCAAAACTGCAATTATTTGAATGAGTATTTTTTTTTTCAGTAATTATAAAAATATATATATTATTACAATTTAAAATATCTTTTTTCTTTAATATTTTATTTCTGTGATGACAAAGCTGTATTTTTAGGAGACATTACTCCAGTCTTCAGCATCACATGATCCTTCAGAAATCTTTCTAATATACTGATTCAGTGATTAAGAAACATTTCTCATCAGCAATGTTGAAAATAGTCATGGTGCTTTATATTTACTATCTAAATTGTGTTTTTTCCATCAGGTTTCTTTGATATGTACATATAAAGTTGTAAAGAATAGCATATGTTTGAAACTGAAATATTTTGTGACATTAAATAAATGTAAAAATGTAAATAAATATATAATATAATATAATAAATACAAAGAATATATGAGAAATAATAAAAATATCAACATAGATACGACTAATAAAATAAGAATATTATATTATGTTAATGATAAATGCATAACACTTAATTTAATATGAACTACAGGCAGTATTGCAATATCTGCTCATACCCACTAGAGGGCTCTAGAATCTTCTGCTTTGAATTTTCCTCAAATGCAACTGCTCATGCTAAGGATGAGTCTTATTTCTGTCCACATGTCTAATAGGCAGTCACGCCATTCTTTTGTTGGGATGCTTTGGACTTGGAAATCATATCTTTTTTTAAATTTCTTTCAGGTTACATTATTGTACAGTACTGTTCATAAATGAAGAAGTATACTGCCTGGCTTTTAATTTCAAAACTTTCTTACAAAACCGAATTTCTTAAGTCTCAGTGATTCATTCAGTTTGGCTTTCCTCATTACAACGAAGCTTTTTAATTATCCATTTCCTGTGTTTGGAGCCATGCGACACATGGTTCTCCTTAAATGTTTCACAGTCATGTTCCTGGCTTCACAATGCCAATGATATGGACAAAAACACACAACGTCCACATTCTCGGGTTCCTAAGAACTAATGTCTTTGTTTTGTTCTTATTGGGAATGTTGAATTATTCTCCTGCCAAACCAAAAGCAGGCTTCATTACCCCCCCCCCCCCCCCCCACGACTGACCTAAAGTTCAACTTAAGTTTGAGACAAGGCAAAAAAAGAAGCAAAAATGAACTTTGTGCTCTTCAACATTGCAACAATATTTAGACTTTAAATTTGTTACAGACAATGAGGGTTGCTAGTTTCACTGATTTGTAAATGTCGTCTGAGACTTAAACAGATATAATAGGAATTGACAGCTGTGTCTGAACATACAACAGCAGAAATATAGTAAGCTCATACTCTCCCTTCCCCTCCAGACTTATATCTGTTGTCTGCACAACATATGATTTGATTTTTTGGCTGTGGTTTAGAGAATTAATTTAGGGAATGGACTCTATTGATTCCAGGCTGATTAAAATTTGCCATTCCATTGGCAACAACACCCTGATATCATTCATAACTTATGTTGACTTTAAAACATGATCTTGTTCCAAGAGGAACGACTTCCATGTGGCTTCCATGTATCAAAGTGTGAATATGCGCGGTTTAATTTTCAGACCACATAAACAGTTGTCAAATACTTTATGTAAAGGCATTCATTTCTTCTGGCTCAGGGAAAAACAAACCATTTAATCAACAAGCTCAACATGAAAAATGTGTAATTAGATGGTATATAAACACTTAAACTATGACTGCAGTTTTCCCTGATAAATAAAAGAGGAGATCAATAATAAATAGAGTTGTGTGTGCCTTTGCAGCAAAGTCTTCTCTACATTCACCTTCTCATCAAACAGGGCTGTTTGTGTTGTGATACGAGCTGAATAATAGAACAGAACGAGATATATTCAAGCATTCGATATACCACCACGAGAAATCAAACACTGCCTAAAATACTACAAGCTGCACTGCAGTACAAAAGCTGATCTAATTCATTAGTTTTTTGTGCACACCTTTGAGGCAAACCTAGAGGACAAGCGGCGCTGTAAAGTTGTGTGTAAATCATGAGAGAGAGAAAGCTTCTAAAAACGCACGCTTTACAAGTTTAAAGAGGTTTTTCGGTGATGGACGTAATTGCTAGTGTTCCTCTGTGAGCTGTATTTGAGCAAGTATTGAAAAAGTGCTAAATTAAAGTAAAATCCAAATAAGGATTATAAATATTTCCCAGTTTGTCAGCAACTTTATTAGGAACAGAAACGGGGTTTTATTCCAGCTGAATGATGAAGTCTGACATTTATTGCATTTTGAAAAACATGACAAACAATAATGTTCTTCACGTTTTGTGCTAAATAGTTTTATGAAATATTTGATATGTTATGAACATATATTATATAGTTATATATTATGAATATATATTTGATATATTATGCTTTTTTTATTTTACAGATATTTTAGTAAATAACAATAACACACACACACACACACACACACACACACATACATTATAAGGTAATATAATAATAATAATAACAATAATTTCATATTTATTTATTTATTTATGGTTGGTTGGTTAATTTCCTTGCCACTGGCAAAAATGTTGTCCCCTAAGAGTAGAATTAACAGCGCAGAGAAACACTGTATAACCTCTGAATTTGCCTTTTTTGTTTGCAACAACATTGTGCATTTTAAAATCATAGTAGTGCAAAGTCACATGCACAGACTAGTGAGTCCCTCAAAGCAAAAAATACCCAGGGAGCATTTGTTATTATGTATAATCTATCCACCTCTAAGCGCTCATTGGAGACTCTTTTTCTCCAAATGATGGATGTTTTGTGTAATCAGTCAGCACAGTAAGTTATTCAGTTCAGATGAGCTGTCGTTAAATGAATGTTCACCTTTATTGTGGGCCTCCAACTGGGAGAGCGAATTGACGGCCACTTTGCACAGTGAGCAGTAAAGCAGCTTCTTGGCTTTGTCCTCTTCAGTCTCAGGGTTGCTGGGAGTGACTGATGGTGCCCCAGGGGCCCCGGTGCCAGCCTGCTCGGGATTAGAAGAGCCGCAGCCGGGAGATGAGGAGGTGGCTGGAGGTGGTTGAGGGGTAGTGGGAGTGGGCAGAAGAGGACAGGCAGAAGGACTGGGGGATTCTGGAGTAGGGGGAGCAGAAATAGCCGTGGACCCTGGGGCGACCGTGGGTCCATTTAACTGTGGCGCTGGCCGCATCTCATCTGCAAAGCAAAGCAAACAACAAAATGGCATTTAAATGGACTATTTATGGAAGTTAATGGCCTCTGCTGTTTCATTTTTGAAAATAGCAAAGCTGTTGTGCAGGAATTCAAGAGCTTTCATGCCACAGAAATGTGTTTTCCTGTAAATCTCAAACCAGGCGTACCTCAAATACCTCGTATTAAAGTGAGCAACCCCAGCTTTTATAGACCACATAAAAACAAGTTTGCAAAAAACTAACTTCATAAAATAAAATTATATACATATGTTTGTGTGAACCTTAACATATTGTTTAGTTTAATATGTCAAGTAAAACTGGAGATGCTTAGCAATACACATTTCAGAGAATTCAGGACCCAAAATAGCAGTCTTTGCAAATAACTTCTGTTGACACAGACACAAAACAAAACCTGTGAAAACTGCTTTGGAAAAGGCTGTTTTGTGTACAAAAAAAGAATGTTTTTGAAAAAAGTCTCGCCAAAGCTGCATTTATTTGATCGAAACAGTAAAAACAGTAATACAATTTTAAACATTTTCAGCAGCCATTGCTCCAGTCTTCAGTGTCACATGATCCTTCAGAAATTAGTTTGATTTGCTGCTCAAGAAACATTTCTTAATATTATCAGTGTTGAAAACAGTCAGGCTGCTTAACTGCTTTTTTTTTTTTTTTTTTTTTAGGATTTTTGATGAATAGAAGGTTCAGCCTTTCAAAATAAAGGTATTAAATAAGAAAATCTGTCCATGTGTCACTGAAAATCAAACCAGTGACCCAGGCATTGCTAGAACCAATTACTTAACAGAGAAAAACTTGTTTTGTCATTCACCCTAATTTGGGTTCATACAAAAAAAAAAAAAAAAAAAAAAAAAAAAAACTTAAATTGGGGGGTGTAACACAGTTCCAGCTGTCACCTTCAGTTTAAAAAATGGGTTATCGACTAAAAAAACAAACATCCAGCCTACAGATTATGGCTTTAGAAAGACTAGGAAAAAGTATCTCTTGAGGGGAAAGTAAGCAGTGACTTCACTCAATTGCCTTACAAAGACCATGTGTTGTTTTTGTCATTTTACAAACATTTAACCACAACCTCTTGCATGAACTCTTAGTCATTCCAATTCATTGTCCCTCCCTGCAGAAAACACAGTGTTCAGATTTTATTCACCATGGCATTTGAAGTTCAACAGCCTCTGCTGTGGTGGCAAATCCTAAATGGCAGGTGGATAAGAGCAGGTTAGAAGAAACTAGATCTCCGGTTTGACAAGAAACAGTCCTCTCTGTATACACTGGAAGTTTCCAGGCGGATTTCTCACTGTCTCTTGGTTTGTGGAGCAGATGAGAGTGTGCTGTGCTCTATATTTCTTTTGGGCTTGAGCTCCTGTCAGAGCCTCATAAAGATCATCTGGATCAAAGCATGGGGCGATGACATACTGCTCTTTTGGAAGATACAGGATGTTACTGAAAACCCTGTGACCCTTCAAAAAAAACCACCAAATATAGACCAACAAATATAGACCAATAGCTATTATAGCATCATAATGGACGGACCAAACTATGTGGCTTGTACTTGCACAGGTTTGGTTTTGAATAGCCTGAACTTTTAACTCTAAGCTAGTATTCCCAAGCTCTTTTCAGAGCACACCGAATTCCCTTTCAGGCCCCCACCCTCCAACAAACAGACATACTCACACACTATGTGTGTGTGGTGAAAAAATGTGGGTTTGGCCAAGTGCATGTGGTTTGTGTTAGCAGATCGTGGTTCAGGGGTGGAGGAGAGTGTGTAATGGGGGATTTCAAAATCCTCCATACTCTGGATGGTTGCCATCCACCACCATCATTGACATGCCCTCCATGTTCACGGCAAAGTGTGCCCGCCTGCCCTCCATTTATTCTTGCTCTGCATATTTGAAAGTGTGGTTACAAAACATGCACTCTCAGAGGACTCATATTTAATGCTTAATTTAACACACGCCTTCCTTCAACTGCTGAAGGAATCAGTAATCTGTAAACACTAGCTAGTAATAATGTAAATATTTTTAAGAAGGGTCCAAAAGAACCCCCAAATATTATGACTCTTATAATGCTTTAAAAGTGCAACCGTTGCAAACCAACAGAGGGCAGGGAGTTATGGACATCACTTGGTATCTTTCTATTATGCTGATTTGCTGCTCAAGAAAAAATTCTTATTATTATCAATGTTGAAGATAGTTTGTGCTGCTTAATATTTCTGTGGAAATCTTGATACTTTTTTCTTTGATTAGAACATAATTTACTTGAAACAGAAATCTTTTGTAACATTATAAATACTTGTATAAAAACTGTATGCTAAATAACTTATATTATTTATATTATTTATATATATATATTCATTAATATAAAATATACACTCTTTTAAAATATTTTTTACTAAATTAGGCTCTATTTGATAAATTAATAAATATATAAAAAATAACTAAATCACACTTTTTTTCTGAAATTAATTGTGATCAATTTATTTGATGTAGAAACAGCATATAGTATATTTTTATCATTTATTTAATGGCATCTTTTTTTAAGACTGAAGGTGAATATGACTGATACTAATACCAATACTACTAATGTCTCTTAGAATTTTTTGTTTTGTTTTGTTTTGTTTTCACAAAAGCCCATTAGAATGTCATATTTACCTGTGCCCTTCAGCAAGTAAATACACGGAAATTGAAAACATTTATTAAACGATGAATTCTAAATTAAATATAGATTATTCCTTAAAGCTACAAAAGTTATTGATTTCCCCTTTTTTTTTTTTTTTTTTTTTTGATGAACTACGTCATAGCAACTGGGTTATTAGGTTTTTAGGCTGCTAATACTTTAAGAGCTGCTGCTGCTTAAATTTGCAGTAGGTAACTTTTGTAAAAATATATTTTTTTTTACATATTTGTGAAACCTGTCATTATGTCCTGACAGTAGAATATGAGAAAGATAATCTGTGAAAAAAACAAGCTCCTCTGGCTCCTCCCAGTGGTCCTAATACCATTTACAGAAATTTGCCGCTCCCGGTAAGAAACAACCAATCAGAGCTTTTTTTGTGTTCAAAATTTACAAAATGTATATAATAAGCGAGTACACCATGAATCCATTTTCCAAACTGTGTTTTTAGCCTGTCATGATTCACTAGGGTGCACCTATAATAAGTGTTTATATCCATACTATTTTCGATTGCTTCGGGGATACCGCGGCGGAGTAACCCAGTACCTTTGTGATTCTTCATTGACATAAACAGAGAAGTAGCTCCGGCTATGATGTTCTTCCGCAAGACGCAAGCAGTTCTGTTTATTAACCGCTAGAGCGTCAGAAGTTACCGACTGCAGCTTTAACGTGATGCAATCTGACAAGCATGCTCGCAGTTTCATTCACACTTTAATATGAATTGATACAGGATACAGTGTGTATATTTGTGCATGCAATGAAGGCAACGCACTACGAGCACAGTATAACGTCTGACAGGACAGGAAAATAAATTTTTACTGACATATGGCCTGGTAACATTTGACCTCAGTTCACTTCTGTCCTGCTGAAGCTGCCTCGTCACCTGTACTGTTTCCATGCTCGTTTGACTAACACCTGGCACTGAGGTGAAGTGGAGTGCGCATCTGAAAAGTCTCCTGTTTGATGTG
This sequence comes from Carassius auratus, assembly GCF_003368295.1. Taxonomy (NCBI): domain Eukaryota; kingdom Metazoa; phylum Chordata; class Actinopteri; order Cypriniformes; family Cyprinidae; genus Carassius; species Carassius auratus. The sequence continues at coordinate 1,233,710 of NW_020523604.1, forward strand.
CTCGTAAAGACATTCTGCATCTAAATAAACACAATTCTTGTCAAGAAAAAAAGAGACAGAAGCAGCAGTTGTGTGTGGGGTGGCCAATCTTAACTCTGCCTCTGCATTTAAATATTTTAATACCTTTAAACTATAAAAATGAATCACCTGCCTTAACACCTTAATTTTGACAGCACTATATAAAATATATACTCTTAAAATATGTATACATTTATTTAGGGAATAGTTAAATGTTGGATTTATTTAATAAAATATAGATATTTTAAACCATCTGCTATTAGATATTATTTTTTTTTTAGTTTTAATGATTTAACTTTAAATATGTGCTCTTATGTGTTCTAATCCACACAATATAACATTGTTATTATTTATATGAGCAGCAGGAACAGGATTTTTTTCTTACATAATTGTAATTGATACAATGGGTGCAAAATCCAAATAGGAGGTAAAGAGCAACCACAGCACAAAAACTAAAAATAACAAATTATTACAAATTCTAGTGGGCTGTCACTTAATTATAACACAACATGATGTATACTCGATGCTGAACAATTGGAAAACACTTCGCCTGTATTAGTTTCATCAAGTGGTTGGGACTAAATTTGCCATGACACAAAGGGTACAGTAAATGATGCCTGTGAATTCAATAGAATTATGATAGCTTAGTTACAGGCTTCATATACAGAACCTGAACCCATGAGAACAATCTCTCAGTTTCCAGACAGTAAACTGCTATTAATGCTCTCCGGTTTCACAGCATCCAACAGCTTTAGCGGAGAAAACAGTATTTGACGTGGTGAAGCAGGGGTCTGGTTGTGACCTGTGCAGGCGCATCAGATGTTCTTGGGGTCAGGTAGAAGAGAGGCTGGTCTTTACCCCACTTCTAACCTATCCATCATTAATGATTAATAAGCCCTGAAACAAGATGCCCCAATGAGCTGTGGGACTTATTAATTATGGAGTCGGGTGCATGCATTTGCCTCAGATCGCTGTTTCCCAGATGCATCTTCCATCCAACACAGCAGGCCTGTTTACCAAACGATCCATGTCGTCTTTTGTAGAGTCTGCATGTTAGAGTGGTGATTCTTCCACTGTAGCTCAATAGAACAAAGCTGTCGAAGATGGAGAAAGATCTAGCTGGAAATTGAATGGCACTTCAAGCTTATGCTGTGAAATATGGAGGCCCAGAAGAGTGTCGTGCAGCCTTCTGTCTCTATACAATCTCCAGATGTGTAGAAGACTGCTGGAGATGTATGGCTTCATTAAACAGTGTGACTGTGCAGAAGTGGATCTTGGGAGACAAACAGAGTGCTAAAATGGTTCAATGCCAAAAGTGATGCGCATCCTGCCAAGTCTCCATGTTATTATGGGCTCTGTTAGTCGCATTCAAAACTTACAACAAATCCTCACTGGGATAAAAGTGTTCATACAACAGGAAACGTAAAAAAAAAAGTTCAATTTAAAGAATAAGCAAAAATCATATAATGAACCATTAAAGGTGCTGTAGGGAACTTTTGTAAAAAAAAAATATTTTTTACATATTTATTAAACCTGTCATTATGTCCTGACAGTAGAATATGAAACAGATAATCTGTGAAAAAAATCAAGCTCCTCTGGCTCCTCCCAGTGGTCCTATTGCCATTTGCAGAAACACCATCGCTCTCGGTAAAAAATAACCAATCAGAGCTGCGGTCCGTAACTTTGTTTGTGTTCAAAATGTAGAAAAATGTATATAATAAGCGAGTACACCATGAAACCATTTTCCAAACCGTGTTTTTGGCTAGTCCTGAATCACTAGGGTGCACCTATAATAAGTGTTTATAATTAAGACTATTTTAGATTGGTTCGGGGGTACCGCGGCGGAGTAACCCAGTACCTTTGTGATTCTTCATAGACATAAACAGAGAGAAGTAGCTCCGGCTACGATGTTCTTCCGCAAGACGCAAGCAGTTCTGTTTATTAACCGCTAGAGCGTCAAAAGTTATTTACCGTAGCTTTAATTAAATTATTTGTAAAAGAGCTTAGATTGCATCTGAGCATAAACTATGTACATTGGTTGGGATAAAACATTTTTAGCTTGAATTTGAAATTAGGGAAGTTTACCTAAACAACTCTGTCATAAAATAAACCTAATCTGTGTTTATTTGATTAAAAAAATGAAATATTATTACAATTTAAAAGAATGCTTTTCTATTTTAATGTTTTAAAAATGTAATATATTCCTCTGATGTCAAAGCTTTATTTTCAGCAGCAATGACTTTCTAATGTATAGAAAGTCAACAAAATATTTTTTTTTGTAAAATATTTTGTAACATTATGAAGGCTTTATTATAACTATAACAAATGCAACATGGATGAATAAAAGTTTAAATTTTCTTACAAAAAAAAAGACCCTTGAGGTGTATACAGTATATATATTTTGGGGGGTGAACTATCACTTTAAATTATCCCTGGTTCAGAAGACAGTCAAGGAAACATGCAGAAAGCAACTGAAACTCTATAGCCACTGTAAAGGTGACTACACAGGCCCTGAGTATTGTCTTTCTACCTTTGTGAAAATGCTGGCTCTAGTGATGCGTGAAACAAAATCATCAATAAATTACATCCCCAGCAGTTGAGGCCCAACACAGCCTAGTGTTTCTCATGAAGCGTGGGAATTCTACTCTTGAGCTTTCACATAAAAATACACACACACAGAGCACCCAGCAAGATGTGTAGACAAGTGAGATAAAGTAATTAGGCCCAAGCACCGAGCCCTGATGCATCCCCAATATCTAGTCACATGCTTTAAAGTTAATCTCCGGCTGCAGTGGAAGTAGAAAAAAAGATGAAGAGAAACACACCCAGTTCTAAACTTTTACAAAATGACTTTGCACTGTACAATCTCACCCAGACACACACACACGCAGGGATTACGATGTCCAGATGGAACTGCAGCTGTCAGGACCCTAGGGGTTGGCAGCTCAATGAAGGCTCTGTTGTGAAACTAGTATTATGGGAAGGCATCAAAACAAAGCAATTGTCGGGATATACAAATAAGCGAGCCACCGGCCTGCTAGGGGTCAGGGTCAAGGGAGTAATCTTTGGATGGAAAACGGCATTCTTTCATATGTATCTAGTTTCACATTTAGATCATGGCCGGTTTGTTTTGGCACTCTCCCGCTGGAATTCTTTCTAGGCCTAAGGACTGTAGACAGTTTTCTCTGGACAGGCAAATCCCTCAGTGAGAGACACGGCTATACTGTCCTCCTCCATCCTCCAGAGATGTTAAGCAGGACAAGGGGGATGTGGAAAATAAGGCAATCTTTCTGTATATGATACTGTATGTTATTTTTGTGAAACTTAAAAATTAAGAAAACTTTTTGGAAAGCTTTTTTTTTTTTTATTATTATTTAAATGTCTTAAAATGTCAAGTTACCATGACTTAATATCTACCATTATTTTTACAATTCTATTTGAAAAAAAACTGCTCTTTTTAACTTTCTATTTATCACAATCCTGAAAAAAATGTTTCAGAATATTAAAATGATTTCTGAAGGATCATGTGACACTAAAGACTCGAGCAATGGCTGCTGATAATTTTGAGTAGAGAAACAAACACATCCTGATGTCATAAGACAATAAGTTAGTAAACATTACAACAAAATCAACAACTGTGCAAATTATACTTGTACGCATCTAGATATCCAGATGCATGTAAGTCACACACAGTCTTACAGGGAACGTTAAATAAGAGCTAAAAAGTTGCAATAGGCATTGAATCCATTGTCCTTCTGAGGCCTTTGATATGGATTTATTTTGGCGTTCATGAGTGTAGTTTAAAAACTGAAATTCAAACACTCGTTTTAAATCTTCTCATAAAACATCTAACAGTTATGTATTTTATGTTTTTTTTTTACCTCATTTCTGACAGTTTGATCCATATTGAGTCTGGCAATAACTGGCACGTGAAGAGTGCAGGGAGCACAGATGTAAAGAGAACGGCAAAAGAAGAGCGGCAAATAGCAGGCACAAGAAGGAGTCACCCACCCTCTTGCAGGTTTTAAACTCAGTGCCCCCATTTCATCTCACCGTCATAATGATCTGCCGATGTATAATCATTTCTCATTAAAGCCAGATCAACTGCGATGTTTCCCTTCTGCCCTCTTAGCTCTCTGAACTTTTTTATATCCACATTCTTTGTCTCACCAACTCTCACTCACTGCTCACCCTCTGCTCCAGCTCAGCCCTCCTAATCCCAAAGGTTATTCTGATACAGAGACAAATGGGTTTCTAATACCTAATAGTCCTGCACACAGCTCCATAAACACATCAGCTAGGCCTTCCTAATAAAGCAGTGACGGTCAAAGTCACACCACTCTAGTTAAATTAGGCTCTAAATGGGGTGGTCCATGTTTGAGACCTTCACCCAGACTTCCTCAAGATGTTTTAACAAGACAAACAAGGAATGCACCATAGATTGGCTGTTTTAAATCTTGGCCTGGGACTGAGGGATGTTGTTTTTGTCTATTTCTGTTGTACAGTTGGGACTGTAATTGCCCTGTGACAAACCCCAGGCCTTCAGTGTTGGGAATGTTCAATTGGCTGCTTCTTAAAGAGTGAGGTGGGACCACACACTTGGAGAAGATTGAATATTTGTGGCGTCTTTATGTCTCATAGGGTGAGTTAATTGTCCTGGCTTTCCAGTCATATCTTTTGAGAGTTTTGAAGCAAAATAGACCCCTTGTATTATGCCTGAAAAAATCCATATTCTTCAGCTTAATGTCTTTTCTGTGGAAACACATTTTCTTCCCAAGCGTTCTGTGTGAGTGAGCAGAGACAACCAGATGTGCATGTTTTACAGTAACATTATTCTCAAGCTCTTACCAGTTTTGCTGGGGTCAGTATCTGAGATGACCAGTAAGGGTCCCGTCGGTGAGGGGGATGAGACGGGCCCGGGTGGAGGTTTGTCACTCTCTTGTGGGCGGCTCTTGGAGGTCTCAATGCCTTTGACTCTCCTAGCATGACGGTTCCCCTTGTAGTGGGCTTCGGCCTGACTCTGAAACAAACACAGACAATGCTGCTTAAACATTCTATAAATGCAACGTTCAAAGAGGTACACAAACAAAACAGGTAGAGTTACAACGTTTTTAAAGCTCAGGACACAGGCCATATTTGACATCTTTTACTGGATGACCTGTCCAAGAGGAATTAAATGGGCTTATACCTACATGCTTGTCCCTGGACACTGATGCCACATGGAATCCATTTCCTGTGACTGTAACACTGTTTATGTGCTTTTAGATGTGTCTAATAAAGTAAAGCCCACAAAAAAAATCAAACGAATAAACTTCAAATAAAATAAAATGTTATTTATTTTGTGTATAAAATTGTTTAGATAATATAGTTGTGAAATGGTATAGTAGTAATATGAAGTGATTTCAGCACTGTAGTTAAAAGTGATCATGAAACCATTCTATATAAAATATAATAATTAAATTAGCAGTAATTATACAATATTTCTATATTTTAATACAAGTTTATTGTCATAATACATAATGATAATAAATGTATAATTTTATGTTTTATATATATATATATATATATATATATATATATATATATATATATATATATATATGTGTGTATGTATATATATATATATATATATATATATATATATATATATATATATATATATATATATATATATATATATTACATATATAACCATTATTCATGACAAACAATGTGTATTCTGGCTATATATCATTTATAATTATATTTATAATTTATAATAAGTAATTTTAATGTTATAAAAATTTATTCATTTTTAAATGTCTGATTTGTTTAAATATTTATTTAAAATAAAATAGTTATGTCAATTTTAAAATGTCTTAAACAGACCTTGTACACAGATGTTATAAATGAAATAAAATATTGTTTATGTAAGTATTTATACCATTAACCATGACAAATAATATTTATTCTGATTTAATGTAATTTAATAATGATAATAGTAAAGAGAAGAATATAAAATAGTAATAATCATTTATATTGATTTATATCAATTATATAATCAGTTTAATTTGTTATAATTTTAAGCTATTTTGTAATTTCAATATTATTTTAATAGAAATTATTATTATTATTATTATACTATTATACTTTAATTATATAACTACAATGCTAATAATAAACATGTACAAATTGACAAAATTAGTTATATAATTACAATGAATATGAGGTCTGTTTCTATGATTTACTATTAACACTGTGTTTGAATAAGTCAAGATGAAGAGACGCAACAGAAAATGTGACCATTGTTAAGCAAAAGGATATATTTAGCAGTCTCAGCAGTCAGTGCATAAACAGGACAGAGCCAAAGGAAACACAAGACACTTGACTTGACTATTGTGAAAGTTCTAATCTGCATAAACAATTCCACATCTCTGATGTGGCACAGTCTGTCCACTCATCAATCATGCTGACTTGACCTCTAGCAGGAACACATTAAGAGATATTTCCAGAAACACCGACACAGGAGCTGTCGCCTGTAGTCTGCATCCTCGTTACAGGGGAGCGGAGCCGCCACGGAGCACAACGCGTATCTGACGTGCCTCCCAGCAGCACGCTACAAACAAATCAACTAGCAGCGGCTTCCCAAAACAGCAATGACTTCAGAATGCATCCCATCAAGACAAACATGATGATTATTAAGTGGCAGGATTATGTGTTGTGTGAAACCGAGAATGAGTTGACAACAGTTGCTGCAGACACTGGGAGCAAGACCAAGAGACTCATACCAGAGTGTCATCCAGGGCTCAGACGCTCACAACATTAGAAGAGGCACAGAACCCCTGCAGAGACTCATGGGAACAGAAGAGATTAAGACAGCTAGGATAGGCCCTCAGAGACAGTTAGGGTACACTTGCAATGAGGGAATGGCATTAGGTTGGTCCTTCCTGTCTGTTGTGGCAGGTTGTGGGCTGTAATTGGTGATGACAGAGCCTTATATAGCTGGAGGTCTGTAATCGAAGCCTTCAGGGGTTTGAAGGAGCTGCTTTTCTAAAGCACAGAGGAAACTGAGGAGGATGTGGGAAAGAGGCACTAAAAGAGCACAGATCTCTGGGATTAAGAAGGAAATGGGTCTCTGGCAGGAGCCAGAAAGCTCAGTGGATATGGGGTTAAAGCACAGGTGCAGACAGAGATCACACAGACAGAAAAAGAAAGTAAAACAAGCTATATGAGTTAAGGAATGTAAAACTGATGATACTTGCAATGGAGTGAAGAAAAAAATCCACTTTCACATCCAAGAACAAATGAAAAACACAGTTCATGCCATTGCCATGTGCAAGGACAGACTCAGTCTAGGGCGGTAATCACAACCATGAGTTACAGATATGTCAATACTGGAGATTCCAAGGATTTTTTTAACTCTTTCGGTTCTGGTTCCAATTACTTTTAACGATTAATATAACGATAAATATCTATTTTTAATTCTTGAGAAAATGCATTTACACAGATGTTATAAATGCAATAAAATAATTAGTTTTACCTGTACTGTGTGTTATACAAAAATACCAAAACAATATATGTGGTTACATTTACACATTTCTTTACAGACAAATAAAAAAATAAGAAAAACCTATAACAAAACTCATCTAGTGCATCTTTAAAAAAGTATTTCATACAATTAGTTGCAAGCTGTATTTGTTTGATTGACTGAAATAAACTTCGTTAAAATAATTCGTCTGATGATCAAAAAATTTTCTTTCGGGGGGAGGGGGGGGTCAGAATATATTGGTTCCGCTAACTGTTTTTGCTTCCTAAAAAAACGGCTCATAATATTCATCACATATTGCACAGCATATTTTTAATTCAATACAAAGAAAAGGTTCGTAGGAGTTGTGTATTGCGCAATCAGACTACACTGTTCAAGCGGTCTATTTCATGCAGTAAATTCAGTGATGGTGTTGTGTCACCGTTAATTAGCAGTTCAGTTCTCTGTCAGAGTATTTCAACACTGGTGGAAGAATTCATGTTTGAGGACCCTTCATGGAACTGAGTGGTTTGTTCCCAGTAAAAAAGTTTGTGACAGCCTGTCTGATAAAATGACACTTGACACTTTTGGTCAGTTCGTAACTCTAATTCAATAAGATAAGCTGACCAGTTTTAGCAATACAAACCCAGTTTTTACATTTGAACTCTTTGAACCCACATACAGAATCCATTCAATGGAAATTCTCAGTGAATGCTTTCTTAATGAATCGACTTACAAGAGAGGGCATATATTATGTGTGAAGAATACCTCAGCCATTAGAAATGAATACAAATCAAGTACCAAACCAAATCCATGATGTGCCAATGAGAATGAAGTGCTCGTATGAATGCAGCGCTATCTATAGAATACGGAAATGAGGAAAGTTCTCGTCCAGATGGCACAGGGTTGACAGATGAGTTGGTTTTGAGAGCACAAAAACAAAAAAACTAAGCACAACGGTGAAAAAACAGGGAGCACAAAGAACTTTTCCAAGGACAAATTAGGACACAGATTGTCTCGGTCTCATCGAACCACATGTGAACAGTATGTAACGCAACATACGCAACAAAAATACAATAACAACAGTAACAATGGGAAAGGTCTGCAAAAGGTGGATTGACAGCTGTGGCCTATGATGAAGCTCAACACGCATATGGAAGTTAATTTGCCCTAGTGATGGGAAGCCAGTCAGCGAATGACGAAAATTGTGCCACAGTGGCGGGCCACTGCAGTTCTGGCAGAGGAGGGACATGCAGTCAGCCCTGTCCTGCAGCAACAGAGACACAATATGGTGACATCAATTCTGCAGCGCGGCAAGGTTATACCTCCATCTTGCGCTAGTGAGAAAGGGACAGAGGGACACTGGCAGCACCTCATAAGATAACTATGAGCCACTAGTTTGATGAATGCATCAGATAACACACACTGTCAGCCAATAGTCTGCTTTTTCCACTACAAATGTCCTCAGTTATCGGCACTGGGGGTTAGTAATCTATGAATCCATAATGGAGCGTGAAATGATGATGGGAACGAGGCAAGGGAATAGATATTTTCAAGGGAACAAAAGCAATGCTTTATTCAGCATATAGTAGAGGAACAAAAAGTAGACTCATTGCTCCGTGTAACCATTTAATGAAAGATGGCATTGTATAATTTAATCTCTTAATGTACTGTAGCTGAATCATTTCCAGTGCAACAATGCATGAAAGACGCAGCACAATGTCTAATACAACATCAGAACTCGCAATTCTTTGATGTCTTTTCTTTTGATCTTTCTGTCTTTTTCTCACTGCTGATTGGTCAACGTGACATTAAAAATGTTAAGACACTGAAAAAATAATGTGTGAGTTTGTATGTGGGATGATGAATGTGTGTATGTGGCTCTTTCCACAGATACAATACATAAAAAAATAAAAAACTACATTGTTTCAATGTTGTGAGAACTATGTATATAAAGAGATCGTGAGAGAGAGAGAGAGAGAGAGAGGGCTGTCAAGCAATTCAATAGTTTTTTTTAATTGCAATGAACAATGTGGCGATTAATCTAGATAAATGCAAATGAATCAAATTTCACATCAAATTGTACCCCCAGAATTACCCCACAAATTTTTTTAAACCATTATTGTGTTATGTAAATGAATACATAAATACACATAAAGAACATTACAAAACATCGGTGAAATTGCTCCACTTGAACATATAAAAGGTGTGTATTGATGTCTTTCTGCAGTTGAAACAAGATACTTTCTCATGTTCATTCATGTTTATTTCATGATAGTAAAGAGGAAGAGATGATCGGTTCAGGTGCTGCTTGATCTGAGGTGCTCCAGTGATCTGTCATGAGACATTAAAGAGCCACAAAACAGTATTTATTGTTACAATTTCTTAAAAAAAAAAGCTTTGACTTTGTTTCATACCTAAAGTAACCTGCTCTGTCTTGTCTGTTGGCACATTGTCAGTGTCCTTTTTAGCGTGAGAGCTTCATGGCTTGTCAGACATAGCAACAGTAACAAAGTGTGTGGGTCAATTACAATTGCAAAAGTAATACCATGAGATTAATGGGATTTAAATGGGCATTTAAGCAATACTTCACCCAAAAAATGTAAATTCTGTCATCATTTGCCCACTATTCTAATGAGTAAATGATGACAAAATGTTCAATTAAACAAATAAATAAAGAGAAAGAAAGCAGGCCCCATTTTCTACCTTTTTCATGGAAAGTATTGCGTGCCTAAATTTGTGTTTCGTTAAATGCAGTGATGCCAAGCAGGGAGACATTGTAAAAACAGGGGTGTTGAAAGAATATGAATATTGTTTACAAACCAGGACAGCTGCAGGTGTCAGAGATGTCCAGTCATCAGTCAAGAGCTTAAGGTTTATTGAACAACATGCATTATTATTTACAAGCACGCTTGTATATGTGTCAAACTCGGGTTGTAAACTAAAAGCATCTTTGGATGGCACTTTAGGATGTGGAATTTATATCTGAACTAACAACCGTCTAGAATATTTACTGTGAACCAAAACAAAGCAACATTAGATGAGAAAAATAACTGTAGTATAAAACTTCAATCTAATCTTCACCTCCCTTGAACTAACTACAACTCTTAAGTCCAATAGCTTCACAGAATTGCTGAGTCTCAAATTGTCTCCCCGTGAATCATTAAAAGCGAGCTAGGCTACAAGCAACTTCTGCAGGTCTCCACATGCAAGCTTGGCCTCTCCATCTTCTCCCTGTCTTTTATTCCCTGTGGCTGTGGTTTAAAGGAAGCCATACATCTGCTCGATTGGAGGGCCGAGATTACAGACTCACACCAAGAAAGCCACTTTCTGCCCATGATTACAGTTCCCGTCCATAAAAATAGCGCAGGCTAGTGGGGCACTCCCAGGTCCTGCTCCGTTACTAATCTCACACATGTCACAGTGTCTGTCACAGCTGCAACCGAATTCAGCCCAGAATATTGCAGGCTAAAGTTTCTCCCCCAACAAGCGTAGCAGATATTTGGTGCATAAACAACTAAAATAATTGCTTTCATTGATGCATGAAGAATATTGGAACGGCATAATGTGCGATACGGATCTTGCAATAAATTACTGTGGCAAGTCTGAAAATGAAAAATTGGAAGTCGTTTTCGTTCTTACTTGCGGATATAATATCTTCATAAAGACTTTGTGTTGAGAGAGATTTTCAGAAAAAATAGTTTTAATCGTCGAAAGAAAGAAAAAAACACTTCATGCTGTTAGCTTCCACTATGATGTGCTTTGTGGATACTGTACTTCAAAGAGGATTTGCCGTTGGCTATTTCCGGACTAGAAAGCAGAGGGTGCAAAATATCTCGGCAGTATAAACATAACGCTCATATTACATAGAAATCTCACTCGAAGAATGCTACATACCATTTCAGATCTTCAGTAAAGCAAGCCGTTTGAGTAAAACACCAAACATGCATGAAGTCAAACGGTCCAAAATCAGATACCTTACCTCCGAGTTGAAACGGATCTGGCAGACATTACAGGAAATGATTGGCCGTTTGGTCTTCACCAGTGGGACTCCAAAGGTGTGGTTGATCACTGCCTTCTGAACAGGATCCATCTGAATACAGAACAGGAGAAAGAGAAAGAGGGAAAGGGGAAAAGAGAAAGGACGTGTGAAACTAAACTCTGGTCCGACTCCCATTAGACAGACAAGGTTGTTAATCATGTTGATGGAAATGTCTAGGTGGCAGTACAGTGGCTGCAGAACATGGCTAAGGGCGGCCATATGGTGCAAAGAGTCAGGACACCTGTGAGGTCAAGTCAGGGTGAGCAGCGAATCTCCTGCACAACTGTTGTCCATATCTATCTATCTATCTATCTATCTATCTATCTATCTATCTATCTATCTATCTATCTATCTATCTATCTATCTATCTATCTATCTATCTATCTATCTATCTATCTATCTATCTATCTATCTATCTATCTATCTATCTATCTATCTATCTATCATTATAACCATATATTTAGTTTTAACTATATATATATATATATATATATATATATATATATATATAGTAGTATAAATACCACAGTAAGGTCTCTGTTATTTAAACCAAAACAAACATTAAGGAACAATGAGCAATGCATTTGTTATAGTATTGTAATTATTAGATAATAAATGTTGGCCCAGGTCTATTAAACAGTTTACATATATGTATGAATATGTTTTAAATATAATATTTTATAAATTAATAGAATATATGATTATATTATATTATATATATATTTTTAAATAATTATTTACACAATAATATTTATGTACATACTCCACACACATATTATCCTTTAAATTGTTTCTGTTAGATCGGTGTCCACCATGTAAAAGGTCATAATTTAAAATAAATGTAACCAGTTATCCTAAGTACCGCATCAAATAGCGCCAAAGGCTAAGCCTCTGTTTATGACCAGCTTAATGCACAAAGCCTGATGGTTGCAGTCCAAAAATCTTTTGGCCTTGTGGTCTGGGTTCGCTGCTTGTTATATGATTCCTACCATTATTATTTGCCTGATAGTGTCATTTCATTTAATCAAATATTTTGACTTTGATGCAGTTAATCTTCATTATGTACATTGACAACAAATTCATCAACACTGTCTTTCTGACCAACTTGATTTAATAATTTTATTAATATTATTATTATTATTATTATTATTATTTGACTAATGAAGTAGAAAGTAACACAGTACATCTAGTTACAGAAAGAAAATGTTTAACCTTTCAAAACATCTATAATGGTTGTGCTTTTCATTCCAACTTCTAAGAACAATAGTCTAAGACGGGCCAGTTTGGAACATCTTCTCTTGGCTGGGAAAGACGGGGAGAGGCTGAAAATAATATTCTCTAAGTTAAACAAAAACATTTTGAAAATCTGCAAACGGATCATATCCAAGCAACGCCCCCTACTAGAAGCAAACACACAGAGAGCTGAGATTTGGTTCATTTGTGGGTTAGCAGGCCTTGCACCGGACTTCCTCAGAATTTTGCCTCTAATCTCTTTTGGCACAGGCCTGAAAACTTGATTCTGCGCAGCCGTATCCGTGGAGGGCCATGGTGCTGTGGTGCATGTACAAAGTCCACACTACATCAGTCAGACAGGCACTGGATTTGCCACGATGATGTTGTTCTGTGGCTTTGCCTTCATGAATCTCCAGAGGATTAAGTGAAGCTGGCAGTTAGCTGGGTAATCAGAACACCTCCAGCTAGAACACATCAATAGATACAACTGTCAATACTAACAGCCTCGGCGAGGAAACGGACCAGGGAGGGGCTGCGACGGGTTCCACTGGAAAAAATAAAAGGCCTGAATGATAACTTTTAAAGGCTCACGTCTTTTTTTTTTCTGCTGGCTGTGTTTGAATTCAGAAAGCCCTTCTAATCAAGATTTAATAACATACAGATGTTGACATGCATCTATAGACCAAAATCCTGGGTGTTGGTCAATCACGCTTCACGTTGTGAAGTAAAAAGAGCACTGCAGTGAAGTGGTTTTCTGCTGGTGGTGATTTACTCCTCCGACTTTCTCGGAAAAGGGAGACATCTTGGCTCAAGACTATCCCAACAAATTTCCTCCAGTGCAAATGATGTTATGATAAAGCTTATGAGGATGCTTTAAGAATAACTAAAGAAACCCACAAACCACAGCTGAAAGATGCTTTAGAGGCATAGCACACCCGAAAATGTGTATTCGCTCATCATCTATTCACCCTAATGTCTTTCCAAACCAACATGACTGACTTTCTTCTGCAGACCAAAAGATACTCTGAGGGACACACAATATAAACATTTTGGAACAATGGAGATTATTTTTTAACTATCCCTTTAAAGGCCAGTATGTGAAATATTGCTGGTTTTATCAAAGCTTCTCCAACATGCTGTTTTTATAGTATTGGCAGACACTGCATCTATACTAATTATCAAAGTCAGCAAGTAAAAGCGCATGTTACATTTATCCATTTGGCTAGCACAGTGTCTGTCATATGACCTCCCGATGCTCCCCCTGGAAAACCACATCCCATAAACTGATAACTGTTCAAAAACAGCCAGATTCTTCTCATTAGAAAAGCACAGACCTTTTAATGACCCCTTAAAGGGATAGTGTACGCAAAAAAATGAGATTCTGCCATCATTTACTCGGCTTTGTATCATTCCAAACCATTATGGCTTTCTTTCTTCTGTGGAACATACGGTATCATATCAGTACCATAAGTCAATATCAGTACCTTAAAGTAACATGTTATTACTTATAGTGTATATAGTACATTAGTATCTAAAAGGTATGAAAATGCACCTTTTGAAAAGTAACTGCCACAGTTACAGCTTTTGTAAAGGACAAAAACACATGAAACATTTGTTAAAATATCTTCTTCTGTGTCGTGCCAAACAAAGTCATATAGATTTGAAACAGAATAAAAGTGAACGAGGAACTGTGGGTGAACTAGCCTTTTAAAAGAAATATGCCCTTACAAAAGTATCATAATGTAATTTAGATAAAAAAAAGATCTTGTGTCATTTAATACAAACCATGGATTGTTTCAGCCTGCTGAACACCACAAGCCCAAAATGCACTGTGTTCAAATACAGAAGAAGGTGCAATGCCACATAAAATATCCCACAAAGCTAATAAATGCTGTTCACCATCCTGCGCTTTATACAGAGAAAAGTTCTCAGCTTTGTCACATCTCTGCCTGAGCTATTTCACCGAAGGGCACTCACCTTCTTATCCTCAGAAGCGCTTGGATCTGGCAGCTGCATTGGATCCTCTTTGAGGGAGCTCGTGTTTGTGTCTGGGAGGGTGTGTGTGAGAGTGTCACTCATGCAGAAGGGATCCTAGCTGTCCCACCTCACCACCTGATTCTCCCACATTCACACGCTTCTGTGCCCCCTTCTGGGGACGCCAGCGAGCGATACTTGTGTTTGCAGGTACAAGATATGATTAGTTGTTGTCTCTCTTCCTAGTTTTGCTGCTTCTTTTCCACATTCGGTCATCACTCTTGCCGTTATGGTTTGGTTTCTTGTTCTCCGTTGCTTAATCTCATCCACCTTCCTTCCATTCTTCTCTCCATCCTTCCCGACACTTCACAGCAAGCCAAGATTACGTTCCTGGTTGGACGCTATCTCTTAATTTTCCTCTGTCTCTTACTTACTTTTCGTTCCTTCCCATATTTTTTACTCCAATAATAAATTCTGTCATTCTTTCCTGTGCTCTCTTTCACTGATCTCCTTCCACTTTCTGTTCTACATGCTCACTCGCTGACTGCTTATTTTGCCCAGATGCACTAAGAATGTCATGCACTCCCTCTGTTTTTTTTTCCTTTCTCACTCCCCAAATCACCCTCCACTCCCTCATTCTGTCAAAAGCACAAGCTGCACAATTCAGCCCTCCTCTGGCTCCCCTGTCATGATGGTCCTCTCGCTATTGCCACATACCTCTACAAAACATGTGGAAACAATACAGCGGCGACCCAGGCGAAATGAATAAAACTACTAAAAATATCTTAAAACTTCCAGGTTTAAGGTCGAAAATTACAGTTTCCGAGGGGGTCATCAGAGGTAATGTGCATGCAGCCAAAAGGTTTCAGCTCAAAAGTCCACGTGGAGTTGCATTACTCAGTGAGGAAAATTGGCAAGCTGTGCACATAAACGTCACCTTTTGCGAGTGAAAGAAAGCGAGGCTTTACTTGAAGGAGGCTGCAGGTGAAATGCAACAAGTTGGCACAAGAGTCGTCCGATTTAACGCCTCTGAAATTCCTGATTCTGCTGAATAAGCGAGTGTCTGAGGGAGGTTTTCTGCATTTCCACGCCATAACCAGCTGCTTGGTATAAATTATTCAGGTGCCTCAGTGCCTGCAGGCACATTGTCTCAGACAGGCAGGTAGAAGCCAAATCACATTAAAGACAAATTACAGCTGGACTGTAGAGGAAAGGAAGAATGGGGTCCACCCCGGCTCTATCTACAGCTGTTCAAAAGCCTCTGATATTGGTGAAATTTACAAAGCAATATAATTATTTGGCCAAACCCACACATTTTTGAAAAATACTTTGAACTAGAATACAGCTTCAAGTCTGTTTGATCAGGCCATTGCATTCCAACATGAATGCGATTCCAGACGGAACAACTTTAGCACAGCTGACAAATTGTATGTTTACAAGCAGCGCTGGGGAAGCTTTGAAACTGCAGCCTGCCAAACAAAGCTAATCATAATTTAGAGATTAAAAAAAAAAGTTCTTGTTTATAACAAAGCACAAACAAGAAGTTGTTAAAGCTAGCTACACTAAAGTTACATAAGGAGACGTAATATGTTTTTTATAAATAAAATTTAACTATAAATAAAAAGATTTAAAGGCATAGTTTAAACAAACAAATTTAAATTCTGTCATTAATTAAGGTAGTAAGGACATCATTAAAATTGTGACAGTGTGACATCAGTGACACAACCTTAATGTTATGACAATAATAATTAATGTTCAACAATAATTTTTGTGTGCAAAGAAAACTAAAATAAAGACTTTATTCAACTATTTCAATGCACGTTCATGCAAGCGTTGTGGTACTTTCAAGTAAGAGAAGAATTTGTTGAAATCTGAAAGAGAACTTCTTGGGATGAACTGATTCAATAGATATATAGATATATAATATATATACTGTGTATATATCATAAAATTAATAATTATAAATGTAAAGTGAAGATAGAGTTCAGTGGATGCTCATTTTAAATCAAATAATATTCAAATGTCAAAAGACAACTGATAAAACCTAGTATAATACGTCAATAGAAGCCTATATATATTACAGGCTGTGTGAGTGAATTCCTTTAAATGCCAGTATTCCATCAGGCAATGGGGTAAACACTGCAGTGTGCTTTCAGTGGTGTCCTAGAGAGAGAGGTCAGCCTGTCCTTCCAGCCTCGCCAACAACGCCACCTACTGGGCATCAAAAGAATTCCCCCTTCGGACATCTGGTCACTCTCACATTGAGCTTTTAACCGTAGTGATTAATAGCCTGGTGCAATGCTAAAGCTGCCTCAATCTAAAGATTACAGCTCAGTGTATGAATATAAAATAAATGGCGGAAGTACACGAGACAGTAGTTAAGCTCTCAGATGCTGACTCTTTCACAAGCTCATGCATATTTCAAAATATTTAAACATCCCTTGGCTCTTACTAAAAAGATAATAATGTGGCAG
This sequence comes from Carassius auratus, assembly GCF_003368295.1. NCBI lineage: Eukaryota > Metazoa > Chordata > Actinopteri > Cypriniformes > Cyprinidae > Carassius > Carassius auratus. The sequence goes on from NW_020523604.1 coordinate 1,250,955, forward strand.
AATTGGAAGGCAATGTGTGATGTGGATTTATTGAGCTGGCATGGGGAGAGTGTTTTTCCCTTCTCAGTGTTACGAGACTGTGCCAAAGGGCAGGCCATCTTTCACATTGGCAACAAGTGCAGGCAAATACAGGGAATTTAGGAGAGAGAATACAAATGACGGACATTTCTGGCATGGCTGGATCCCACGACTAACCTTTCCCATTCAATTTGCTGACCAGCATCCTCATTTACATAACAGAATGCAATCTGGGAAATGTGCAGAACAGACTCGGAGTAAAAGTGCTGAGAGAGTGAAACGAGCTGCATGCTAATCAAAATGATTAGCTATAAGTCACGATGACATGAGAGAACTCACAACATTACAGCGTCCAACAGACAGCAGCCAGGCAAATTCAAATACACAAACAACCCCGGTATAATATTTAAGGTCATCTTTTCTTTAATCCGATCCCTATTTCATAACAAGGACACATTAACATATTATGACATTAATACACCAGATCTGAATAGTGGAGGGGAATATTTTCAGGAAATACTTGGATAAATACTTGGATAGTGCATATAACAATGAAAACTGTTCCATCATTTATGTTGTTCAAAACCTGTATACCTTTTTTCTTCTTCTGTAGAATGTCGAGAATGTTGGTAACCAACCTGTTTTGATGACCATTGACTTACATTGTATGGACAAAATACTATATTTCTTATATTTCTCTTAAAATATATAGATAAAAACCTATAATCAATATAGCATTTTTTTTTTTTTTAAGAGTAATGCAATAATGCAGCAAGGTTTTCAGAGGCCTAATCTCACCGCATTGAAGTTGTGGAAGAGCCCAACGCTGTGTGGAGGCTGAGTCTCCATCGGAAACTGTAGGAAGGGCTTCATATCCAGATGAGGCTGGAGGACTGTGGGGGTCCGCAGAAACGTAGGGATCGCCCCTGTTCGGTTGATGCTTCCTGCAGAGACAAGAAGAAAGAAGTTAAAGAAGCCAAACACACTAATTCTCTCTTTAAACTTTCCGAATGAGCTTAGTATCTTGTCACTGGGTTAAATTCGTAACATCAAGCCAGAATAAAGAGCCTTTGCTCAAATTCTGACATTCATGAAGTACTGAGGAAAAACACGGAGGCTCAGAGGTGGCTGTGCTGACACACAAAACTCATCAGAGAGATGTCAACATTTGGTTATGAAACAGCCCCCTCTATCTCTCTCTCTCTCTGTTTCTGTCTTCCAATCCACGTCACTGAGTCTCTGTTCCCTGTCAGACTGTCTTCTCTTATCCTTTACAGCCCGCGCAACCTCTTGCATGAGACCGTGTGAGGACCCTCTCATAAGAATTAAGCTTTAGCGAGCAGTTACTTTAAGCTGCTTAATTTCTGCTGCTGGATTTTCCTCGCCTCAAAATTCCCTGCAGTCTTAAATCTGTTCCCTTCTATCTCTCTCCCTCTTCCCCTCGCTGCCTGTCTCCTTCTTAATCTTGGATGATTTCTCGGCTTCTATTTCAAGATTGCTCGTCAAGACTACTCTCTCCTGATTTCCTAGCGCAGCTGAGATGGTTTCCTCACGTAGGAGATGTCATTAGGATGAGCTGCTGTGGGCACACATGTCAAGATGCGCAAGGAGAAAGAATGAAGGAGGAATAGAGATTGAGAGATACGCTGTCTCAGCCTGGCCACAGCTGTTCCTTCTGCTCTCCTGCTGGAGCCTCGGGCCTGCATGAGTCCTGGCATCATTAACTCAAATTAGGCTTGCAAGACTCCACACTGGCTGCACAGCACACAGGCAGATAAAGAGTGAGGGAGAGAAGGAGAACAGCAAGAATAAGGAGGCAGACTGGTTGCAAGATTGCTGGTGAGAGAGAAAGTGCCAGTGTTCGCTTCTGGGCACTGCTGGTCCCTGATGCAGTGCTCAACAAACCACTCACTCTCTAAATATTCCCTTTTGCTGCAAACGGTTCTCTTCAAAAGTGCTGCAGTGTGCCTTAAAGAGATAGTTCACCTAAAATGGAAATTGTGTAATTTGCTTATCTTCAGATGTTGTTATTTGTTCCAAAAGAGAGATTTTCTTTGAGTACATAGTTATCAGGGGCTTTCAAGCTCCAAACAATACACCATAAAAGCACAATAAAATATCAAGAAAGTGATCCTTCTGGCTCATTCGCTGTATTTCAAGTCTTCTGATGCCAGAAAGACTGACATTTAAGCCATTATTTACTTCTCACAGCAAATATCACACATTAGTTTTAAATTTATGAGATTTTTTTTATGGTATCTGGAGGATCAGGTGACACTGAAGACTGGGGTATTACTGTTGTAAATTCAGCTTTACCATCACAGGAACTATTTCATTCAAATATGGCAGCTAAGAAACTTCTTTCAAAAACATAAACATTAATAAACTTAACAACCCCAAACTTTTGAATGGTTGCATTTGTTTATTATTAACCACAAACCAACATTTAGTCCTTAACTAGTTAGCCCATACAAATAAACTAAATGTTTAAAATTGTAAATAAAAAAAAATCTGATTTTAATATTTTAAACATTCTGTCTATTTTACTTTACTTGGTGCTGTTTATTTAATATATATTTTCATTAAATATAATCACAGAAACATATAATCAGAGTTTTTACCAATCCCAAATTTTGTAGGGTTGAAAGGGAGAAAAAAAACATTGATTCAAGTGAACAGAAACCAAATCTGCTCATACTGTTTACATGATGATGTGAATTCCTTGTATTCAGTATACGCTATATTCACATTCAGAATTCATACTGACATTACATGTTTGGTTACTGAATATTACTGAATAACAACTTTTGCATTTTAATATTTTTTTTACATTTTAAAACCAAAGTTACTATGAATTGCAAGTGAGGTAATTCAAGCAATATATATAATAATTATACAACTAATTCTTAAGTGCATCTTCCTTTTAACTGGCTTAGAGGAAAGAGTTTGTTTGAATGGCACTATGCCCTTCAACCACATAATCAAGACAGAATACTAAGCTCTAATGTACACTGCCACTCTGTGTGCTTGTCACTGCAATACAGTGCTGACATAATTCAGGACATGTGTGACTGATCCAACGAGAGGACCCAAGCCTGTTTAGTCTGTCCACATGCCAGCAGAGAAACGAGGGAAAGACGTAGAGGGAACACAGAGGGGAACAGAACACGAGTGCACTCAAACCGTTTGGGGGACAGTTGTCCTTGCAGCAGAGTCAAAGTATGTGACAAAACACCATGGCCAGCATGCATAAATCAGGTCCAGTCTGCTTCCTGCCCCTAGTGTATAATTACCTCATTAAATTAAAGAACACTTTCAGGGCCCAGCTCACACTGTAAATCACTATGACGGGGTAAGTGCATGTGAGTGCGCGTGTGTCATGCATTTACAAAAACGTGAGTAAGATCTCGTACTGCTCAGATAACGTATGGGGCTTTAACACATCTTCCATGAATTCAAACCAGTAAAGACCAGCACAATGACTACTGGCTTCAAACAAGCACATTGATTGGACACTGAGATCTTCCGCTGACAAACAAAGTGCCTTAATGATGGTACCAGCGGTCTTACAGCCTCATCAAGCCCATGTGGCTCAGGGGGAGATGTTGTTCTGCTACTGTATCTGAGTCTGATTCTCCTAACAAGCTGCGGGAACCTGATCGGGCTAGAGAAGGGTGTGGAGGACCGGAGTCACATGCTAGGAATCCTGCAACACTCGCAGGGCCTGTAATCACCACGTTTAAAGATCGTGAGGAGAAGGGGCAGCCGGGGGCCAACGGACAGATGCACACGGGAATAAAGGAGCTGGTGTGCAAGAAATCTTTGGGAAGAAGATTTGGGAGAAAGTGATCCAGGGCTGCATGTGGATATGGGAGAAGTGCGGGAGAAAGAGTGGGGGAGGAGGGGTTTATAAATAGAGAGAAGGGCATGGGAAGATCAAAGGCGAGGGGAAGCGATTCAGCAAACTCAAATAATTCGGAGCCTGTTTGGGCCTGATAAATGGAATCTCAGGCGTGCTTGCTGCTCTCTAATACTGAAGCTTGGCAATCCTATTTAGGCCATGCGTTTGCCATTTTCCGAGGGCTGGCGTAATTGTGATGAGCGCGGGGGGAGATAAGGATGAAATGGTTTGGAGATAAGGAATAATCATGATGAGGTCAAGGCTGACACAGCTACGGAAGGAAATAAAAGGGAAGATTTTCGATGGCTGGAAAATAAAAGGATGCTACTGTTATAATGTGCATAAAAGGCACTGAGCTGTATCTCATTAGTTAGCCGGTCACCTTCAAAACCGGGAGGTTGGTAGTTTAATTGGTTTCAGTGGAAGAGAAATCGGTGACTTGGTTTCTTCAGGTGCGGAGAGGCCCCCCAGGGGAACAGCACAGCGTTTCTGGCCTCAGGCTGCTCCCCTGGGCAACATTATTCCAAATTTGAATACATACAGTACATAAAGGGTACAAATTGGTGTCATTATTTTGTTTGATTTTAGCTGAATTGAATTCAAGTAAATGCTATTTTAAATTATTGATTTGAATGACAGTATATTTTTCCTGTTACAAAAAATTGACATTATTAATAATCATGACACACAAAAAGTAACATTATTTTGCATCCCTTTGACAGCATAATGGGAATACAAAAATAATAATAATAATAATATGTATTAATACAAATTATTATTGTTGTTATTACTTTATACATTTTAAATGCAATTGTTTTAAAACATGTCCTGCATTTGTAAAGAGGGCTCAAAAAATCTAACCGCAACTAAATAGAAAACAAAACGAAATTACTAATGACCTATTTTTTTATCCTGTGTGTGAAAAATGCCACACATCATTCGTGCAGTAAAAAACAAATGAAATACAAGTGAGGAATAAGGCTGCAATGGCTACAATAGCAAGAAATGATAGAAAGGTTAAAAGAAAGAAGAGGGTGGCTGGCGTTGGATGAATGCAGATGTTCCCTGGCAAGCAGCAGTGGCCCTGAACAGATTGGAGAGAGAGAAAGAGAGAGACTGAGAGAGAGCCAGGGTCCCCCAGAGCCCCTCACTGAGCACCTGTCGTGCAGATGATCAAGAGGAAAGTGAGATTGGAGCAAATGCAGATTAATGAGATGAGAGATGCAGATAGATGTTTAGTCCCATCTGAATCCACTGCTCTATATCTGTCTGTCTCTCACTAGCTCTGTGTACTTTAATCATGGCTATCCTGATAAAGCTTTAGATTAGTGCCATTCACTGCTGGGGCGTAACTAAAGAAAAACAGACCTCATGTTTTACACTCACAATCACGTGAAAAAAAAAAATCCCATTCAAGGGCACAGAAATAGCATTTGGAATTTGTCCATTCTGTAATTGCAATGCCATTTGGTGCCACTAGTGAAACACACAGTAGATAACTTCTGATTCAGGTGCAAAATGTAAATTTATTGTTATGTATAAACATTGTAAAAAGTCAGATTACACAAAAAGCCTCTAAAAGCCACCTGCGCTGCATATTCCAGAACACAAAGTGTTGTGTAATTATTGCTTGTATTACAGCAGACAGGTTTCATCTCCTTCAACCATCAAACGAAAGCTATAAGCAGGAACAGTTGGTATATATTAGAGGAAGCACTCAGCATGGGACACAAACTCTTAGTGTGTTTCCATTATTATGGTTCGGAATGTGCAGCTCCTCAGATGTTAACATTTTTAAAGTATGCGGCAACTGCGTGGAACACTGTATTTGCAATTCATGATTATGTGTTGCAATAGCTTTTGTATTACATTTATATTTGTTTATACCACATTTGCTGAGAATAAAGTATGCTAGGTAAATGCACCGATTTGTGTTCATATTGCTAGTGACAGTTTTGTCGCGCGCTGCTGACGCCTGTGCATTTTTTCGAGCTGGGATAGAGATTGAATTAGCTGAAACCTAAGAAGGCCAGACAAGAAGACAGCTTGGTGAAAAGGTCAAGTTTTGTCTTCAACTGTCTACAGCTGTAAATTAGAAGCAAAACAATCAAATCAGCTTTCCAACCAAAATTCATCAGATCTTATCACTTCTGCTGATGGGGGAAAAAAATAAAATCACACACTGTCTCCAGTAAATTAATTTCTTTCTTTTCGTTCATCTGTATGCTGACAGACCCGTCCGGTTGGAAACCTGAGCCTATGTCCGTCCTGTCCTCAGCTGTGACCAAGGCAGCAGAAATGGCTCATTCATTTAACCAATTTAGGTCCAATTACTGTGACGGCAGCATAGCACTGCTCTCTATTCCAGTCCTGTCTCAGAACGGCGGGGAGAGACAGCCTGCCCCTCATCTGACCGCCAACGCAATCCGCCATCAAAACCAACCTCAGGATAAAAACCACACTTACACTCACAAACCCGATCTTATCACTGAAACACACAGCCGTGAGTGGCTTATTGCTTTAACTGCATAAAGAAGTGGCAACAGCAATATGGTAAAAGACACAACATACATCTGCTAAGATGCTTTCTTATTCAAACCAGTCAAGACTGGTTTCATTATCTGTATTGGCTCTTTTATAAAAATGGTGAATTCAGTAAGGTTTTAAAGCTGGAACAACTTTTTAATTTTTTTTTACTCTTAAACATTTTATACGCCTCAATCCAGTGAGTGTCTGGTCACCAGCCGCCTCTATGCGCCACTGGCTGGATTTCGTCGCTCAGGCTGAGCACATGAAAGTGGCTCGATGTCTGTGGAGAGAGCTACTCATTATGATTCTCGTTTAATTAGAGTTAACACACTTCTCTGTGCTTCTACACTTCGCCCGGCGTCCTTCAACCTAAACTCAAGTGCATCAACAAATATAAGAGAAAAAACATATGCATAAAAATATCCTGAATGTATTATACTGTATACTGCCTGTTTGCTTAAAACAGTACGTGAAACAGTAAATGCTAAATATTACACCCATGTGTAAAGCACAAGCAAAGAAATGAGACGAGACAATAAGATCATTGGCTGCATTTAGAATGGAAGGCTACTTTACTGCAAACTGTAAAGTATATTCTGTATTTTGCTACAGTATTTGTTACAAAATACTATATAGACAGTATACAAATATTACATTTCTAAAGTATACAGTCCAGTGTACAAGATAAAAGCAACAAATAATAAGACAAGAATATAAGAACCCTGGCCATACAGTATGTTTGGAATGGAATAAGATATTTTATGCATACCATGCAGAATATAAGGTCAATGCCTTGTAGTTATTAAAAATTGTGTGTGAAACAATGGACAGTAGCAACAGTACATGTTATATATATATATATATGTGTGTGTGTGTACAGTCTAATGTAAAAAGTATAAGCAAAGTAACAAGGACAAATAATGAGCATGACAAGATTGTACAAGATCATTGACTCTGTCTAGAATAGAGTATCAGTGTACTGCTTACTACACACTGTGTGAAACATCAAAAATTAAACTTAAGATAGAAAACCCTCTAAAATTTGCAAACTGTGCTGTGTTACTCTGTTTTTATGTAACTTCATTATTTTGAATACCAGAAACGTTTGATATAATAAATGAATCAAATTTTGACCCCACACTTTTGAATGGTAATGTATATTTAAATAAATAAATGGACAAAGTACATGCTGCATACAGCAGAAATAGTATGCTACAGTATTCCAAACATAGCTTATGAGTATAGAAGATGATATGACTGTGCCAGCCCATTTAATAACCCATGAATAACCCAAAAAGCAGAACTGATTCAAGCAGCACATCTCTACTGTCACTGGAACGGTCTGGCTGTGTCACATGCAATATTTGGCCACAAGGAGGTGCTACTGTGACCTTGCTTGATGACCCTTCCGCAGATATCAAACAGGACATAAATCCCTTTTATCCTTTTTTCACAGCTCTTAATCAATTAGTCTCCCCCTCTCTATCTTTAGGCCCTGCAGTATCAACCCCTCCCAAAGCGCTTCTGATGTTAAGTAGAAGTTTTGCAGGGAGATAAAAACTTCTCGCCAACTGCATGTGCTCAGCACTTTCAAACACAACCTGACCATCATGCCTTGCTACATAAGCCATGTCTCCGGTCCGTGTGTGTGCTGAGAGTGAGCTGAACAAAGAGATGCTTGACTGTGATAAGCCTCCAAGACGCTACAGCGGGAGCCCGGTATGAGCCCCAGCATGTCTGACATTAATCCCTCAAATCATTCCTACACAAACCTATATAAACACACATTCACAACTGCACACTTCCACTGCTTGGTGCTGGTGTCTTGGCTGAATACTAAAAGAGACAGAAAAAAGGTTACGAGAAAGAGTGTGAATGAGCTAAACGATTTGTGTTTGTATGTGTGTGAGATAGAGCGACAGTAAAAGAGAAGAAAACAGATAAAGAATGTGTGTCCTGTCACACTTGTGATTTAAAATGCCACCACAAATTATACGTCTGTGGGAGATGCACCATCATAGTGGCCCAAATGATATTTACGGGGGCTATAATTTCAGTATTTTATGTTGATTTACTTCAACCTGAATTATAGTTTGGGTTGTAGAGTCCGCACATATTTAGGAGGTCACCATATCAGTTCAAATCCGACCACGGACTCTAAATTAGATTAAATGAAAGCGGGTGTTAAATGAGCTTGTGTTGAATAGGGATCCGTCTGATTTAAGCACTTCTGTAAATGGACACAGACAAACTAGACTAGCAAAGCAAAGCACGCTGCCCCCCTCACCTCTCAAAACCAGGACAGTCATTGTAGAAGAACACTGTCCATATTCCAAAGTCAACAAAGCTTCTTTAAAAAAGACAACTTGGACTAGTTTCTGTGTAGCTTGAAAAGCTAGTTTCAATTTAGCTATCCAGTTCTCAGAACTATATTTTGTTACAAGCCTCTAACAAAGAGCAGCTCTGCAAATATTTACAAATAGGTATCAGATACTGTAATACAATTACTTCATAGTTATAGAAGCACACATTCATTTGTTCATAAATCATTTTCATATAAAATGATGTGTAATGGTACACTACTGTTCAGAACGTTTCTTTTTTACTTTTCAACTTTTATGTAACCAGAATGCAAACTTGTATTTCAAATAATGATGTTTGTTTGAACATTCTATTCCATCAAAGAATCCTGAAAAAAGTGTTGCTATTTCTACACATGGATTTATGGAATAGTTCATCAAAAAAAAATGTAATGTACCAAATGATTTACTCACCCTCAAGCCATCCTACAATAGGTGTATTATATGACTTTTTTTCTTTCAGATGAATACAATTAGAGTTATATTAAAAATGTCCTGGCTTTGTAATAGCAGTGAATGGGTGTCAAGATTTTGAAACCCCAAAAAGTGCTTCCATCCATCATAAAAAGTGTTCCACATGGCATTATTAAGGCTTTATGAAGTGATAATTTTTCTGAAGTGGTCATTTTAATTTTTGGGCGAATTATTATTATTAATAATAATAATAATAATATTATTATTATTATTATTATTATTATTATTATTATTATTCTAGTAAATATAATATAATATAATAAAAACAATAAATGCTTTTTGAGCAGCAAATTAGAAATTTTTTCTGAAGAATCATGTGACACTGAAGACATGAGTAATCAATCACTACTAAAAATTCAGCTTTGCCGTTGCAGAATTAAAATTACATTTTAAAATATAACCAAATACAAAACAGTAATTTAAAATTGTAATAATATTTCTTTTTGATCAAATGATAAATAGGTTACGTAACGTGAACTATTCACATTAACTGATTAATTAACTCAAATTATTGCCTCATAACTTGAGGCATACCTGAATGTACAACACAATGCAACAAATAAACAACAAAACAGCAATATCATCACACTTCATGGCTATTCACCTTGTGACTAGAACTACACTATTCTGAATAAATCTGAGCTAATGTCAAAATGTAGTTATGTTATTAACATCTCTATTTTAGTTAGTTATTCCTCAACACTGCTGTATCCATTACTAACAGGTAATCTGACTCACACAAACACATATAACCATACACATGGCCTGCTTTCAGACAGGAAAGTTTCCAATGGCTAAATATGGGTGAAGTAATGACAGGCAACACGTGTGTAATGACACCCCATTGAGATAACAGATGACCAAAGACGAAAAGCCCCAGAACGGACCGTGCTTTGATCTTATAAGCAGGTGAATCAAGGCTGCAAGGGTTTAATTACCCGTCTGTCTCTCACAGAAAAGTGCTGAGTCTGTCTTTAGAGTTACAGGCCAGATGCAGTCATGCTGAAAGTACCTTTGCTCTGCTCTGAAACTGATTAAAGTTGGAGAGAAGTTCACAAGTACTTTCTGTCTTAAACTCCCCCCACCTGCGGCCCAGTGTTACCTCCTCCTCACAACCCAGGACTCAGTGTATGTGGTCCAGACGCAGAAGCAGATTCACACCCTAATCCTCTGATAAATCTGGTCTTGGCTCCACCGAAGGGCCCGAAAGTGGTTCTTCCCAACAGTGGGAATCAGTGAGAAGCAGAATTGCTTGTGGGAGAACGGCTCTGTACACTCAGACACACTTCTTCTTCAAGTCCAGGCAGAAACCATAAAGCTGCCTAGAATATAAGCCATTAACCGTCAAGAATAAAATGATCAAATTAATCAGTTTTTTTATTTATTTTTTTATTTTTTACTATTATTATTATTATTTATGCAAATGGCAATTTTTTTCTGGCACAGTTTAAAACATAGGTTTGACGCTATTTTTCTGTAAAGAATCGTAAAATCTAGAAAATATTTATGTAAAAAATTGTATGTAAAAAAAATACATAAATAATATATATATATATATATATATATATATATATATATATATATATATATATATATATATATATATATATATATTATTTATGTATTTTTTATTGATATATATATATATATATATATATAATATAGTAATATACTAAAATAATAATATATGTTTATTATTTTTATACTTAATATAAGAAAAAAAGTATAAAATAAATTAAAAGCTCTAATATTAACATTTTTCTAACACATAATGTGTCATTTAAATAAATCTACAAAAAATTCTATAATACATTTATAATAATTTTAAATAATATTCTAAAATAATAATTTAGAGATTAACAACAGACAGTAATAAATGTTCAAATTTAGCGTGACCATAACAGACAAACTGCAGAAGCTAAAACTTTTTCATTTGTTGTTGTAGTTGTTGTAGTTGTTGTTGTTAACAACATTTTAAATCTAAAAAAAACCATACGATTTAAAAGATTCTAAACTAAGCAATAATTTGAAAGTGCTTATTTGAAAATTAGCCTAACACCTTGAAAACATCTGTCTCATGATGAGTCATTCACCAAACACATTCAAAGTGCTGACTGCGGCTTATTATTATACCACTCTAGTGTAACTCATTTGGTCTGTTAAGAGATGTTTTCATCAAGGGAATGATTGCCTAGCTTTACAGAGAGAACAAATACATGTAGTTAGGTAAGTACCTACAGTACAAACAAAACCTGCTTATTTCTACAACAGAACGAAGAGACAAACAGACGAGAGCATGGAGAGACCAGCCAAACAAGAATGTATCCTCTCATCTCAAAAATATCACAGACATGCTGCTGCATAAAGCAAAAGAATATAACAAATAATGCACTCAAATGCATTCCTCTAAGTACATAACATTAAAGCGCTGTGAAACTGACAGATATTCTATAAGGACACAACTGATTCACTTTACATTAGCGTTCATTAATCTCTCACCCCATTCCTCTACCTCTCCACCTCCTTTTATCCTCCCTGAGCTATTCTTCCTCAAGTTTCTATCATTTTCTTCCCATTGTTATAAATCGCCCATGTTTGGCTGAGGGCCACCATGACTGGTAAGATGATCCGTTCTTATCCATCTGTAATCTATGGGAATGTTCCTGGCTGCAGGGCACACCGGAGTCTTTAAAGGATGGTAGGATGGCGTGAAGTGCTCAGGGTGAATCAGAAAAGGGTATGTAACATATAAAGAGAGAAATAAGGGGGGCAGCTAATGATCCACTGTGCCTTTTATCCGTAATTCTCATTGGCAATACCAGCATAAAGACGCACTGCCCTGATACTTCAGAGTTCAAGCATTTGATCCTTAATCAGTCTCCAGTGTGTTTGCCCTGACCCTCTGAATAATGCGGTTCTCTTTAAACTGGCTCTGTGCCCTGAAAGTGCAATAGCTGTCTTAGTTGTGTCCTCCATCACAAAAGAAGAACGTGGAATGTGGCCACTCCCTTGTTTTATTCGCTTCCCCTGCAGCAGATTCTCATCTGTCCTCTCGCAAACTATCTATAACCTTCCTCAGCCCCCCCCCCCCATCCACTTCTCCATTAAAGGTCTGGGGTGCACGCCCAGGAAAAACAATGGCCATCCTGTCTATCTTACCCGCGTTCTCAAAGCCTCCTGCCCTCAGGTATGAAATCCTATCACTCAGCACAAATGGCTGGATTAGGCCAAATTCATCTGCGGAGGGAGAGGAGAAAGAGGGCTGGGAGATTCCTGCACAGATAACAGGGAGGAACATGGGTAAGATGATCCACTGCTGCCCGTTTTATTAGCAGTTCCTTGAGGCCACTGTTTCTTTAAAAAGGGGAAGGAAAAAAACTGCAGAACGGGCCCCGGTAAGTCACAGGACATGAATAATGGAGGAGGGTTTGCTTAGCAAAGGAAAGGTTCATATCTGTGGAGTGCTTGTGTGTTTTAAGTTGCATGATAAACGAGTGTATCTTCCACTCTATTCATGTACCATTTGTGCCATCGGTCCAATCACTTTAAGTGCTCTGAGCTCTACAAATGTGACGCTATTGGTGTATGTTCACAGGAGGCTGATTGTCCTTAACATTGTCCTCAACTTCTATATACTGCTAGGTTACTACTTACTACTTACTACTTTGTCCTTATCACCCACTGAGCAAAAATCTTCAATCACCGAGAACAATAATTATACACTTTTCCTAAGTAAGCTTGAAAATCTGAACTAGCTTACATACTGTTCAGATGTTTGGGTTTATTTTTTATTTTTTTTGATAAGTAGCATCTTGTGCTCACTAAAGCTGTATTTATTTGTGAATTCAAATGTTTACCTTTTGTATCACTTTTCTTTTCTTTCTTTTTTATCTTTTTTTTCTTTGATGCATAGAGAGTTCAGATGAACAGCAATTTTTCTAAATGTTAAAATAATTGTTTATTTCCTATTAAAAGCATAGTTCCCACTGTCTTGGAAAACCTGGATATACTGTATGAGGAAGCCTAATTTTAAAAGTGCGATTTCAAGACCTGACAGGTCATGTAAATGAATAAAACATGTAAAAGTAATGTAATGAGTAAAAAAAATCTAAAACAAATATGTATTTTACTAGTTATGCCAAGCTCTCAAAAATTATTTTGTGTAGAAACTGTGAGTAAAATTTATGAATAAAATAAATATATTTTTCTTTATCTTAATTTTTATACAGTTAATTACAAACTGGAAGAATCGTTATATTAAGGGTAAAAAAAAAAGAATATAAAAACTCCTAAAACTTCTGTAATCCTGAAATGTAATTATTTTAATTTAAAATATATTTATTTTAGTTTAGTTATTATCTTAGGGTTTTATTTATTTATTTTTTTGTTTTGTTTTGTTTTTCTCCTTTTCTTTAGTAGGTTAAAATAATAGATTCAAATTCTGAAAACAAAACTAGGAATGCAAAGTGTGGTGTGTGGGGGACCTAGGAGTCAAAAAGGTTAAGAAACTCTGAATAGAAACATCTTTAATGTTACTTTTGACCAATTTTAAGCTTAATAAAAGTATTAATTGCTTATAACACCAACAACAACATTTAAACAGTAAAAAGTAAATGAGAACTGGGGCTGCAAACTCCAAAAAATTACCACAAAGCAGCAAAAAGAACCATACAATGGTTGTACATTCTTCTGAAACAAAACAATAGCTTTGTGTGAGAAACAGGCTGATTTAGACACTAAACATCTACTTCTAGAAACTAGCAATATCTGAGTTGTAAACAAAGTCTTCTTAAAGTACCAGTCCATAAACCAGTCTAAATCATTCATCCACAAATATATTAACCAACAACCTTAAAGCTCACTACATTAAAGAAAAAGATTATTCAGAATATAGCACTTGGGCTATTTTGATACTTTTATGGTTCTTTTGGGTCATTTTTAAAGCTTGTAATCAAAAAAAGAGTGTCCTCCTGTATATTTTTCTGAATTTCTCTATATGTGATCCACAGAAGAAATAAAGTAATACAGGTTAACAGCATGAAGGCGAGTAAATGTTTTCATCTTTTGGTGATCTAATCCTATAAAGCCGAAAACAGACACTGAGAAATACCGAGTTGAGAATGAAAGATAGTAAGGAAAAAAAAAACAGGGAAATGGGTTAGTCTTAAAACACATTCTCTTTGAACGTAAAGGTCCCAAAGGCGACTTGCAAAAGAAAAGGCAAAGGAAGACAGAGAGGGGAATCCTGACCTGCTTCTATGAATCTCAGACTTCAACGCCACTCTCCCTGAATACTGTCATACCATATAACTGACTGCAGAATAGTTCAATTCTCAGAAGGAAGTGTGATCATTTAACATTCATCTAGCGCTGGTTAAAATCGCACGCCGAACAGTGAGAAGCAGCTATTAATAAGTCCTCCTCAGGCTACTTGTATTCCTCTAGAAAATACATCCACAGCTCCAGGAGGGTCTAATTCTCATTTAACCTTGATGTACTGTATGGTTTTTGTTATCACACACACACACAGACATATTCCAAAATAATCACACACCTGTAACACATGCTTACATCCAACAAATGTTTTCTGGCAGTGTCCTTATATAAAGTCTACGGCTGACCTTGCAGTCCAGCTGAATGTGAGAGGAGGAGGGAGAACTGGACATAAGGTAAGAGAAGGAGAATGAAGGATGCTGACTACTGACGCAGCACCATATTGCATTCTCTCCTTTAATCTCTTCCACTTTGTTGTTTCCTTCGCTCTCATTTTTACAGTTTTCCTCTCCTTTTTTCACTATCCAATCCTCCTCTATGTTGCAGTTATTTCCTCCTGTTTCTCCTTTTACAGCTTTGTGTCCTTATTCTCCTTTTTAGTTTCTTACTCCTTTTTACAGTTTTGTGTCCCATTCTCTTCCAATTTTTACAGTCTTGTGTTTTCCTGTTTTGTTCCCTTCATTAACTGTCCTTTACTGTTTTTTTATTGACTGAATGAATCAGTAAATAATCATTTTTACTGTCTTTACTGTTTTTCCTCTTTTTCTCCTCTCCTTTGCTGTCTCGGTTTAAATTTTGTAATTTTTTTACTCATCTAGGCCTGATATTTCTATTCACACCTATGCTGCCCTAATTTTTTTATAGTTTTTCCCTATTTCCCCATTTCAGATTTGTCTTTTTCTCCTTCACTGCCATTAATTGTAGCCCAAGTTTACTGTTTCTTCCTCTCTGTTTTCCACTGTTTTGTTTCCCCTTGTTTGCAGAAGCAAAGGTGAGTGTGACAGAGAGCTCCATGGAGGTGCAGAAGTGTAAGTTTGCTGATGCCGCTTCTTTCATTGTTATTGTGCTGCATTTTAAAATGAGTCAACTGCCCCCTCTCTGCCACACAAAGGCCTGATTGAACGTGGCATCCCATTATCATGTAAAAGAGCCCGGCTTCATCTTTGAGCTGCTGACTGACAGCTGATATCATCTGAGTAATTGCACTGTAGACACACACTCACTTACAGTTTGGAGAAGCTCACAGGGGAAGAGAGCTCTGGAATTTTCTGGAGCTGGTGAGAGTGAGTATGGAGGAGGCGGTGGATCTACTCTTCAATCATCTCAACCAGGAAGAGACTTCTGGGATGAGAGCTGTGTTTTGTGCTCTGTTAGACTATGTTTTAGACTATTACACAACACTGCGCAAGAATCTTCTGCACGCGCGCACACACACTCAGGTGGGCGGTTGAACAGAGAGGCTAAGCACACAGCAGAAAGGTTACGTGTGGTGTGAGCCAGAAGAGGACGGAAGCAACTGCAGACACTAAACTCAACAGAGCGCAACGTACAAGAGTTTAGAAGCTACTTTAAAGTTGGAGGAGCTTGAAGCATGACAAGCTTCAAGCTTCAAAGATCAACAACAGTATTGAAAAAGACACAACACAAACTATACTAAAGCCCTTTCAGGGAACTGCAAGTTATTTTAAGATGTAATTATATAAATCACATATGTTGTATGTGATAAGGTGTTTCTGTGGCTCAGTGATAGAGCATTGTGTTAGCAGTGCAAAAGGTTGTGGGTTTGATTCCCAGAGAACACACATACTGGTAAAACATGTATAGCCTGAATGCACTGTAAGGTGCTTTGGTTAAAAGCGTTTGTTAAATGTATTGATAATTATAAATTTGCTACTGTTTAAAAGTTTGAGGTCAGTAATTCTTTTTAATGTTTTTGTAACCAAAAAGCTGTATTTACAGTATTTAATCCAACATTCAGTAAAAACAGTAATATTGTAAAATATCAGTATAGTTCAAAATAAATATTTTCTACTGTTATATGTTTTCAAATGTAATTTATTATTGTGATGGCAAAGCTGAATTTCAGCATCATTACGCCAGTCTTTGATGCACATGATCCTACAGAAATCATTCTAATATGCTGATTTGCTGCTCATTGTGCTCAAGAAACTGTTCTTATTATTACTGATGTTGAAAACAGCTGCGTAATATATAATGGAAAAGGTAGTAACATTAAGGATTCTTTGATGAATAGAAAGAAGAACAGAAGTAATTTAAAATAGCCTAGATTCTTTGTAATAATGTTGGGGTTTATACAGTTTCATTTTTTTATTTGTCCTTGCTGGATTAAAATATTATACAAATAAAAAAAAATGTTGCACAGCTGTCTGCACAAGAACTGAATGAATCAATGAATCAGTGAAATCAATGAAATAATCATACTTTCCAATGTGTGCACACGTAAGTGTGTTTGATTGCATTCGTTTATTCAGCTGTAAAATGCAATGTAGAACTTTGTAACACTATAGCACTGGGAAATTAGCTAGTTACTGAGAAAAAAATAATTATATTGAATACAGTACATCTGTGCTACTGTCACACTACTGAACAATGTCGTTAAGCTCAGAGCTGTGTTATATTCACCTCACACACAACTGGGTTGGTGCATCATCTCTGCAGCACTGTTCACTGTCTGCTTTTGTATCTAGAACGATTCTTCCCCCTTCACTCTTTTCGTTCAAACTCCTTTACTTCCTCCTTCCTGCATCACTGAACACCACTCCTCTCTCTCTCTCTCTCTCTCTCTCTCTCTCTCTCTCTGCAGTAAATGATGATTGAGCAAACAGCACACTGGAGGAGGGCTGCAGAAAAGATGGTTATCTGGCCTTCACGTGCCATGCATCCCAAATCAACCAGCTCTCTCCTCTCTGTGCTTATCTTCCGTGGCTTTGGAGATAAACTGGCAGACAGTGGCAGTGTGCAGCATGTGACACAGTGTATACATTAACCCCAATCTCCAGTTTACCCAGGAGAGACGGCTGAGAGAATGAGAGATGCAGAAAGAAAGGGAGCCACGTGGAAAATGTCCAATGATGGGCTGCCCCTGAGGGTCCATGTGCACCTGTAGGTACATTTTCAACGCTTCTGTGACTTTGATGTTTCTCCTCATAGCCCAGAAGCTGAGATGACGGTAGGGAGAGGAGGAGCAGAAGAGGAAACACTGAATGAAAGAGAAGCACTGCAGTGTTGTTACAATCGCACTCCACTACAAAAGACATATGGCTTCTGAGCTGTCACTTCACTACTGCTGTAAACGTCTTCTGTGAAGGTTTGAAGGGGACTCTGGGACTGAAAGTCATCTAATGTCTCATATGTCATCTGGTGTTGCTGAACTGCTGCAGGAGTCAGTCTCTGTTTCATTGGTGGGGAAAGCTGTTTACAGATGAAAGGTTTTGCATAGCTCATCAGGCATTAAGATGACGCAATTAAATAATCGTGCAACTGCCGTCTCGGATTAATAATTCATATTGCTGGGGTCACAATTGCTATAATCTTAATATATGTCTGTATTTGCTCCCTCTTCTTCATTGACTGACTACTATTCCTTAATGTGAGATTAAAAGGTGATTATTAAATGGATAATGCACCCAATCTGTATGACTTTCTTCTTTTGTGTTCATCAAAATAAACAAGTAAAAACAAAAACATAAAAACAGATATTAAATAAACACAAAAACAAACACAAATAAAAACATAAAATAAATACTTAAATAAATAAATATAAAAAGTAAACACAAAAAGTAAAATACATACATAAAATATGTACATAAAAAAAACATCAAACATAATTCATTCATTAATTTATTCATTCTGCCACCATTTACATTTAAAACAAAAGTCAATGGGTTACAAATAAAAACATTTTTTTAAAGTCATACAAGTTCGAAATAAAATGAGGGTGTGTAAATAATGAAATTTTTTTTTTTTTTTAATTTTCATGGATGAACTATTCCTTTAAGAGCTCTCCTCCTCTCCAAAAATATCAATAAAGACTTAAAAATAATACAAATAAAAACATGAAATAAATATTTAAATAAAAAAATAAATACATAAAAAAACTTTTAAATCTATACAGAGATAAAAACTAAAAATTCAAATAAATGTATACATGAAAATAAAAACAAAGACAAACATAGATAGATAGATAGACAGACAGACAGACAGACAGAGAGACAGAGAGACAGACAGAAAGACAGATAGATAGATGTGAATAAATGATGACATAAAATGATGACACTTATATCAACTCAATTCTAGGTTTTTACGCAGATCTTGATCTGGTGTGTGTTCCACCTGCACCATGAAGGACGCTGAGGACAAAGTCATTCGTTGAAATCTCATGCTTGTGTTCCGCACAGTGATGCTGATTCGATCACGCAGGCCATTAAATTGATCTGTATGTGTGATCAGTCTTGCGTGGGGCAGACACAACAGGCAACAGAGTCCATCAAGTCCCTGGTAATTCTCGCCATAATGGCTTCCCACCACAAATGAAAAGATCAGTCCTCTCTTTCAAATCCCTGTGTGTTTGTATTAAGCATTTAGATCTATCACTGTTACAGTTGCTTAGAGATCGCCTCCATCCCAATCAATTGACCTGTCTAAAGGGCCAGTTTATCTGCTACAGATATCCTTGAAGTAATTCCCTTCTCAGCCAGGGTGGAACAAACTGAAGGAGTCAGAGTTTCTGATTCAATGCATATTGATGTGTACCTCTGGCCACCACTGACATATGTGGGCAACATGGCCGCTGATCCAGAATAATGCTATGCTTCATCCATGTTGTGAACAACTAGGCACAGGAACGGAATCAAAAGTAGTGCTCTCTCGCCCAATCAGTGTTTTCTTCTGTGTATCCTGGTCTTGCTGGTTTCTCTTTGTTCTGTATACAGTATAAAATAAATAAAAAACTAATTGAGAAAAATCTTAAAGGAACAGTTCACCCCAATTTTTTTTTTTAATTCTGACATTAATTACTCCCCCTAATGGTATTTAAAACCCATAAGACCTTCGTTCATCTTTGAAACACAGATTAAGATATTTTTTATGAAATTCACTTTCTGACCCTGCATAGACAGCAATGCAACGGACACATTCAAGGCCCAGAAAGGTAGTAAGGATATCGTTAAAATAGTCCATGTGACATCAGTGTTTCAACCATAATATTATGAGAATACTATTTGTGCACAAAGAAAACAAAAATAATGACTTCATTCAACGATTTCTTCTCTTCTGTGTCAGATTTCAAAGCACATTCATAACAGTACCACTGCACAGGTTGCATTGCTATCTATGCATGGTCAGAAAGCTCTCGGATTTCATTAAAAAAAAAAAATCTTAATTTGTGTTCCCAAGATGGACTTTCAGGTTTTGGAACGAACTGAGGGTAATTAATGAATGACAGAATTTTCATTTTTGGATTAACTATCCTTTTAATGACTTACATAGATCTCTTTATTGAGAACAAAATCTCTGAATTCTAAAAATATATATATATTTTGTGGGGTCAAAAATGTATATGTAGTAGGAAAAGTTAATATTAAAAAGTGTGAAATTTGTGAATGAATAAAAAAATACTTGGCATAGTTTTTTTTAATCATGCATTTTATCACTTGCTATTTTATCACATTTTATTATTACTTTTTATTTAATGACATTTTATTATCACTTATTTAAAAAACAAAATCAGGTGGAAAGAAAATAAAAAAATTAAACAGGAAATAATATGACTCAGGCCAAATTAATTTCCCCATATTTTTTTTTTTTCCTATTTTTGAAAGGAAATGAATGTGCATTTATTTACGTAAAACAGTAATACTGTGAAATGCTATTACAATATATATATTTTTTAATTGAACAAAAACTTTTTTGTGTGTGTGTCATTACTCCAGTTTTTAGTGTCACGTGATCCTTCAAAAATTATGTTTGGTGCTAATATGATGTTTTAGAAACATTTTGTATTATTATCAATTTTGAAAACAGCTATGTTGCTTCATATTTGTGTGAGAACAGTGATATTCACAAATTTATTCTCTCACAAATTTTCACAGTGATTATCTTTTTTAGATAGCTTTTTTTTATAACAATTAACAAGTTTTACCCTGAATATAGTAGTAATAAAAAAAACATTACTAACCTCTTAAAAAGTAGTATGTATAATATCTTGTGTACACATGTATTCAAGGTTTAAGGGAAATATTTTTACTTTTTACTTGATGGTTACACAATTTGACGTTTTTAGTCATTAAATAAAAATATTTTTTGAGGCAAAAATGTTTTCAAAAATGTATGAAGCCAACCAGTTTTCCACGTTTTAAACTAGATTTTGAAAATGCTTCTTCTGTTCATTTTTTCAGACATCCTTATTTGTCACTGACCCATAAATAATTCTCTTTTCTTTTTTCCCCATCCTCGTCTCTTTTATCTCAGTCCTCAGTGTTGATTTTGGTTTCTCTTTATCTGTCTCCTCCTCAGCCTGTCTCCCATCGCTGCTATTTAAGGCTACATCCTGTCTCTCGGTAGCAAAGGACATGCACATATAATTTAATGCACCTTGGAGGTCTCCCTAGCTTGCTGGCTGGACTGTGGTGCATGGTGTCAGAATGTGAGATGCGCATTTTCCTCTGGAGAGCGAGTTAAGAGCCGGGCGAGGAGGGGAGAAATGGTGGCGGAGCTTAGAACGGCCGTTGAGTCGGCTGGGAAAGAGGGGGAGAGAAACAGATGGGAGAACGGCTGCATGTAATGGAATGCAGCTCCGCAGTGCTGTCTGCTCACTGTGAGGCACCAGGAGGGACCGATATGATGCTTCTTCAAAACAGATTTGGAATCATGAGAGCCCTCAGCCTTCTCTTTTGTCACCGCTTCTTATGTGCGTTTTCAGCCCCCCCCTCTCTGTCTGATTTTCCTCATCCCTTCATACTTGCCTTGATGTCTGTGACTGCAGCAATGCAGGGCAGTCAACTGGAAAATCCACTGATTGTTTCTGACAAAAATAGAGGAGGTGACAGAGAAAAGATGGATAGTCAAAGAAATTAAAAAGAGAGATAAATTGGATGGCGAGAAAGAGAATGGATGGCACATCAATAGCAGTGAGAGGAGATTTAAAAAGGAGCAGTTTTAGAGGTCACTGGTTTGGAGCTGAGAGCTGGTTTGGGGGCCTATACAAAATAAGACATGACTTAAGGAAAAATATATACTTTTAAACAGCTTCAAGCACATTTGATACTACAATTTTTTTTTGCAAGTTCTGTTTAGTTTTATACTTTAGTTTAACAGTCGAATATCCACACAAAACATATACTAAATTACTATGCAGGTTTTTTTATATTTAATACTTTACAGGTTGAAGCAAATAATAATGCAATTTTTAAATGTTTAGTTTAATAGTTTCCTACTAACCTAATATCAAATACATTTCTATGCATTTATATATAATATATTAAGAATTCATAATATTCAATAATATTCCTAAATAGACCTCTTTATTAAGAAAAAAAAAACAAATATTTGTTTTCAAACTAATTGTTAAATAAGGTAAGTAGTATAATGTATAGGTAGGAGATTTGTCATTAAAAAGTGTGAAATCTGTGAAAAATACATATATTAAATAAATAATGTTAATATGAAAATTAATTATTAGTATTACCATTATTATTATTATTATTATTATTAATATTAATAAATAATATATTGTATTTTTATTGTATTTTATATTTTTCATTTGGAGCATGAAAGCAAATGACCTGTATATGCGAAAATAACTTTTTGGGAAAATCAATAAAGGTCACAGATTTTCTGCAGAGTGACACAGGTAAGTGGCACCTGGGTGCTGGAATGTTTGATGAGATCTGATAAAACACCACCATGGGTTCACTGCATCTGCCAAACGCTGATTCAGCATCACTCAGCACTTCCTCTTCATCTGCTTCATCAAAGAGTGATTAATATTTGATAAGCAAGTACTCTTTTAACCAAGATCATACTGGCCAAACCTCCCACCTTCAGATAATAGGGTCTGAATCGGAAACTGAATGAAATGGGATAAAAGTAGAGCAGGTTTAGGGTTTACATAACATCCTCTAAAGGGTTAAGGAACAAGACGCAGGTTTTTGTGCTGAAACCCCACACGGAAAAGTGGCGCGACTTCGCCCTTGAGTGATCGTCACCAAGGCAAATGTCTAAATATGTCATTTCGTACCCTGCTTTCCCTTTACTTCCTCTGTCTCTCTCCCTGTCGCATTAGCCTTTGAGGCTCCACGCTGTGAAGGTCATCCTCCCTGCAACTATGGATTACACAGACACGCACACACAAGCAGAATTGGATACTGTCCTTGAGGGGAGGTCTGCCTAACGCCGTCCACCTCCACCAAGGTGTTAATGTTGGCAATGCATTGGGGTTCACCCAAGAATACAGAGCATATGACACATAAGGGCCAATGACGTTATATAAGTTTCCAGAATAAAAAATAAATAAATAAAAAATAAAAGTAAGATAACAATCATAAAAGGAAAGAAACGTTTTTAGAAAAGACTCTTTGTAATTATGAGGGCTTTGAAAGACTTTCATCCCACATGAAGAAAAAGGTTTCAATATAATAGCTTGTGTGACCATCAAGTAAAAAAATAAAAGAAAAAGTTGCTTATACACCTAAAATAAATGTGACAACAGATCTTAATACAAAAATTTAAAAAGCCATTAAACAAAGTGTTTTAAATGTCTTTGTATACACATACATACATACATACACTGTATATATATTGGAAAAATGTTGCCTGGTCTGATGAGTCTAAATTTTTGCTCCAATATTCAGATGGTAGGGTCAGAATTTGGTGTAAAGAACATGAAAGCACGGATCCATCCAGTCTTGTCTCAACGTTTCAGGCTGCTGGTGGTGGTGTAATAGTGTGGGGGATATTTTCTTGGCACACTTTGGGTCCCTTAGTACCAACTGAGCATTGTTTAAATGCCACAGCCTACCTGAGTATTGTTGCTGACCATATCCATCCCTTTATGACTACAGTGTACCCATCTTCTGATGGCTAGGATAATGCACCATGTCACAAAGCTCAGACTAGTTTTTTGAACATGACAATTAGTTCACTTTACTCAAATGGCCTCCACAGTCACCAGATCTCAATCCAACAGTGCAAGTTTGGGATGTGGTGGAACGGGAGATTCACATCATGGATGTGCAGCCGAAAAATCTGCAGTGACGGCGTGATGCTATCAAGTCAATATGAACCAAAATCTATGCCACAAAGAATTAAGGCAGTGCTGAAGACAAAAGGAGGTCCAACCCAGTACTAGCAAGGTGTACCAGTGTACCTAATAAAGTTTTGGGAACTTGCACCATGAATTTTTCAAACTGCACAAATCAAAAAGATCAAAATTTAGATTTTAATAGAACAAAAAAAAAACATGACTCGCTGACCCATGAAGATGCTGCATTTTCTACAGCGCTGTTTCTTATTTTAGTAGTCGGCTGCTTTGATTTTTGGAGAGTGAACTTACTTTATTGTGTTTTGTTTTGCACAGCACGGAGGTCCTTATGTAAGTGTTCTGAAGTTACGCTCCTAAGTACATAGAGAGTGACAGAAAAGTAAGCCCGAAATAGATGCATTGTGGGAGAACTCCACCATCAAGCAACGGAGAGCAGTATGACTCATGCTAACCCCATTCACGAGTAATACGGTCTGTCTCGCTCTCTCTCTCTCTCGGCTCCGGTCCGTATCAAAAAACACCCTCAGAGCTGCAGCAGCACATCTCACATGTACTTCACAATCCCCATTTTCTCTTCCAACTCAAGTTCAAAGACACTCATCACCTTTCATCATTTCTCTATATACGAACAATAGGCGATTTGGGCCTCCGGGGAGAGCGGGAGGACGGATGGGCGTGAAGGGTCTTGATTAAATGATTATGCTAGCGGCGGGCCTCGACTGCGTTCTGTGATGTGTTGAAGGTGGACAGGGAAGGTTGGTCTAGCACAGGTTCTCTCTGCTGTCCACTGCCTGCTGTGACCTTAATTTGCTCTGTCTTGAGTCAGTACACCCACTGGGCGGCTGATGCACCTTCAGGGAACAAAAGAAGAGCATAATTGAAGCTAGCATCCTAGCAAGCTGACGTGTGTGTGTTTGTGTGTCCAAAGCCTAAGTAGAAATGACAGAAGAAGAAAAAAAACAGGGAATGAGGCTTGGGTGGAGGAGGAACAAAGCAGGATTCATTTCCCACAGCTAATCCGCTAATGAAGATATGTAGCAATCTATGTGCTGTGATTATTGGGCTGCCACAAAGCCCAATCACTCCCATCGCCCAATATAGCAACACTTATGAGGAGATAGACAACAAAAACACAGGAACGTGGTGGCTGGGACCTTATTTAGCGCCTCTTTACCGATGCAGCACTGTATAATATGCTCTTTAATCCAATCCGGTGCTAGTG
The DNA here is from genome assembly GCF_003368295.1 of Carassius auratus. NCBI lineage: Eukaryota > Metazoa > Chordata > Actinopteri > Cypriniformes > Cyprinidae > Carassius > Carassius auratus. The sequence continues at coordinate 1,276,013 of NW_020523604.1, forward strand.
TAAAGATATTTTGTGCTTAATTCCATGAAAGGCCACGTATATGAGATCAGCGCTAGGCGTTTTGCACAGTGAGGATTGGGAATTCTTCAGCATCTCTTGCTGTTGTCTTCGCTCTGCAGGGGCTGCTGCTTCATTCCATTTTCTAAGCTAATTTTATGGAAATGGCCCACGTCTTTTTCCACAAGCCGCTTTGCTGTTTTTCATCACAGAGTTCTCACAACATGTTTAAGCCACTGGCCGCATCTCATTGAGATGACGCAGGAGAGCACAATTTGAGCTGTAAATGGACCAGTGATGGAGGGAGAGAAACCAAGAAGCCCATGTCTTATGTGCTTGTATAAACAGTCTTTGCAACTCAAGTGGAAGATCGTGAACACTTCAACTTTCATTTGATAGTGTATGATGAGTGGGGCAGGGCCGAGAGCCATGGGAACGGAGCGAGGACGGAAGAGTGGTTGGGAAATGAACGACACCTGCTCCACGCACAAGTCTCGAGTCCCATGGAGGAGATCGGAAGGATACAAAAGAGGAGTGACGACAGTGAAGGACGAGAGAAACAGGCCTGGGCTTTATTTTGTGTTTTGGTTTTTGTTTGTGTACGGCAGTCGCCCGCGAGGGGCTGTCGCGCTGTTTTGTGTTTATTTTATTATTAAAGCTTAATTTGAATGTGATTCAAAATAATCAAGTCATTTAGTGCAGAAAAGAACATAAGCAATGAAAAGAAAAGAAAAGAAAAGAAAAAAAGAATATGATGCTCAGCACTCAAATTAATTGCATTTTCTATGTAATAAAGAAGAAACAGGTTTCATCACTCTGCCTTCATCAAAGTGTCCAATGGGATTAATTAAACAGAAAGTGATTGATATTATTTATGTATGGACTATGTTCTTTGTGTGATTCATACTAATGTGGATCTACCTATTTAAAAAAGCTATCAAAAATGAGAGCGCTGTATGAAAATGTTTTTTTTTTTCTTAAATCAAAATTCCTACCACTTATGAGGGCAGTTCTACTCAAGAAAAAAGGCATTTTTCATTAAAAGCTTTGGACCAAATGGAGACTAAAGTGTTCATAATTCATGGATACACCTCCGCAAGGAAGCTGAAATATCAGCCAATGTGCTCAGGCATGTCTGTCACTGCCAAAAGTGTAGCTACGTTAGAAAGGTTTCCTTACTCATTGCTGGACCCGGTTAGCCATGTTGGCCTGGTGCTCCTTGCTTAATCTCCACAGAGGCATGTGCACACACACACACCAGCGCGTTTACCTCCTGGGCAGGGGCAGGTCTGAGCGCAGTCCCTCCATATCCTCTGCCCTTTGCTAGATCACAAAATGAAGGAGGAGGGGAAGCGGAGAGGAGGTGCAGGTGTGCATACCACAAGCTCCTGACTGGTGCATCACTTTTCTTTTCAGCGAGGAAGCTACCTGCTAGCCAATGACCCTATGGCACTCATCCAAACACTGCTGCAGGATTCGCATTCACACACAGACACATGTTCTACCTTTATCTCCTTCTAACACACGCACACAGCATTCAGGCAGGTCTGAGCCCAGCCTTAATAGCGGGAACTGCCTCCAAAGCCCATTAAAACTCTTCAGCCTCTTTTTAATGATGGATTAACAATAAATATTCAATAATTTGGAGCCTGAATGAACGTAAGGTTGCATTTCGGAGACCTAACTAGACAACAGAGGGTCAAGCTAGTCTCCAGGCCAAAACAATCACACAGACAGTTTGTTCGCACAAGCTGACAGGCTGCTCAACACCTTACAAATAAAAAAAGAAATAAAGAAAAGAAAAAGAAAAGAAAAAAAGGTGTGCATTATTTTAACTTTTAACTGAACCTTCCCCCAGTATGTGTCTAGAGAGAACACAGAACTTTTTTTAGACATAAGCTACAATGCATTTACATTTAAAGTTAATATGAAACTAATCATATTTACTTAATACAAGTTTTATTTTGCCAATTTGGAAAGAAAGCATTACATGTGTAGATAAACCTTATTTTCCCAGTCCAATGAAACGTATAATATCACATATCATGTAGAATGTTTAATCGTATCATATATATATATATATATATATATATATATATATATATATATATATATATATATATATATTTTTTTTTTTTTTGTTTTTTGTTTGTTTGTTTGTTTGTTTTTGTTTGTTTATTTGTACAGGGACAACACACAACAACAGTGTTGTGCAAGAGTTGGCTATAAAACTAATTTGCATCTGCAGTCCCTGGTGCTGGTCATATAAAGGTGATGGTCATTAATTAGAATTTCATCAAAAAGTTGATTTATTTCACTAATTCCATTCAAAAGTGAAACTTGTATATTATATTCATTCATTACACACAGACTGATATATTTCAAATGTTTATTTCTTTTCATTTTGAACTTTCTTTTTTAAACTAATTTTCACAAAATATAGCAGGATAACTAGTCATTAGTCATTAAACATGTTATTAATAAAGCATTTTTTTTTTTTTTTTGGTATTTTCTTTGCACAAAGAGCATGATTTCCCTGGACAGTCTCTATTGGGAAAGAAGAAAAAACACACATGAATCAACTGAAATCAGAGTAAATAAAGGCTGACGGGAGTGTGATATTTGGGTGAACTGTCCTTAAGGCATATAGCACGACACATTTATCCAGAGTGACTTACAAAAAGTGCTTCGGTTTCCATGCATGAACCCATCTAGAAAGAGTATAAGAGACTCAATTTTGACAGTGAGCTTGGAGGAGAGATTTCTCCCTCTCTGCTGCAAGCTATCACATCTCCAGCCCTCCCTCATTTCCCCCTCCACATTCCCAAGAATCGACCTTCCAGAATTTCAAGAAGAATTGATTTTGTTCCTCTTTTTCGAAACCTTAACAACAATGGGAAACAATGAACAGCAAAACCAGTTATAAACATCTACAGATCTTTCCTTAAATGGCAAACACTGCATTTTGTCTCCTCAAACACACACACACACACACACACACACATTTTCCCCTCCCTCAAAAACCCAGAGATATAAGCTTCATAATTCATCCAGCCTTCCAATTTGTCAGGGATTTGCGCTCAAACTATTGATAAATGTGTGCTGTTTGTGGACGGATGTATGTATTTATCATCCGCTCTGGCTGGCATATTTCATAAACTGCCTTATTCAAAGGATGACCTCCTTGGTATTGTATAGTCAGGCTTTTATGATTTGTTTGCTCTCGGAGTCCTGTCTATACAACAAAATAAACCTTAAAGCAAACACGGAAGCTCTGTAACAAAGCCAGGGTCCAGTCGACCATGTGCATCACAGCAAACACAGATACCAGGAGCGCATTTTGTTAGAAAGCACACTGTGTTACAGGATACCACAGAGGGCTGGCCGTGTGCTTTAAAGAGCAGCACTTTTGGACACCTGGCACTAACACGCACTATGCTTAAACCATTAGAGAATGCATTCGGGCCAGAATTGGAGTGTAATGCATGTGTGTGTGTGTGTGTGTGGATGAAGATACAATTGGGACCATTTCATTGGTCTCACACAGCAAGTAATGCATTTCCGCCTCCCAGAGCTCTTGTTATAGGCAATTCATTAGTGTCCGTTACACCCACTATTGACAGTCTTCTAGCACCCAGCCAGTCTGTATGTCCGGCTAAGAGTGACGGCTGCGTTTGACGGGGAGAGAGGGAGAGGAGGACGGAGATGTAAGTGCTCTCATAGTGTGGAGCTCAAGTGCAGTTAACCTGCCATTTGGCGGAAAAATAAACTGACCTCCTACGATGCACGCAGCTGACCTGTCTGAAAAACACACACATGCCGCTTTAGTGAGTAATGATTTCCCTCCACATGGCTAATTTATTACATCGTTCGGCCAGTTCTTCAAACGTTTCCTGACTCGCTCTGTCAGATATCGGATTTTCTTGATGGTTTTGTGGGGTCAAATCTCGCCAGCTGAGACAAAAACAAAACATGGAGAACGCTAACATAAGGTTTGATTAGGTTATAAAACGGGAAGTGAATGTGCATTGGCTAACCAGCAGTTGCTCAGCCAAACCACTAGCAGGTGTTTAGCTTTAATGGGTGTGAAACTGCACATAAAATCAAACCGAAGAGTATCTGCTTGAGGAGGGAAAAACAGAATGGAAAGAACAGTTTGAGTTTCTCCAAAGTGAACAAATCCTTTTAGTCAAAACACGAGAGACATATCATAGTGCTTGACGTAAAGATTGGAGAAAGGTTCACATTCCCGTTCAATTCCATGGAAGTTCTTGGTAGGCACATTCAGGCCAAAAAAAACATAACCCAGAAATGATATGTAATTATGGAAAGGAAACTAGGGGAGAAAAATGATGCTGTGACAACATAGATTAGCTTATGGTCCTGCAAGAATGCACATGCCAAAGAAAAAATCAGTGCTATCATTAACTTAAACTATTAAAAATAATTTTCAGTAACTGAAATAAAGCTAGAATTAAATACAAATTTAATATTTTGTAAACTTCAAAATAATAAAATGCAATAGAACTTGAAAATGTGAAATTCTGCCTTGGCAACTAACTGTAATAAGTTGGAGTAATATTAAGTAGTAATAGTAAAACTAGTAATATTAACACAAACAAAAAAGTTTTATAAAAACAAAAAAAAAACGAATAAAAATTAAATTTACATAAAATTACGAAAACATAAACTAGAATTAAATTTAAGCCAATAAAATAAGAATAAAAACTATAAAAGATAAACAATACTAAAGTAACACCGTACAATAAAGCAGAAACAGTCTACTTATATATACATGACTGGGAGAAATCAGAAGAATAAATAATCCCAAATTACACTTTAAATCTTATTGGATCATCATTTTTGATCAGATTAAACAAGTATTCTACTTCTAATAGGCCATCAGTGGAGAAACACTCTAAAAATCAAACCAGCCATCCGCTGAACACTTGTATGAAAAGACCACCCTAGACCAGAGCAATTTGTGGTTGGTCTAGCAGATTGATCTATAAAAATAAGATATTAACCAGCTATTAAGCATTTTAGAAGCCATGTTGCTCGAAATGCAATAACCAATTATGCTAGTCTTTTCTACAGTTGTAGTACATCATGTTTAAGTAAAGTACACACTTAAAGATGAAGGGCAAGAGTCTAGATTAAATTAGGCTATAATATGCAGCATTCGGACTGGGCTTTAGGGGACAGATCTCATAATTGCTGTGTCATTCTCTTCTAGCCATGCAGAGGAGACGAAAAAAAAAGCAAAAATGCTGAGATTTTCAAACAAACACATTTTTTGTTTCACAACCTCAAGGGACAGGTGAGTGTTAAGGTTGACCGCAGCAAAAGAGAGGAGAGCAGGAAGACAGAAGGTGAGGGGGGAAGGGATGTATGACAGATAACCAGGTAGACAGGAGGCGTGAGAGATGCTGTATCATAAAGACAGATATGCTTCCAATGAACATGAAGTCAGAGATGCAGACATACAGAGAGACATGGCAACACATCAGATGACCCTGGGCACTGTGCATAAATGTCACAAAACATAACGGAAACTAATAAGGGATGGCATGTGTAAATATAGAGAAATATTCTCAGTCCTTCCTTCTGCAATGACTATTAAGCTCAAACACTGGTTCCCCCCAAAATGTAAAGTCATTTTATTTCACATTTCTGCTCTTTTGAGAAAATGTATGGGAATGAATGCTTGTTGTCAGACTCCAAAAATAATAATGTACTATGAAAGTATTCCATATGTGCTATCTTCCAAGTCTACACCATAAGCCATATGATACGTTTTGTGAGAAACTCACCAAAATCTCGAATTACTTAGAAATCAATCTTTCCCTTACTCTCAAATCATTCACTTTTGCATATATTCATACATAATGCATGATGCATGATTGCACGTCATGCCAGGTTTAATAGTAGAACCTGTCTCCATCTATATATATATATATATATATATATATATATATATATATATATGTATGTATGTATATATATATATATACACTGAATAAACTCAATATAAACTGAATGAATTGTAAAAAATGATCAGAATGTAATGGAATGGCTAAGTATTTACTACTAGAAATTTGGAAACTGCATTCACATGATCTTGTTTCCTTTTTTCATTTATTTATTCATTCATTTATTTAGCAAAATTAATATAAACACATGTGGGTGCTACCTAGCAAATGGTACTAAATACTAGAAGTGAACTGTGTCAAAGAAAGTTGAGCATACAAAAAATAAATGAAAGCTATGGTGGGAAGAAGATTTTTGGTAAATAATAGGTTACATTTCTGTCTTTTCCTCACATAAAGCTTCACTGCTGAAGCTTAAACAATGCAGCATGGTGCTAGCAACCCCAAGGTCATGGGTTCGATTTCCAGGAAATGTAACATCTGAAAATGCATACCTTCAATGCTTTAGATAAAATCATCTGCCAAATGCCTAAATGTAAATGAAGCTACTGTACAGCTTCATATAAGTATAGAGCAGAAGTGACATGAGAACACTCATGAAATACATGAGTGTGAGCAAATATTGACCAAACTTTCATTTTTGGACACTGTTCCTTTAAACAAATTGGCTCTGAGAGCTTTACTTATCTGTGTGCGAGCTCAGACAGGTGTGCAGGTGTGCATGGAGGAAAAGGGGGGACGTTCTGACTGACTGGCCACAATAGAAACTCCACACTGGGCAGGCGGCAGTGAATGCACATCGGGGTGCTGCTGCTCGGGTTACTCACCTCTCCTTCAGCAGCCATCCCCACTCTTTGTCTCAGTCCTGCTGATGAAAACACTGGGGGCCAGGCGCAGTGCCACAGCTCAGGAGAGTCGATGTGTGTCTGTGCATTTATAGCAGTGTATGGTCTGTCTTGTGGGGCTTAGTGGATCTCCGCTGTATACACTGCAGGACTTTTATGTTCTATTATCAAAGTAAACTGTGTCTTCACACCACAGGGAACAAATGTCACAACCTGCTCACCTTTCACACAAAAAGATCTAAAAGTACTGAGATGTTCAAACTCATTTACAATAAAAACACTGACAGCCAATCAGAATCCATCCGATTGTAAAGAGCTTGAGAATTTAAAGTGGCAGATGACATAACTGCAGTGTTCTCTTATAAAAAAAAACAGAACGTTAACATGCATCGGTGTGGATGCTAATCCAGTTATCTTTTGATGTGAAAAGGGGTAAGACTAGGTTAAAAAGAGGAAGGGGATCTGGTCAAGGTCATTCAGAGTATATTTAGATAAGGCTGTAAATGAGTCATCACACACACACTGCTCGAAAAGGAAGTTCATAAAAGGATTGTTTTGCATCACACTACAGCTCGTGTAATGTAGAGTGTTGTCCGCGGAAGTGTGTGACATTGTTTTTGTTTACTGGAGTGTAAAATAGTGCAGAGACGTGGAGCCCTGAGTTCATCTGCATTCTAAAGGTCACCACAATGACAAAAGACTTTGTTCAAAATACCAACGACCTACATTAAAACAACAACAAATAAATGAGAAAAAAAAATTAACTATAGAATTATAGTGGAATGTATGATTTGTCTTTAAATGTGGCAATGCAATTTCTACATATGTAGTCATATCCTTAAACATGAGGTCATAGCAGAACCAAGCACACCTATGCAAAAACAAATAATCAAGTATTAATTTATTAATAGCCTATTTTTTAAAAAAGGCATATAAAATGGAAATGTGGTAATGAACACACAGATGCCGGTGGAGTGCTTGAAAACATTTCTCTGTCAGATGAAGAAGCATGCTTGAAAACATTTGTTGTCAGACGTGACTGAAGGATTGGATAGGCGCAGCTGTAATCAGATGGGTTAATGAAGCCATTAGCCCATCTCTCCAGTCACAAACATCATTCCTGCCTCTGCTGATGGGAACGGAGCAGCACGTCCGTGCTTGTCCGTTTGTTCAATCGAGACCAAATTCAAGCACACAAAATAAGCAAAATATATTTTTTAAGGCGAAGAACACGCAACTAAATGGGTTTAGAATTAAAATGTAACGTTTATTATTCAATTTGTTAATTAAAATAGAATAAAAAATTTATTTGATGAAATAATACTAATTATTAATTAAAATTAAATAAATATAAATTATTTGTTCACCCAAGTCTTTCCAAGCATGACTTGACCAAATTGACTTTCTTGTTTACGTGCAAGACAAAAGAAGTAGTTTAGCAGAATGTCCAAGCTGCCCGTTTCCCCACAATGAAAGTAAATGGTACAATATTTTCATTTTAGGTGAATTATCCTTAAAATCATGAAAAAAAACTATATAAAAAAGAGTCTATAAGAGGTGGGAATAATACTTTTTTTGGTAAATTATCTTGTTTAATTTTAACAGAGCATATAGGACATATATAAAGCCTTTAATTCTGAGGATATTTCACTAGTCTGCCCATTCTGCATGCTAGATAAAGACTGCAAATGGAAGGCTGATTGTGGTGCATAATCATACACTGCAACTATAAATCCTTTCTGTCTGTATTAATAATGGCATATAAACACCCACCCACACACACACACACACACACATATAGAGCAGACAGATCACACATTACAAGCCCTATAATCATTATGCTTGGCTCCCTGGAAAACATGCCCTGAGGAAAATGCCGGCGAGAAGTGTAGCAGCCCGGCTGTTAAATTAGCCCAGGCATGCGTTAAACAATGTGGCCTCAACTGGTGTTCCCTCACAGAGCATTACACAAACAAACACACACAGCAACACTTTTATAGCACAGCATCACACAGGTATGTTACAGGTACACTAAAAGAGACCCATTATCGTGATCTAAAATACCTAGAGCTAAGCCACACAACGACAACTGTCCGACACAACTGTGTTGTTGCAATAGAGTACAGAGGCTATATTCACACAACCCCTGCAGGAATATGAGCTGGCTCAGATGCTGCAGCCTCTAGTCACCACACACACACACACACACACATCTACAGCCTAGAGCAATGAAGGAACTCTCCAGAAGCACCCAAAAGACTGTAAAAATTATTAATGCTCAACATTAATAAACTGCCAAGGTTGTTTATAGCTTTAATTTCAGAACTGAGCTCATGATATAGGCCTAGACAATTATAAATAAATAATAAAAATAGGGCTTAAGGCTTGCAAATAGATAAATGCAGAAGATATCAGTACCAAATCAGTTTTCTGCCAATATTATAGATTATTTTTATTCTATGATTTTGGATATTTAATTATGCAAGCTCATTTTCTCTTTACATGTATATTACTTTTGCAATCATCTAACAAACGTTTAATGTTAACCTTTAAAAACAACAATAAACAACATCGTTATGTATTGTAAGTTTCAGTAAATTTACAAACAAAAATTAAATAATAAGTGGATTGATTTTTTTTCTTTTCTTTTCTTTTCTTTTAATGTTTATATATATATATTATTTAATCAAATATATATATAAAAAAATTTATTAAAAAAATTCAGTCACTGATGTTAGAGGCCATAATATTAAAATAGTGATCAATATATCGGTATTGGCCAGAATTTTTATTGCGGTGCATCCTAATTGCAATCATAATTATGGTAATAATAAGCAATGATTTGCACAAAGAATGCAATGGTAAGCCAACAAATAAAATAAAAAACAAGAAAAAAAAAACAAACAAGAAAAAAAATACGCCTGGTCGTATCCATTCATAACCTGCCATAAAGTACACCTAAGGAAGTTCAACTTATCAAGTGGTTTGTTTTGTTCCTTTTATATCTTAAACCTTTCTGTTTTCATATTTGAGTGTCAAAATCCCTCTGAGAATGGTCAGGGGGAGTCTGACCAAGGGTGAAACAGCTTGTACCACTGAACACCCGCTGCTACAACTGTGACCTTCAGCGTCAGCCAACATTCTTGATTCAATACTTGCACATCAGGTCTACACAAGTTGAAAAGAATGGCATTAAGGAAGTTAGGAACTCAATCAAAGAGCTGAGGTTTCCCAAATCACATTTTGATGGTACCGCAACACTTAACACAAAGCTTTGGAGAAAAACCGGAGTAGAACTCACCCAAGATCATCCTAAAAGCCTCTCTCCTTATATCAGGACCAGCTCTCCTCGAATTCTAATCCAGGGGAGCACAAGTTCTTCTCAACGCTCCTCTCTGCGCTTCTCTTCTGAACCAGAAATGAGTCAAGCAACCAGCACAGCGTGAGAGAGAGAATAGCTGTTGTCCATCCTGTATCTGGAATGTCCTCTCTCTCCAGGTGAATAAGCAGTATTCTGAGGGGAGGGATCTGCAGGTCTTCTGCCTTCTTCTCTCAGGTGAGTCAGAGGGCAACGTGGGGGAGGGTCCCGAGACAGGGGTTGGGGGGTCAGAAATGCCAGAGCTCTGGTCAGTGAATGAGCCGAATTCTCTGTAGGTGCACTGGGACACACCGTGCTTCTCTACAGCGGACAGAAGATGAACAGTTTCCCTTCAACAAGAACATTTCTCAGATACCATGAAGAAATGCCTCAGTAGCACAGTCAAGCCGGTGTCTGCGCTGCGCTCTCTCTCTCTTTCTTTTCTCTCTCTCTCTCTCTCTCTCTCTCTCTCTGTGTGTGTCTCTCTCCCCGCTTCATGTTTTTGGGGTTGGGTATAACCTAAAGGCACCTTCCCTGTCTGTGCTCTGATTGGTGGCAGTCCCAACCAATTGGAGAGGCAGCAGCCGCTTGTCATCCTGCAGAGTGGAAAGCAAGGAAGCATTGCCACACACTCTCTCTCAATTTTTCCCTCCATCTCTTTCACTCTCATAATCGGTCTGATTATGGCATTCGTGATGGTGGTGGTCACTTCTCCTTCTCTCACTCCTCTTCTTGTCCCTTTGCAACCCTGTGATGGTCAACTTGTTAGGGGATTAACGTCCTCTCCTCACTCCCTGAAGCTATCCTTTTAGACTCTCTGTTGCAGGAAATATTCGTTACTGAAAGCTTTTCTCAATAGTTTGGGGAGATATGAGAAAGAGACGGAGCATTCAGAAGAGATGAAACAGAGAGCGACAGAGCGAAGGAATCAGGAGGAGGAGGGGGAGATTAAACTAAATTCAAACTGACAGAGGGATGAGGAGACTTGGAGTGACAGAGAAAAGCCTGGAAGGAAGAATAAGAGCGACGAAGAAACTAACAAATACAGAGAGAGACCGGCACAAGATGCGGTCTTAATAAACACAACTGGGCCAATTTCAAAACGTGTCATTTTCGGGTTGGAATGCACCTCATAAAGAATTCAAAATTGAACATCTTCGGGATGTAAGTGATTCGGCTCGCTATACAGACAACAGCAGAGCTTATGGCAGGCTTTCCGAAGGAGGAAAGCCATGCTGCAGGGGTGAATTGAGCATTTAAAAAATGCTAGAAAAGAAAGGAGGCATCAACAATGAATTATCTAAAGCCATATACTAACACACACACTATGCACGCTTGAGCCAGGGGCTAGAAAAAATGCAGTCTTTTATTTTGTCATCCTGTTTGTTGCTTTTCTCTCTCTCTCTCTCTCTCTCTCTCTCTCTCTCTCTCTCCTCTGTTGTCTCTGGCTTGTGCAGTAAGTCAGCGAGTGGAGATCTGAATACTAAGGAGGCTGGCTGACACTCTTGGAAAATAAAGGAGGGTGGGGGAAATTGGATGTATAAGCTCCATTATTATAAAACTACAGGTACATTACACGCACATTCGCACACACGCCGTCATCTGATCCTGGAGGACACTCATACACACTATTAGACCAGCACCTGAGCAAACAGCTCATAATGAGTATGGACTCATGTGTGTGCCCTGATACACCAATGAGTAAACACACTGAGACAGGTGAGATATTTATACTGATCTTTACTGATTAACCTTTCATTATTGGAGCTTTGCTTAATCATTTGCTTTGTAAAGGTCAAGAGGAAGGTCGTGAATCTCAGTTTGTCACTGTGGATGCAAATGGTGACAAAACTAATGAAAAACACCTTCCTGTTGAAGGCATGATGGGCTTTGGATGCTGGTATCCCTATTAGGGTTAGGCCTTGCCTTATCTTGCCTTGCCTTGCCTATTAGGGTTAGGCAAATTTTTAATTTAAGAATTGGCAACATTTTTTATTATAAATGTGAATTTGGATTGAATTGGCAACACCCAACAAGAAGTTGAATTAACTTTACATCAGGATGACAAGATGTGGAATTTATAGGACCTATAAACTTTTTTTTTAGCTTTCAAACAAGAATATCATGCCAACAGTCAACATTTGTTCTGATAAACTTTCCTTCAAAGAAAAAAATTTATTAATTGGGATTATACTCATTTCTTTGAATTACAATTTATTTTAATTCGACCTTAAATTAAAATTCAAACTGCAATGCAATTGAACTGATTTCTGAGTCAGGCTTCTTAACTACTGTAGCTTAATCAGCAAGCCTTTGTCGGACAACCAGCTTTTTTGCTAGTGAACAACATAAAGATTGCACCAAAAACAACAAGAACCAGCATAAACAAACTTTTTTAGGGTTGGCCGATATGACAAGCCAATAATAATCATGTCATGGCTGATAACTGGCACTATGGCATATATTAAAATCATACACGTAAAACTGAATGCTGAATTTAGGCATCTTAGCATTAAAATGTACAGTACAAAAAGTGTACTGTAAAGCACATGTGCAGTGTATATGATTTGCTCAAGATTACATTTAACAGTGTTATTAAATTTTCAATATTATTTTAAATTATTAGGGGTTAAGTGAGCATTACATGATGCCAAAGGTAAATAAAATGAAGAAATGACAATGCAGAGTCAGATGTGGACTGGTCAATAAGCCAGTTTGGTGAGCATAAAAATTCACACTCATCTACCAGGCTGCGTTTCCCAAAAGCATTGTGAGTCAAGTTGATCGTGGAGACAATTAGTGGCAATGGGTTCTATGATCCACATATGCTTACAATTCTTTTGGGAAACACAGCCCAGGTCTTTTCACTGAGGCCATCTGAGCCTGTGAAGGTCAAAGCACTGATAAGCAGGTTGATTAAATGGGCTAGCCCAGTCCTGGCACAACGACTGATGGCTGGGTGGACAGTGTGCCGGTGTGGACGGCAATGCAGAGCTCAAACAGTAGCGTGACCATGTGTGTGTGTCTCATCAAAAGAGGGGATATGGTTTCCTCATTAGTTGTGTTGGGATCAATAATTCAGAGCAGGGCCTTGTTGAGCTCAATGGTCCAAGCGCTAATGTGCTGTCTACCCTTTAGGGACTGGGACCCAGCAGGACTTTAATGGATGTCATGATGAAAGGGTGAAATCCAAGCATTGGTATCTTCTTGCACCCCCTGACTCCGTGTGTGTGTGCGCGTGTGTGTGTGTGTGTAGTCTAGGATGGGACTAAGTCACAGCATGAAGAGAATGGCTATCAAAGAACAGGTGTGAAGAGATGGATGGATAGATGAGAACATCAAGAAAAGACCTGAAGATGACAAGCAACACTACAGTAACTTCCGCATCAAATTGTTACTTAATTAACTTATTAGCTCTTTCTGTGCTTGACAGCTCTGACACAAGAATCACATCAGGACTATCAAGGAGCCATTAATGAAACTAAGACATACAGTGCTTCTCAATAAATTAGAATGTTGTGGAAAGTTCATTTATTTCAGTAATTCAACTCAAATTGTGAAACTTGTGTATTAAATTCAAAGCGCACTGACTGAAGTAGTTTAAGTCTTTGGTTCTTTTAATTGTGATGAGTTCGGCTCACATTTAACAAAAACCCACCAAATTAGAATATGTTGAGATGCCAATCAGCTAATCAACTCAAAACACCTGCAAAGGTTTCCTGAGCCTTCACAATGGTCTCTCAGTTGGGTTCCTTAGGCTACACAATCATGGGGGAACACTGCTGATCTGACAGTTGACACTGACACCCTTCACAAGGAGGGTAAGCAAAAACATTAATTGCCAAAGAAGCTGGCTGTTCACAGAGTGCTGTATCCAAGCATGTTATCAGAAAGTTGAGTGGAAGGAAAAAGTGTGGAA